>NC_133424.1:63430000-63749545 GCF_049350105.2 Macaca mulatta
ATAAATGAGTGCAACACCTTTTTTGGACATTTTGCAAATTCGAAGGGCTGTTATTAACATTCTAAGGTAATATTTTATGGGAATCATGCAAATAATAATAATGATAAATGCTTGACATTTATCCTTGTAATAATACTACAATTCCAAAAAGTCATGAACCCACTTTATAGATGAGAAAGCACAGAGACTGTGAGTTTTATAACTTGTCCAAAGCAAGGATTTGCACTACATTTTAGGGTCATGGACAAAGATGTAACAGCAAGGGACACTGAACAAGCATGTTCATGGCGGGGATACAGGACAGAATATTTGGTAGACAATATAGCTCAGGCAAGGAGACCCTTTGGTATATTGAACCCTATAACTCTAGAGACTTAGGGTGCCGTTGATTCAGAGAGAGGGAATGTTGGCAGAGGTGGGGTATTGGAAGAATGTGGGATGTAGGTTGGGTTGGGACATCTGAGACAACCATAACAGTGTGAGAATGAACCATTCTGAGGATCCAATGTTAGCTGTGGTGAGTCACAGAGGTACATAGAATGTTGTCAGGGCAGAAGATTGTGGGCATAAGATAATATTTTCAGGATGAACTATCATGGGAGTCTAGAGCCTTCTTGAGTGCAAAAAATAGAAGGTCTAGGATACTGGCATTGAATAAATACTTGAAGAGTTAGAGGATGTTGTCAAGGATGGTCCATTTATAGGACATATATTGTTGAGATGGGCTGATGGAAATATTTAAGAATGTGCCACAGACAGAACATTCAGGTGGGCTCATAGAAGCCATGCTGATGCAGTTGAGAGACCTGGGCCATTGTCTGGGTTGGGACATTCAGGTTGTTGAGATGTTTCTGGGATGCAACATCTGGGAGACTGCAAGCCTGGCAGTGCCTGAATGCTTCTGAAACATGGAATGTCAACTGGGATTGAGCATTTTTCAGGACACGGATCACTGCTTCAAATGGAACACTGGGAATAAGGAGCAGAGAAGGGCTAAGCAGACAATATGAGGAAATCATGGTGAAAGGAAGGAAGCCGGTATATTTCACAACTTTTATTGTGGGCCCTTCAACCATTTTTGCTGCTGGGTTTCATATTTTCGGATTGTTTCACGGATCCACAGGACGTATCTTGAGACACGGGTGTAGACACCAGGCCGGTCAGGCTGCCCACATGGGAAGTCTCCCCAGGAGATGATGCCATACAGTGTTCTGTTACAGACCAGGGGGCCCCCAGAGTCACCCTGAGTTGGGAAAGAAAGAGAGAGAGAGAGAGATGGGTCCTTGCTGGGGCTAAACAAGGCAGGGACAGGGAGATGTGGGGAGAGAGTGAAAGATGGAGAGAGACACACACAGAGAAGGAGACTCAGAGAGGCAGAGTCAGACACACACAGTGTGAGAGAAAGCAATGAAGACAGTGAGAAACAGACAAGAAGACAAACACAGAGGGACAGAGAGCAAGAGACAGAAATAGGGACAGAAAGACAGAGATAGGCCCAGAGAAAGAGAGACACAGAGAAATTTCTGTGTCTTTCTCTGTTCCACAGTTTCATTAAAATGGTAACAACTTACTTCATACCCATTTTTGTTTCCCTGGTACTAAATCCCAACTTGCACCCCCTGCCCCACACCAGCTGACCCTGTTCCTACTTTAGGACTCCTTTGTGCCTCTCACTATTGAGTGAACCCATCCACATCTGGGCAGGGTATGCAATACACGTGTACATCTATTTATCTTCCTGAGCCCAAGGCAGACATCACTAGCGGATCAAGGCACATATCATTAATATAGTATCATACTCTGTCTCACTGAATCAAATCTCAACTTCTTTATTGGATGCAGGTTGGTTTTTTTTTTTTTTTTTTTTTTGCTCATGTAGTATCCATTTCCTCTTATTTTAAAAAAATTAATTTTTTTTTTTTTTTGAGACAGAGTCTCGCTCTGTGCTCAGGCTGGAGTGCAGTGGCCGGATCTCAGCTCACTGCAAGCTCCGCCTCCTGGGTTCACGCCATTCTCCTGCCTCAGCCTCCCGAGTAGCTGGGACTACAGGCGCCTGCCACCTCACCCGGCTAGTTTTTTTTTGTATTTTTTAGTAGAGACGGGGTTTCACCGTGTTAGCCAGGACGGTCTCGATCTCCTGACCTCATGATCCGCCCATCTCGGCCTCCCAAAGTGCTGGGATTACAGGCTTGAGCCACCGTGCCTGGCCTTCTTTTTGTTTTTGAGACAGCGGCTTGCTTGATCACCCAGGCTGGAGTGCAGTGGCATGATCTTACCTCACTGCAGCATCGAGCTCCTGGGTTCAAGTAGTCCTTCTGCCTCAGCCTCCCAAGTAGCTAGGACTACAGGTGTATACCACCACACCTGGCTAAAAAAATTTTTTTTCTTTTTTGTAGAGACAGAGTCTCACTATGTTGCCCAGGCTGGCCTCAAACTCCTGGGCTCAAGTAATCCTCCCACCTCAGCCTCCCAAAGTGCTGGGATTACAGGCATGAACTACCGTACTTGGCCATTTCCCCTTATTTTGGTAACAGCCACTCCTGACTTTTTCATTTGGGGAACTGCCCTTCTCCACTCCCAGTCCATGCCGTTTGTCCCTGCCCCTCTCCAGCACCCACAGTTAACTATGTGACTCAGGCTTGGCCCATCAGAGAATCCCACAGCTCTGATGGACTTATGGCTCAGGACACATGACTTAGGTCAGCCTAGTGAGAATCATGCTCAAAACTTATGTGAACTATTGGAAAAGAGAGATTCTCTTTCTAATAGGGTTGCCTAGGGGGTAGGATGTAAGCTCAAAGCCGCTGGGGCCGTCTTGTCATGGGAAGAATCTAACTGAGAATGAAGCCAAAAGAGAATAAAGAAGAGCTGAGAGTTAAAAGAAAGACAGAATTCCAAACACACAATTTGCATACCTGGATCCATCTGTGCCTAAAGTCAGACACCCTGGATTTTCAGTTACAAAAGCCAGCATTTTGTTTAAGCCAGTTTGAGTTGGTTGTCACTCAATTGAAAGAATACCAACTTTTATGTATCTCCACACAGGGATCTGGGCAGCCACTCAGTCAAAGCTGGGGCTTATGATGAATTATTCCTGCCATCCCTGGGTGCCTCTTTTTGTCTTGACCTCCTATGTGAGGGAGCATTGTACCTTATAAAGATTGGTTCCCCTAATGCTAGAAACAAAGCTTTTTCCCCAGCATCTGTCACTTCCATTCTGGCTTTCTATCCTGTCCTAGGCACCCACCAGCCTCCTGGCCTCACCTCACAGGAGTCTTTGCCACCCTCTTTGGTGCCGGCACACAACATGTTGTCAGTGATCTTTCCTGGGTAGACTTGACGACACTCCTCATCTGAGCGAAGTTGGATGTTGGCACATTGTAGAGTTTTGGGGTAATTCACTGGGGAGAAGAAAGAGAAGGTCTAAGGTATCCGACCTGGATAGGATATGGGATGAAGGTTAAATATGCAAGTTGAATGGGTAAAGAGTAGGTAGAAAATTGAGATGGGAAGAGAAAGATGGGAGAAGAGATGAGCACCTATCTGGGTAAAGCAATGGAAGTGACAGAAATATGGAGGGACATGGCAGAGAGGCAAAGGGAGAGATGAGGAGAAAAGTGGAAGGAAGGACAGGGAGAGAAGGGACAAGAGAATGGGAGGTTGATAAGGAGAGTGGTGGAGCCAGTGGTGGGGACAGAAAGTTAGAGAGAGGGAGTTGGAATAGGGAGATGGTCAGAAATAGAGAACTAAAGATGGGAAAGGCAGGAACAGGGATGGGAAGAGTTATGGAAGAGTTGGATAGAATGGTAGGAAGAGAGACGAGGCATGTTGAGGAGAAAGGTACAAACATGAGTCTGGGAGAGAGTCAGGGATTGCTAAAGAGATGCAAAGGGCTCTTGTTGGTATATACATCAACTTTATATTCACATATACAATGTACTATACTTAATAAGTAATGATATATAATTATTAAATTGAATTATTAGAAATTTCATTAATAAGCATATTTAACATATTAAACATTTTATAAATTATAGAAATATAAAATTTTATATTTATATTTTTGTATTTATATTTAAATTTATACATTTATAATATATAAATGTATGATTTATATATTATAAATGATAAAATTCATTTACAGTATATAAATATATAAATGTATACATTTATAAAATACATTTATAATATATAATTTAAATATAGATGATATAGTTATAATATATACACTATGGAGAAATACATATTTAAAATACATAATTGATAAATTTTATAATTATAAAATACATTTAATTTGTATAATTTTTGTATAATATATAAATATATTGCTATATAATACATAATATACATCATATAATATATTCATATATATTAGATCTATTTATATTTTTATATATTCATGAATTTATATACATTTATATAAAGGATACAGCTAACTGTATATAATTATAACTGTATATAAATTGTTATATAAATAGTAAATATGTTTATTTAGTAATTTATATTTTTATATATAAAAGAATCTACCTCAGACCTTCCCTCCCATCTCGCCCCTGTTTCCCCAGCCACTCCTGTGGGGCCTCAGGCCACCTGTGTGGGTGCATACCCTGGGGGCTGGTGGTGGTGCCCCAGCCAGACACCCGACAGGTGGTGCCAGGGGTTAGGCGGTTGTTGTGGGAAAGGGACAGGGTTTGGATGTAGCCTGTGAGCTGGACCGGGGACTGCAGCTCCAGAAGCATGATGTCATGGTCGTGGTTCAGGTGGGTGGGACTTCTCCGGTATTCAGGGTGGGGGATAGAGTAGACAACTTCCCTCACCTGCTCACCAGCTTCCACACGCCCTAGGGCATGCTTGCCTAGGTAAACTTTGAGCCCCCTGTGGGTGCAGGAAGAGGGTGGTTAGAAAAGAAGAGGAACCCATTTCCATCCCCATCCCAGCCCCAACCTCTTCCCATCCCCAGCCTAACCTCTTTTCCATCCTACCTTCCTCATCTCCAAACATATCTCCCCTATCCTCAACTTCAATCCCATCCAAATCCTCTACTTTGATTCTATTCCCATACCCAATCCCCATATCTCAACCCCAAACCTCATTCTCACCCCCATATCCATCCCCAACCCTAACTCCAACTCCATTCTTAAATCCAACTCCATCCCATCCATAATCCCAGTCCCATTCTCATCCCTACCCCATGCTCCCCTGGCCCCTACATACTCCTTCAGACAGTGTGCGGCAGTGAGGACCCATTTGGGGTGGACCAGGACTCCCCCACAGAGTAGCCGCCCTCGCACTAGTAGGGCTGCCTGCCAGGGCTGAGAGTGGGGAAAGCAGGTGTAGCCACCTGGGAGAAACCCACTGGTCCCATTGGTGTTGAGAACCTTGGAAGACTCCTGGGAGATACCTGGTAAAGAAGAGAGATTGTTTGAAAACTGGGATCCAGGGTGCAGAGGAGCCCTGGAGTTGTGGTTCCTGGGCTTAGGGAAAGGGTCAGACTATTGCCCTGGGTGACCAGGAACTGAAGACGAATTTGCCGACCTCTGGCAGTTGCTATTCTTGACCAAGTAGAGATGAGTTAGGGCAAGGATGTGACATTCTTTTCCAAATAAGTACCAAATCTGTTAACCCCACTGGGGGTTAACAGAAGAGTTCACAAAATGAGGATGTTACTGATAGGTAAGCAGGAGATTGACTTTCTCTCCACATGCATTTTTTATATCATTCTACCAGAGGATGGATTTCAGGAGGTAGAAGTGAGACTGACTTACACATCCACCTAGGCAATATCCATCCATCAATCTATCCAATCATCCATCCCCAATTCATCCTATTGATTTGTCCATCCATCTACTCATCCATCTATCCATTCATCCATTTAGGTAGTCATCTAACCATCCATCCATCCATCCATCCATCCATCCATCCACTCATCCATTTATCCACCAATTCATCCATCCATCCATCCATCCATCCATCCATCCACTCATCCATTTATCCATTCATCCATCCATGCATCCATCCACCCACTCATCCATTTATCCATCCATCAACTCATCTGTCCCTCCATCCACTGGTCCATTTATTCATCCATCTGTCCATCCATCCATCCATCCATCCATCCATCCATCCATCCAATCCATCCATCCATCCATCCATCCATCCATCCATCCATATATCCATCCATGCATCCATCCAACCATCTTTCCACCTACCTCTCTATGCTTTCACTGCATATATACTGGTTGCCTCCATGGCTTTAAATACCAGCTACAGGCTAACCATCTCCAGCCCTGAACTCTTCTTTAAGCTCAAATCTCAAACACTGTTGATTTGAATGCTTTACAGGCATCTTAAGCTTTGTATTCCCAGTTTGATCCTTGTCAATCAAAACTGTTCCCTCCAGTATTTCCCACCTCAGTGCTCAGCTCCAAAACTGGAGTCATCTTTGCTTCTTCTCTTTCCTTCATCACTCACAGCCAATTCCTATTGGTTTTATCTCCCAAATATCCAGTTATCTCCACACTTCTGCCACCATCTTGGTCCATGCCCCATCTTCTCTAGCCCAAATGACTACATCAACCTAAATCCTTCCACTTTTACATCCCTCCAATCCAGTCTTCTCAAAGCAGGCTGAGGACTCTTCAAACAAAGAAAGTCAGATGTTGTTCCCAGGCTTGACTTCCTTTAAAATAAATCCAAAAAGCCTTCCCAAGGTGTGCAGGACTCTTTGCTGTCTGGCCCTTGCCAGCATCTTTGACCCCATCTCCAACCTCTTTCTTCTGACTTCCTCTGGTCCAGCCTCATGGACCTGTTCTTCAAACACACCAGGCATTTAAAGAAAAAAAAGAATTTAAATCATCTTGGATGCCCCCATACTAGACATTTTATACTTACTATTTCCTCTCTCTGGACAGTCCTTTCTCCAGACCTGTGTTGTTTCATATGGTAGCCACTAGCTACATGTGGCTATTTAAATTTAAACTAATTAAAATGAAGTAAAAGTAAATTAAAAATTCAGTTCTTAAGTCACACCAGCCATATCTCAAACGTTCAATAGCCTAAAGTGGCTAGTGGATAATTGGACAGCACAGATATAGGACATTTCATATATATGGAATATTCTACTGGATGACCCTCAGAATCTAGAGGTTGTATGTCTGGGTCCTTCTTAATTCTGAGAGGTCAGGTAAATGTCTTCTTTTCAGAGAGGCCTTCCCTGACCACCTGGTCTAATATTGACTCTCCTGGTCCCCACTCATCCCCCATTACATTCTTCTGGTTGGTTTTTATCAGAACAATGATTGCTATTCATTTCTCTTTACATTTGTATACATTCATTTTTAAAAATCTCTCCACTTTGACTGTAAGCTCCATTGACAACAGGCACCTTAACTGCTTTATTTAGTACCATATTCCCAGGACCTAACACAGTGCCTGGCACACAGTGGGGGCTCAATAAATAAATGCTGTGTGTGCCAGGCACTGTGTCTGGTATTGGAAGCACAGCAGGGGTCCATGGGACAGGGAGAATCCAATCCTGAACATGCATGCCATTTTGTGACTGTGTGACCTTGTGCAAATTACCTGCCTCAGTTTCCCCAGCTGTCAAGTAGAAAAAGTAACAGTTCATCTCTCATTGCACAGTTGAAGAATTCAAGATGATCCCGCATTTCAAACCATACAGCACAGCAGGTAGCACAGAGAGCACTCAGTCAGTGGGCAATGTTATTATTAATTATTAGCTACAGCAGGAGGTCCCTCCGCCTCCCCATCTAGCTTCCCCAACTACAGGGCAAGCAGTGGGATTAGCCCAGTGGTTTTCAGTTCGGGACAGAAGTTATTGGTGAGCAGAGGATCATTTTAGGTGGTAGAGAGATGAGATATAAGTAACATTAAATCGCACACTCAGACGCTGAGTCAGCATCCAGTTCTCTTTTAATCCTGATTTTGTCAAGGATAAAGTCTCAGGTGGTGCTAATACGGTTTTAACACCTCCCTAATCCTCACTGAGCTCACTTTTTAAAGCCAAGAGGACACAGAAGCCTCATCAGGCCACTTAACATTTATCATGTTGAAACATCTGCAAAAGCTGTTTTAGGAAGATCAAAAATGTTCAAGTATCAGCAATTTCAGGTGGTCCAACCCAATAAACATATTATTTTCTTTTCATTGTGCAGGGTTTATTTCCTTCCTCACCTTTTATTTATGACAAAGAATTCTGTTCTCTCTTCAGGACAGTAATATAAACTTGAACACACTTTTGTTTGAGTAAAAAAAAGAAAAAAGCTAACTTTAAGCAAATTATTAGGTCAAAAGTTATACAAATGGTTTTCAGAGCCTCAAGTCCAGGATATGGAGGACAGGGTGGACAACCTTGATTAGGATTCTGACTCAGGCATTGCTGGTGTCATTGGAGCAGGAGCCTTCTGTCTTTGAGTCCTAGGTTTCTCTGCCGTGAAATTGGAGTAATTACAGTGCACCTACCTCGCCAGGTTGTTGAGGACTCCACAAGGCGTAGCATGTGGATCTCCTAGCCTAGGGTGTGGCACTCAGGAGAGGCACGGGCATGAATCCAGGGAGTGTCGCCAGAGGAGAGAAGCCACCCCACCTTCAGGCCAAGGATGGTGCCAGGTGCCAGGCACCCACAGACCCCTCCTTTTTCAGGTCTTGGCTCAAGGGTCAAGCCCTTTGGGAAGGCCTCTGGTTGGGGAGCCGCCATTACATCTCTAGGCCCCTGGCTTGGCTCCTTGAAGTCTTCACCTCATGTCAAGATAATTATTAACTAATTATTTGGATAATTGTTTGAATAACATCTGCGTCTGTCCCCGCTAGACTCCAGGTGCTGAGAGCAGGGACTGTGTCTCTGCTTGTACAGCACCCAGCACAGTGGCCGGTGTTTAATAGCTGTTTGTTGAATGACTAAATTATGTATGAATGGGGTTTCCAGAGAAACTGCTTACAATGGCAGGGAAAGATGGGAAAGATCCATAGGGATCTTAAGGACTACCAATTTGCGGCAAAGTCACATAGGTTTGGGGTCAACCCAAGGATGAAAAGAACAATCTGGAAGGTTCTGGAAGGGACTGAGTATGAAGACAGAATACTAGAGGCCGGGCTCGGTGGCTCATGCCTGTAATCCCAGCACTTTGGGAGGCTGAGGCGGGCCACTTGAGGTCAGAAGTTCGAGACCAGCCTAACCAACAGGGTGAAACCCCGTCTCGGCTGAAAATACAAAAATTAGTTGGGCATGGTGGCGGGCGCCTGTAATCCAGCTACTCGGGAAGCTGAGGCAGGAGAATCGCTTCAACCCGGGAGGTGGAGGTTTCAGTAAGCCGAGATCGTGCTACTGCATCCCAACCTGGGCCATAGGGCAAGGTTCCATCTCAAAAAAAAAAAAAGAAAGAAAGAAAAGAAAAAAAAAGAGACTACTACTAATAAAGTAATAACGGCTAAGTGGCTAACTTTCAAGTCCCTTCTATCTGCGACATATTGCATGTTCGACGCATCACCTCGTTTCAATATTCACAGTGACCTTCTGTGATAAGCACTTATAGATTGAGCCCATTTTCCAGATGAAGCCAATTTAGGCACAAAGCAGCTGCTAGGCTACTGGCTCAAAGCGGCAGCGTCAGGACACGAACCCGTGTCCTTCAGCTTTCCAGAGAGGACAGGAAGCCTTGAACGGGGAGAAGAGGCTGCTGAGAGGGTATTTTGGGAGGTGAGGGGTCTGGGGTCAGAGGGCCGACCTCAGCCGGGAAACCAGGTCACCCAGGGACAGGCAGGAAGAGCTCTGGGCTGTCCCCACGGGACCCGAGTCCGAGTGGGTGGGGGGCGGAGCTTGCGGCTTCCACGCCCCCTCCCCCTTCGGCCTGACCCCTCCTACCATTGTCCCGAGTGGCCGCCGCGCCTCCACCCCCGCGCATTCTTACCTCCTGACAAAGCCACGGTCAGGGAGGCGATCACTAGGGCCAGGGGCCACATGGCTCCGGGATCGGGAGGGCAGGGTGGGCGGGGCCTGAGGAGAAGGTGAAGGGGGTGTCGAGGGCGTGCCCGGAACCTCCGCGTCTGAAACCTCTCGGCTCCTAAATCTCTCCTCCCCTCATTCACTCTTGACAGCTCTGACCCTGGAATCTGCCCCCCACCCCCAACTGCATCCTTGGAAGGGGTGCAGTAGCGAGGTGGGAGGAGCAATGTGCAACCCCCTGGGGCTCCGGCGTGCAGCCCCTCACCCCGGGAAGCCGTCCCATCCCCCCTGCCCTCTGGCGAGCTGGGTAGTCCGTGCACTCTCGCCCTTTTCCTCCAGAGTCAGCCTTCCATTCTACCCCTCTAGGTCTGTCCCCACGCTTGGTATTAGCCCAAGTTCTTATCTGTCCGCTCCCTTCGCCTCTCTCCGTCTCTGCAGGTTTCTCTCTAGATCTGAGACTCTAGCTTCACTCTCCCTCTCCCTGACTCAGCTGCCCTTCTGCTTTCCCCATCCCTTCTATCCCCTCCTCTCTCCCCTTCCTGCCCTCCTCCGCTCCCCGCCCCCACCCCAGGCAGACCCTACCTGAGTGAGGGGCCCGCCAGGAGTGTCAGCCGCCAGCTGCCTAGAGCTTCGGCCCCGACCCATGGCTTTTAACCCCTGAACTCCCTCCCCCAGCTCACTCAGCATTTCCTGGTCCCTGGCCTCCCCCTCTCCACCCCCGGTGGCTCAGCGGGCTGTCTCCAGGCACCCCCAGCCTGGGCTTGGCCCTCTGCTTGGGGCGGAGCTTCCAGGACGTGCTGGGACCTAGATCTGACCCCGCCCAAGCCGGAGTTGAACCCACTGTGAACTTTCAGGCACCAGGACCCAACAAGGGTAAGGGGAAATTCCATTTCCTTCCCCCTGCCCCACCGAGTTCCATGCCCATCCCTAACTTCAACCCATTCTGCACCCAGTTTTCTAACCTCTTCTCCAACCCCATTCATAATTCCTAATACGCAGTCAGCCCCCAAATGGCCATGTTCTACCGGATTCCCACTTCCCTATCCATCCCTAACCATACCCGGTACTCCAGCCTGTTCCTCAACCCCAGTCCCATCTCCAACCTCATCTCAGGTTTAGCTCTCAACACATCTAGGTTCCAATTCCCAGTCTCATCTCAACCCTTTTTCTTTTGAAAGACCCAAGGACACCTACAATTATCCCATCATCATGCCTCCCTGCTCCTACCAACCATCAGACACAAGAAGAAAATCATCAGCTGGGTGGATAGAAAGTCAACTGCCCTTGGATTTGGATGGGGGCAGAGATAGGACCTGAGAAAGCAACATTTTCCAGAAATGGCCTTTTAGGAGCAGAGCTGGAGGGGGTTAGGGAGTCACGGGACGTAGGTGGAGAGGAAAAAGCAGGAGTCGGAAAACTCTGAAGACATAGATTGGGGGTGGGGGAGAGGAAGGAGGAAGGGGTGGTGTTTTGGGAATGAGTAGGTGTCTCCAGGAACTATGACTGGGTGGAGCCCTGAGTTAATCCTAGGGGGTGGAGGGCACAGGATTAGGGATTAAGAAGGACTGAGGTGGGGTCAGAGTTTGGAAGAAAACCAGGGATGTGGACCAGATGAAGTCTGCAAAGAGTGAGAGAGTGGAGGTGTCACGATGAGGATAAGGAATAGAGATGGCTGGGGCAAGGGCTCACATGGAAACTCATACAGTCCTTGTTGATGGAGTTCAGGTTTGGATGTGGAGATCAAATCTAGTGTCAAAGGGTAACTTTTAAAACGTGGTCTTACCATGACTCTGACATATATGAAATGAACATATGTCAAAGATTGTATCTTGACTCATTAATAAATGGCAGAGCCAGTAAGAGAGCCATATGCACACAGACAACAAGGAATGCTGAAATGCATTTACAAATAGATGCAAAACTGGCTATTCCACCCTGGGAGGAGGAGGGAAATCCATTGTACTTCCACCTGGCAAAATTCATTTAAACAGTTATGGACAAGAATTATTTGCATTGCTCTCAGATATCTACAATTTAGAGCCATAAAGTAGTTCAAAGACAGTAAAGGGTACAGAGACCTCATAAAATCAGATAACCCATTTAACTTTGCACTGGGGACACCTCAATGTCCAATGTTGGGTCCATTTCAAAGTCTTTTGCTGAGAAGAAAAATATGGCTTAATATAGGAAATGAGTAGAGTTTGTGGTTAGGTTAAGGATGGGCCTGATGACAGCATTGGGAATGCCATGAGTTTGGGGAGGTGAATGAAAATTGGATGAGGATGGGTACAGAGTTGGATGTGGTAGTTGTGTTGGTTTTGGGATAGGATTAGATTGTAAGATGGGAGGTATCTAGGGATAATTTGGTGATGGGGTACTGTTGGGTTGGGGCTGAAGATGGAACCAAGATTGAGGTTTTGGATGGGGAAATGTTGCGATGTGGCTGATCTGGGGTTGTGGGTTGACATTGGTGATGAGGACTAGCCATGAGGTTGAGTGTCTATGATGCCGTAGGTTTTGGGGGATGAGCTGGGTCATACCCCACCTCTCAAGGTGGAAGAAAAGTCATCGTCTTTCTCCACCCTGGACTTCTCCCACCTCACAGGGTGGAGTCTGAGTTCACTTTTTGAGTGGAGTTGTGTTCAGGTGGTGTGGCTGGAGGGAGGATGCCAGGTTAAATGAGGCAACCAGCTTGTGTGGGAAATCAGGGTACTTGTGCCCTCTTGTGACCTGGGTCCATGCTTCCAGGGAAGCCTTTCTCACCTGAGAAGGGCTGGAGCCTGGAGTGAGGGTGGTTGGCCTTGTCATTTGCTGAGGGGTGAGTGCCAGGTCAAATTGATGTTAGGGGTTATGATTGGCCGAACACGGGATGGGTAGCTCTGGTCGAAGTGAGGTCATGGGCCCACCAAGGGCTGGGCAACTTCCACCCCCTCACTTGATGAACAAACCCACGGCTGAAAGTCACACACAAACTGGACCAAATCCAAGTGCACTTCTGTAACAAGTGCAGGTCTTTCCTCCACCACAGAGAGTTGGGCTGGAGAAAGAAGAAAGGATCTGAAAAAGATATGGTGTTCCTAGTGGTTCTGACCTCAGACTCTGGAGCTAGACTTCCTGAGTTCACGTGATGTGACCGCTCTGTGCCTCAGCATCCCCATTTGTAAAATGGCACAATCAATAGCACCTGCCTTATGGAGAAAGGTTAAATGGATTAATACATGAAAATGCTTCAAAGAGAGTGTGGCATGGACCAAGGGCCACAATGCTCTTGTTAAATAAGTAAAGCTTAAGATGGAGGCATCCGACGGTTCCGGGAGGCCCCTCCCTAACTTGGCTTCAAAATGGGATTCTTTGTCAAGCAGGAACTGGAACTTCTGGTTGGAAATGCTAGCTGGGATGAGAAAGTAGGCCCCACACCCAGGCCCAGAGGAGGGGCCCCAATGCAAACATGAAGGGAGGGGAAGACCGAGAGACACAAAGGGCTAAATACACAGAGACAGAAGGATGGGGCAGGTGGGAGAGGACAGAGAAAATGCAGAGAAGGACAGAGGCACAGAGGTAGAAAGAGAGAGATGCCCAGTGAGAAGCAGAATCTTGGTGAGAAAGAGGCACAGAGAGTTGAGAAACATGGATTCTTCTTTAGAGCTGGATCTGTGTTATTCAGGATGTGGCTCCAGTCATCATGCATCCCATGCATCAACAACACATCACTTTCATCCATCAGAATAGCAAAAATTAGCAAGGTCAGTCTTGCCACCTACCTGCATGCCCACATCCTCTGTCTCCTCTCCCATTTCTCTAGGTGAACAGTCTGCACCTGCGACTAAGATAGACGCCTCCACTGGTGCTGGTATCCTGTTCCCCTCTTGCCTTCTGGAGGGCATTGCTCCAGCCAGCAGTTCTCTGTTCTCTTTCCTGCAACATATTTTTCTTCTCCAAGGAGCAGCCCCACTAGCATGCAAATATACTACAGTTTCTCCCATCTCTCATTAAAATTTGAAAACCAACCAACAAAAACTTTCTCCCCACTCTCATGTTCTCCTTCAGCTCCTGGCCCATTTTCTGCTCCATACAACTGCAATCCTTCCCTAAAAAGCTGGCCAAGCTCACTGCCTGCAATTCCTGTCCTCCCGTCCTCCCTGGAGCCCACACTATGAAGGCTTTCTCTCCCGCTGCTGCACCAACCATGCCCCATTTTAGGACAACAGTGACCTCCATGGTGCTGGATCCAAGGGCCATCTCTTCAGGGTTTATCTTACTTGAGTTATCAGCAGCATTTAACAAGTGGACTACTCCCTGTTTCTTTCCTTGGCTTCTGGGACACTATACTCTCCTGGTTTTCCTCATCACTCACTGGTTGATTCTCATCCGTGTCTGGAGATGTTTCTTCCTGTCTCCCCAATCTCTACATGGTGGAGCACCTCAGGCTTCGGTCCTTGGCCTTCTTCTCTCCTCTGTCTATATTCACTCCCTTGGTGATCTCATCTGGTCTCGTGGCTTTAAATACCATCTACATGCTGACGACTCCCAAATTTATGTCTCCAGCCAGGTCTGACTCTCAAACTCTCCACTTAACATCCAGCTGCCTACTCAACATCTCCATGTTCAAAACCAACTCCTGTTCTCTGCCCTTCCCATGTTCCAAACATACTTCTCTTGTGGTCTTGGGTTTCTCAGTGGATGTTCACACCATCTTTTTCATTACCTGGTCAATACTTCAGTCTCACCCTTGAATCCCTTTTCTCACACCATACATACATTTTGTTACCAAATTCCATCAGTTCTACCTTCAGGGTGGATCCAGAATCTGACCATTTCTTACCACCTTCCATCCTTGTTACCCTGGTCCCACCCAGCCTGCATCATCTCTCACTTGGATTACTGCGAGTTTCCTATCTGATCTCTTTGCTTCTGTCCCTGTCCTCCTACACTCTAATTTTAATGCAGCTACCAGAATGACCTTTAAGTCAGAGCAGGTCACTTTTCTCAAAACCCTGCAGTAGCGTCCACTGCACTCCAAGTGAAAGTGGCATTTCCTTATGGTTGGCATATAAGACCCAAGACCAAATGGCCTGTGATCCACCTCTGATGTCATCTTCTACCATCTTCTCTTCTCTTGTCCCTCTAATGCCAGGCATGCTTCCATCTCATGGCTTTTGTACCTGAAACCCTCTTCCCCCAGATGTCTGCATGGTCCCCTGTATTCTTGTCGTCTTCTTCATGAAGGCCTTCTTGAACACTATACTTGGGAGTCTCCAGGACAGGTTCAGTGATTCACTAGAAGGACTCATAAAACTCAGAAAAGTTGTTATAGTTTTGGTTTCTTACAGTGAAAGGATACAGATTAAAAAGAGCAAAGAAAAAAGGTGCATCGGGCAGAGTCCAGGAGAGACCAGGCATGAGCCTCCACCTGTCTTCTCCCAGTGGAGTTTGTGGACAGTGTATAATTCCCCCAGCAATAATGTATGACAACATGCCGGAGCATCGCCAGCCAGGGAAGCTCACCCAAGCCTTGGTATCCGGGGTTTATATTGGGGGTTAGTCATATCGACATGACTGCCCACTTGTGTGGCTGACCTTAGCTCCAGATCCTCTAGAGGTCAAATTGACACAACATGTCCCTAGGTCCCTACCATAAGTCACATTGTTATCATAGATTATCTGGCATGGCTCAAGCCCCAGATAGACAAAGATTCTGTTACTCGGCAGGATATTCCAAGACCACAGAAGCTATCTCCCAGAAGCCAGGCAAGGGACAAAAGTTTCATTTCTTTTCTTATAGTGTCCTTGTCTGAGTTTGTGGAGTGTGCAGGATTCGTTGTAGTGTGCAAGATTTGGACAGTCCAAGCCTGCTGGGTTGAACAACCACCCAACATAAAATTGCAATTCTCCTCTGATATTCTCTATCCTGTTACTCTGCTTTATTTTACTCTATGGCATTTACTCCCATCCATCAGACGTTATGTTTTACTTATTCATTTGTTTCTGTCTGCCTCCCCTCTAGAATGTGAACTCCCTGAGGGAAGAAATGTTTAAATATTTTACTCCTAGAACAATACCTGGTACACAATCAGATTTAATGAACATTTGCTGAATAAGTAAATGAACTATAGGCATTAAATATTTACTGAATGAATAAATATGTGGTACAGGCCGAGAAAATGGGGGTCGTGACCAACTCAGTTTACCACTGGAGGCTGTATGAGCAAACAGAAAACTGTTCTCATGAAAGCAGGATGTTGGAAAACTGACAACTGCATCTGCCACCTGAAAAGGTGCTGAGGGCTAAGCACAGTGTTCCTTGTGATTATCCGAAGGAACATCTGAAGGCTGTTATACAAAGAAAGCAATTATATGTACCTGTGATAAATTAAGCAGCTGACCAACCGTTACCGCTCCCTCCCTGCTCTTTCTACCTAATATAAATGAAGGGCTGTAGAAGCTCAAGGCTGCCTTTGCTCACCAGAAGCAAGGAGCCCCCTGACCCCTTCTTTCAAAACAGATCTGTTGTCTTTGTCTTTATTTCTGCATTCGTCCCCCTTTGTTCACTTCCATAGGAACCGTCAACGGCAAATATGGATATTGTTGAAGGTGTGGAAAGGGAAAAACTCTTCTTTACTGAATGAATAAATATGGATATTGTTGCAGGCATGGAGAGGGAAGAACCCTAATTTTTGTTTTGTTTTGTTTTGTTTTATTTTGAGATGGAGTCTCTCTCTGTTGCCCAGGCTGGAGTGCAGTGGTGCAATCTCGGCTCACTGTAACCTCAGCCTCCCAGGTTCAAGCAATTCTCCTGCCTCAGCCTCCTGAGTAACTGGGACTACAGGCGCCCGCCACCACGCCTGGTAATTTTTTGTATTTTTAGCGCAGACAGGGTTTCACCGTGTTAGCCAGGATGGTCTCTATCTCCTGACCTCGTGATTTGCCCACCTTGGCCTCCCAAAGTGCTGGGATTACAGGCGTGAGCCACCGCACCTGGTCAAACACTTCTTTTTTAGACAAAAACTTGCCAATATTTGGTGAAATTGATTAATAATAGGCCTTTAGGCCCCTTGGTCCCACTCCTGTGTGAATGGTCAAGAGGAGTCTTATATAGATGTATAAGTGGCACACTCAAAGTGAAGGTAACCTAGGTATCCATCATCGGAGGACCGGGTTACTAAACATGGTGGATGTATACTATGCAGTGGTGCTTCTTACATCCTAACACGCACTGAATGCCCTGGCAATCTTGTTATATATAGTGCAGATTCTGATTCAGTTGGTCTGGGTGAGATCTAAGACTCCAGTTCTAATAAGCTCCAGGTGATTCAGAAGCTGCTATTTTCTGCACCACGCTATGTGAAACAAGGGTGAAAACTAGAGTAGTGCTGTTCAGTGGGACTTTCAGTGATGATGGAAATAATTCTATCTATAATATATCTATGCTGTCCAATATGGCAGCCACTAGCCACATATGGTTATTGAAATGTTGTGAGTATGACTAAAGAATGGAATTTTAAGGTGTATCTAATTTTAATTAATTTTAATCAAAAGTTAAATGGCCACACCACTTGTGGCTAATGGCTACCATATTGGACAACATATGTCTAGAAGACTCTGGGGCAGTTAGAAGCAATGAACTAGATGAGCAAACAATGATGCAGATAGATCGTTAGAAGATTATTTGACAAAATCAGATGACCTATTTAATAATACAAACTGACTCCTCACCTACACTTGCCTTCCTTCACACACTATTTAACTGAATGTAAAATACTGTTGATTATATTTGCACTGTTATTTTGTAGACCACTCAGAAAGAAAAAGAAGTTGTCAATTAAATTATGACATGTAAGACATCACGCTGAATTAAGATGTGAGATGCCTCCTAATTTCAGAGATGTTAAAAATATGAAAAGAATGTGTCTTTAAATCAACAAAATATGGTGCTCAACCAACACAACTGGAACTTTGAGTTGCAAAAATGATTAAAGTAATCTTTAAACTATTTTTACTTAGCTTTGTAGAAGGATGCAGGATGAGAATTATAGCGTGAGTTATATCATGTCACTGGGGGCCCAAATCTACTCAAGTACACAGCTTCTTTTGTCTCCTTTTTCCTATAGGGCTTGTATGACTGCTGTGTATTAAACCCACAGTGTGTGTTTATCACCTTGACACAGAAGATGCAACCTCCACAAACTCAGACAAGGACACTATAAGAAAAGAAAATGATAGGCCAATATCTCTGATGAATATAGATGCAAAAATCCTCAACAAAACACTAGCAAACTAAATTCAGTAGCATATTAAAAACATCATACACCATGATCAAGTGGGATTTATCCCTGGGATATAAGGATGGTTCAACATGCACAAATCACAAAGCGTGATATACCTCAACAGAATGAAGGATAAAAATTATATGATCATCTTAATAGGTACAGAAAAATCATTTGGCAAAATACCACATCATTTCATGATAAAGACAGTCAACAAATTAGGTATAGAGAGAATGTACCTCACACAGTAGAGGCCATATATGACAAATCCACAGCTAACATCATACCCAAGGGTGAAAACTTGAAAGCTTTTCCTCTAAGATCAGGAACAAGACAAGGATGCCCACTCTAGCCATTTGTATTCAACATTAGCGCTAGAAGTCCTAGCCATAGTAATTAGGCATGAAAAAGAATAAAATGCATCCAGATCAGAAAGAAAGAGTAAAATTACCTCTGTTTGCAGATGACATATCTTATATGCAGAAAACCCTGAAGAGTCCACCAAAAAACTGTTAGAACTCATAAATGAATTCAGTAAAGTTGCAAGATACAAAATTTGGTTGTGTTTCTACATCCTAACAATGAATTATTAGAAAAAAAATTGAGAAAGCAACTCAATTTACAATGGCATCAGAAACAATAAAATGCTTAAAAATAAACTTAACCAAGGAAGTAAATAATCTGTACACTGAAAACTATAAAACATTGATGAAAAAAATTGAAGACAACATAAAGAAACGGAAAGATATCCCATATTTGTGAATTGGAAGAATTAATACTGTTAAAATGTCAATACTAACCAAAACTATCTACATTTTCATTGCAATCCCTATCAAAATTCCAATGGCATTTTTTTTCCACAGAAGTAGAAAAAATAATCATAAATATGGAACCATGAAAGACCCTGTAACCTTGAGCAAGAAGAACAAAGCCGGAGACATCATACTGTCTGATTTCAAAACATACTACAAAGCTATAGTGACCAAAACAGCATGGTACTGGCACAAAAACAGGCATATAATCAATGGAACAGAACAGAGAGCTCAGAAATAAATCCACACATTTACTGCCAACTGATCTTTAACCCAAAGGAAAAGGATATTCTTTTTAACAAAAGCTGTTGGAAAAACTGGATACCTACAAGGAGAAGAATAAAATTGGACTCCTATCTCATGCCATGTATAAAAATCAACTCAAAATGGGTTAAGGATTTAAACATAAGACCTGAAACTGTAAAATGATAAGAAGAAGACCTGGGGAAAAAACTTCTTGACATTTGTCTGGGCAATAATATTTTAGATATAAAATATCTAAATAATAAAATATATCAAAGCACAGACAACAAAACAAATGGGGTTGTATCAAATGAAAAAGCTTCTGTGCACCAAAGGAAACAACCAACAGATAATGATCAACAGAGTGAAAAGACAACCTACCGAATGGGAGGAAATATTTACAAATGATGTATCTGATAAAGGGTCAATATCCAAGATATATAAGGAATGCAAAAACTCAACAGCAAGAAAACAAATAACCCAATTAAAAAATGGACAAAGGGCCAGGCGCAGTGACTCATGCCTGAAATCCCAGCACTTTGGCAGGCTGAGGTGGGTGGATCACCTGAGGTAAGGAATTTGAGACCAGCCTGGCCAACATGATGATACCCTGTCTCTACTAAAAATACAAAAATTAGCTGGGCATGGTGGCAGATGCCTGTAATCCCAGCTGCTTGGGAGGCTGAGGCAGAAGAATCGCTTGAACCCAGGAGGTGGAGGTTGCGGTGAACTGAGATCACACCACTGTACTCCAGCCTGGACAAAAGGGAGACTCTGTCTCCGGGAAAAAAAAAAAAAAGGGCAAAGGACCTGAATAGACATTTCTCCAAAGAAGACATACAAGGGATCAAGTATATGAAAAGGTGCTCACTATCGCTAATCATCAGGGAAACACAAATTAAAATCACAGTAAGATATCGCCTCCCACATTTTGGAATGACTAGTATAGAAAAGGCAAACAATAACAACCTTGGCAAGGATGTGGGGGAAAAAAAAGTGAATCCTTGTACCCTGTTGGTGGGAATGTAAGTTGGTGCAAGGAAATGAAATTGGTATCTCAAAGTAATATCTGCACACCCATGTTCGTGGTGGCATTATTCATAATGATCAGGATATGAAAACAACCTGTGTGTCTGTTGATGGATGAGTGGATAAAGGAAATGTAATATATTAATATCAGTATAATTTAATATTATTCTACCTTATAAAAGAAAGAAATCCTGTCATTTGTGACAACATGGATGGACCGGGAGGACACTGTGTTAAGTGAAATAGGTCAGACATAGAATGACAAATACTGCATGATCTCAGTTATATGTGAAATCATACATAATTATATTTTCACTTATATGTGAAATCACATATAATTTCACAATTATATGTGAAATCACATGTAATTTCTCAATTATATGTGAAATCTAAAAAACTCAAACTCTTAGAAGAAGAGAGTAGAATGGTGGTTACCAGAAGCTGGGGGAAGGGGTGGGAGGATGAGGAAAAAGGAGGCAGCCTCTACTTCCCAGCAATCTTTCGTGCATGTCCCAAACCTGCCACCTTCGGGTTCCCCAATACTGTGCTGTCTCCATAGAACATAAGGTGAGTACAACATTCTATTTTATCTGTACTCTGTAGTATCCAAGCACAGAACTTTGAGAAGACAGACACTAAGATCATTAGGTCATTCCCAGGCAGACCCATCCAAGGGTGCCTGGTAAAGGTTTGGCAATGACTGTCCAGCAAAGCCCTATCTCTAGTGTTTTTCAATTTCAGTGCAGTAAATACTCCTACTTTGGCTATTGTCAAGCTACTGGTGCATACAGAGTTGGGGAGCTGGAAAGAGATGTACAGAAGCTCATCATTACAGACGTAGTACAAGAGACATACCTCACTCCCAAGCATAGGTATTCATTGAAATAATTAGCAACAGTTGAGTTTTGAGTATTTACTGACAATTTTTTCAATCAATTATGTAATTATAAGCTTATGTAATTTAATTTTTAATAATGGCTGCATTTAGCAACCAGCTCTCGAAATTCCTGAAAATTTGCCGGTAGACTCCTGCGAGCATGTATGAGCTGGTCCTGGCACACATTGGGCCTGCCGCCCAGCCCACATTTATTGACCTCGTTACTCACAGGGACTCTGCTTTATTTTAAAATTATGTTTACGGCTTCTTGTCTGTCATCTCCTGCTAGAATATAAGCTCTGTGAGGGCAGGGATTCTGACTGGCTTGCTCACAGCGCTTCCTCCAGCACCCAGAACAATACCAGGTGCATAGCAGATGCCCAATAAATAGACCAATGCCTGGCGTGTAGTAGGTACTCAATAGCTGTTGATGAGTGAAAGTAAGAAAGAGAATGAGATTCCTAACACAATGGTTTCATGTAAATTAGAAACAACACCGTGACACTGCGTTGTTTTCCAAGGATGCAGGGCATTCAAAGTCATCTGTGTCGGTGCCTGTGGGAAGGGAGGGGAGCACAGCCAGAGATGAAGAGTGGAAATAAATTAATAAAACGAGAGAAAGGCTTTGCCTGGACAGGAACTGAAGCCTGTGATTAACTCAACTCTCCTCACCTGAGATCTGATTAGGAAAAAGAGGACATCTTCATTTGCATAGAATTTTCCAGGAAACAAGGCAGTTAGTTCTCTGCCCTGGACCACAGGGGCTCCAGGGAGGAGGCTGGTAGAAGGCAGTCGTGCTCAAGGTCACTCTGCAGGGCTGAGGTGTTACCGTCTAGAAACCTGATACAGTGGGGTGGACGGGGGATTCCCGAGGAAAACCACGCAAAGAGGGAGGCAGCCACTTGTCAGTACACAGCTCCCGGCTGGGCATGGTGAGGCCACTGTGTACCTGTTTCTTGAAGTAATTAAATGAATGGATGAGGCTGGGCGCGACAGCTCACACCTGCAATCCCGGCACTTTGGGAAACTGAGGGAGGTGGATCGCTTGAGGCCAGGTGTTCGAGACCAACCTGAGCAACACAGGGAAACCTCGTCTCTACAAAAAATTTGAAAAGTATCCAGGCATGGTGACAGGCACCTGTGGTCCCAGCTACCCGGCAGGCTGAGGTAAGAGGATCACTGGAGCCCAGGAGGTTGAGGTTGCAGTGAGCCATGATTGTGTCACGGCACTCCAGCCGGAGACTGAGCAAGGCCTTGTCTCAAAATATAAAAAATAAATAAATGGATGAATTAATACAACTTAGGATGATTCCATTTTTATTGTCATTATTTATTCGGTTTTTAGAGACACTAAGCGTGTTAAAAATTGTCTTCTTTGGAATGCAATGCCGGTTTAAGGTGTCTGTGCTCCTGCCCTCTGTTCCTCTGTGATGGCGACACAGCAAGGGTGGGGGCATGGTGGGGAGAAAACGCTTGAAGCAACTGATGGGAAAGGAGAGATCAGAGCCGGAGTAAAGATCAGGTTGCTGGGGACTGGGGCTCCTGGGTCTGAGGGAGGAGGAGCTGGGCCTGTCCTCCTGGGTCTGAGGGAGGAGGAGCTGGGCCTGTCCTCCTGGGTCTGAGGGAGGAGGAGCTGGGCCTGTCCTCCTGGGTCTGAGGGAGGAGGGACTGGGGCCTGGACTCCTGGGTCTGAGGGAGGAGGGGCTGGGCCTGGACTCCTGGGTCTGAGGGAGGAGGGGCTGGGCCTGGACTCCTGGGTCTGAGGGAGGAGGGACTGGGGCCTGGACTCCTGGGTCTGAGGGAGGAGGGGCTGGGCCTGGACTCCTGGGTCTGAGGGAGGAGGGGCTGGGCCTGGACTCCTGGGTCTGAGGGAGGAGGGGCTGGGCCTGGACTCCTGGGTCTGAGGGAGGAGGGGCTGGGCCTGGACTCCTGGGTTTGAGGGAGGAGGGGCTGGGCCTGGACTCCTGGGTCTGAGAGAGGAGGGACTGGGGCCTGGACTCCTGGGTCTGAGGGAGGAGGGGCTGGGCCTGGACTCCTGGGTCTGAGGGAGGAGGGGCTGGGCCTGGACTCCTGGGTCTGAGGGAGGAGGAGCGGGGGACTGGGGCTCCTGGGACTGAGGGAGGAGGGGCTGGGCCTGGGCTCCTGGGTCTGAGGGAGGAAGGGCTGGGGGCCTGGACTCCTGGGTCTGAGGGAGGAGGGGCTGGGCCTGGGCTCCTGGGTCTGAGGGAGGAGGGGCTGGGGCCTGAGTGCAGAGAGGAGGGCCTGGGCAGCTGACGAAGTCCATCCCACCGTGAAGACCATCATTTGTGCCGCATCGTTTCCTCAATCCAGCTTCGGTACTTGCACAGGTTGGCATAGACACCAGGGTAGCCAGGCAGGGCGCAGCGCTCCATTCCCCAAGACACAAGGCCCTGGAGCTGTCCTCTGCACACCAGGGGTCCCCCAGAGTCACCCTGAGGGGGAGGAACAGAGATAGAGACACCGATGGACAGGTGGCTAGAGCCATGGCACAGAGAACCCAAGAAGCAGAGATAGTCAGGGAGACAGGAAGAGACTCTGGGGTGGACAGTTAGGGACACAGTCCTGCCCCAGCTCTGAGGTCTCAGTCCCAGAGGTCAGGGCACTTCCTTCCCCCTCCACTGGGTCTGGCTCTGTCTCTGTGTGCACCTGCCTGTCCCTTGAGTCTCACCGGGCCCCCCTCTGTTCGCTCCATCTGTAGAACACTTGTGTGTCTCTCTTTTTCTATTTCCCCGTCTCTGCCTCTCTCAAGGATGCATTCAGATTTCTAGAAGCCTCAGCACAGCCTTTCCCAGACCCATATGAGCAGATGCCACTCTGCGATCTTTCCCCAACCTGCCTCATCCTACTCCACCAACTACCCTAAGAGGGTTATCCCCACCTGACAGATGAGGAAACTGAGGCATGAATGCTTTGAGTCCATTACCCAGGGGGTACAGGGCTAGGAAGCAGGGTAGCCTGGCTATCGGAATCTCTCCATCCCTGCAGCTCACTCTCTTTTGAAGACCTCTGCAGAATTCCATGCTCCTGACATCGTCTGCCTAAATCCCAGTCCCACATAATCCCTCCCCCAGCTCCCATCCTGAGCCTTACCTGACAAGAGTCCTTCCCGCCCTGGGGAACTCCTGCACAGACCATGCCAGGCGTGATGGCTTTAGAATAGGCCTTCTGGCACACCTCATCCGGTGAGATGTTGATGTTCACACATTGCAGAGAGGCGGGGTACCTGGCTGGGGGAGCACTGCAGGATTATGACTGGGTCTACCCTCCCATAAGACCCCAGTGTCCGGGCCCCCAGCCCCTCCTCCCTCAGACCCAGGAGTCCAGGCCCAGCCCCTCCTTCCTCAGACCCAGGAGTCCAGATCCCAGCCCCTCCTCCCTCAGACCCAGGAGTCCAGATCCCAGCCCCTCCTCCCTCAGACCCAGGAGTCCAGATCCCAGCCCCTCCTCCCTCAGACCCAGGAGTCCAGGCCCAGCCCCCTGCTTTCCAAGATGCAGGAGTCCTCACCGATGGGGCTGGATATAGTTCCCCAGCCTGACACTCGGCAGGAGGTCCCGGGGCTGGCACAGGCCTGGGCGACCTCAATGGGCCTGACTGCCCTCCCGATCCGCGCGGGCTGCTGGAGCCGCAGCAGCATGAGGTCGTTTTCGTGGGTCCGGGAGTTGTAGTTGGGGTGCGTCACCTGGCGAACCACACGCAGCACCTGCTGGGTGGCCTCCCACCTCCTCAGGTTGTGTTTACCCAGGGCGACCTGAAGGATCCTGGCCACGACCCCCAAGAGAAGTGCTGCTCAGTGTCTGAGCCGGAGACCCCTCCCCACCCTCTGGCCCGATTCCCTGGCCAGGTGATGAGTCTTCCCTGAGGTCTAGCCTGCTTCTCACTAACGGCAGGCCGAGCATTCTTGGCCTCCTGTGCCCTTCCCCATGACCAGGGCATTCTCTCGGCCCAGCCCCAGCTGCCTCTCCTTCTGCTCTTGGGCTGAGCTCCAGCTCCTGGCTTGGGAAGAAGGTGATGATTGGGAGAGCTTGGCTCCGTTCCAGGGTCTGTGCTGGGCTCTGTGCTTTGAGTTGTAAGTGAAACTGCATTATGACTCTAGGCTGTAAATCAGAACTGATATTCTGGAGTAGGCTCCATTCCGTTTCTAGTCTGGGCTCTGGGTTCTAGACATCTTAGACTTTTGACTCTATGCTAAGATCAGGATTCTAGATCTAACCTGGATTATGACTTGATTTTTTTTTTTTTTTTTTTTTTTTTTTTTTTTTTGTGATGGAGTCTCGCTCTGTCATCTAGCCTGGAGTACGGTGGCACGATCTCAGCTTACTGCGACCTCCAGCTCCTGGTTCAAGTGATTCTCCCGCCTCAGCCACCTCAGCCTCCCGAGTAGCTGGAACTACAGGTGCCCACCACCACACCCAGCTAATTTTTGTATTTTTTAGTAGAGACGGGGTTTCACCCATATTGGCCAGACTGGTCTTGAATTCCCAACCTCAACTGATCCGCCCCCCTCGGCCTCCCAAGTAAAGGAATTACAGGCACGAGCCACCGTGCCCGGCTGTGACTTAATTCCTAGAGTCTGATGTTGGGTTTCTGTTTTGGGATAGGCTGAGGGTTTTATTTTGAGCAATGGATTAAGACCTGGGCTATGGGTTCTGGACACATTGATAGCTCCGATTTCTGGATGGTGCTCTGGGTTCCTTATTAAACTCTGGTTTATGAGCCGTTCTTAGACAACAGTATGAGCTCTGTGCGCCAGCTGGGGTCAGGGCTCTCAACACTGGTCTGAGCTCTTGATTCTACAGGTCTGTTTCATATTGGATTATAGGGCTCTTGGTTCTGGACTCTGATCTGAGCCCTTGACCTCAGGTTGGGCTCTGGGTTCTAGTTGGAGCTCCAGGTTATGGCCTGGATCCAAGATTCTAGAGTCTGATTTGCATTCTGGCCTTTATATTCTAGATTCTGGCCTGAGCTTTGATCTCTAGGTACTAGACTGACCTTCTGTTTATGGCATAGACATGGCTTATAGGTATTTTGACTTCTTGGCTGGGGTCTGGGTTGTAAGTTCAGATCTAGAATTTAGGAGGGGTTTAGGTTTTATATGGGGCTTCCGATTAGGATCTCCATTCTGGGATTTATTTATTTATGTATTTATTTATTTATTGAGATGGAGTTTCACTCTTGTTGCTAAGGATGGAGTGCAATGGCGCGATCTCGGCTCACTGCAACCTCCGCCTCCTGGGTTCAAGTGATTATCCTGCCTCAGCCTCCCGAGTAGCTGAGAACACAGGCATGCACCATCACACCTGGCTAATTTTGCATTTTTAGTAGAGACAGGGCTTCTCCACGTTGGTCAGGCTGGTCTCGAACTCCCGACCTCAGGTGATCTGCCTGCCTCGGCCTCCCAAAGTGCTAGGAATACAGGCATGCACTGCGCCAGGCACATTCTGGGCTTTAAACACTGGGTTGAAGTCTGTATTCTAGGCTGCTCATAGCGGAGCTATAGACTGGACTCTGAACGAAACCTTGGATGTGGAACAGCCTCCAGATTTTGCCTCTATTCTTAGAGTTGTATGTTCCAGCTGTGAGCAGGGTTTCAGTTCTGGATTTATGGCTAGACTGTAGGTCCTGAACTGGGCTCTGAGTTCTACGTAGTCTCCTTAGTTTCTGAATGTAGACGGGGTCCTGAATTCAGCCACCAATCTGGTTTGGGCTAAGCTTGGTCTTGATGTAATGCGTGGCCTCTGGATGAATCACTGGATTAGATGTTTGGTTCTCAGCAGGCCCACGGGTTCCAAGCTGCCCATCTGCTTTCAGAACCTACGCTGAGTTCGAGATTTACGGAGGAGTCCACATCCCGAGCTGTGGTTTTGGTTCCAGGCTCTTCTCTAGACCTCAAACCAGGAGCCAGCCACTACATTGGGTTCTACACAGAGATCCAGGTTCTCAGCTCAGTTCTAGGGCTTTAGACTCTAGAATTCGCTGGACACAGGGACAGGGGAGGGGGTCACTTACGGGCGGCCGCAGTGAGCAGCGGTGATGACCCACTGGTCTGAAAGCAGGGCACCTCCGCAGAGGAAGCGCCGCCCGGGACCCGCCAGCAGGGCCGCCTGCCACGGCTGGGAGCTCCGGGTGCATGTATAGCCACCAATTATCTTGTTCTCATCCTCTTGGCTCCGTGTCATGTCTAGGAGTGGACAGGATTGGGTGGGGAAAGTAGATGAGCAAACACTCTCCACTTCGCAAGTTTGTAGGATTCCAGAACTGACAAATCCCCTTCCTTTTGGTCTAACCCCTAAACCGCCCACTTCTATCCATCCCACCCAGGGTGAGACATGTCCCATATTGACCCCGTTATTGCCCCAACACAGAGAGTTTTCTGACTCACCTCCCAAGTCACCTCCGTAGCATCTCTTATTTTGTGCCATGGCCACCTTATCCAGGACCTTGCTACATCTACGACCCTCAGCTCTACGCTCCCATAATTTCTGTGATCACTTCTCGAAATATGCCACATTTCCCCCCAGTGAGTCCTTCCCCAACACATTCCAGGGCCTCCCTGTCTCTTCCCCAAAGTTCCCACTCAGTGGGACCCCAAGGATCCACCATCTCTTGCCCCACACTTGCCCCCAGCCACCTCGCACACCCCACAGCACGATCCCGCCACCCCATCGTCCTTCTCCACCTTCCCTCTGACAACAAAACATCTTTCCCACGTTTTCTTTCCTAGCACAGTCAGGTAGAACCCTGTGATCTTTCTGTTATGACCCACTCAGGACCTAATAGTTCTCTACGATTCCTTATTTATTTTGCACCAGATCTTATAAACACCTCTCTCCCCAGTCCCGCCATTTCCCAGCACCTCCACAACTAGGAATTTAGGCCTCCAGCACGCTCCCCCGCCATGATCCCCAGACCACTCCCGGCTCTTTCTTACGAGGTCACCATGAGCATCCAGGGGCCCCAAGGACCCATTCCCCATCTCTTCTCAGAGTCTCCAGGGGAGCCCCTTGTGTCATACCCAACCCTTCTCTTACCTATAGCCAGGACTTGAAGTGCTGTCAGCAGGAGGAACATTTTAGGGGCTGAGGGCCAGGTTCTGTCAAATGCAGAGAGAAAGTGAGAGAGAAGGAACCTTCAACAGAACCAGGGGCTGAGAGGCAGAGACAGCGAGGGCCACTTACCCAGAGCCCAAGACCCTCAGCGACATGAAGACAGAGCAGAGAGGTAGGGGCCAGAGACCAGGAGGGCGGGGCCTGCAGGCTCTGCGGGCGACAGGCGGGAGGATGAGGAGCAGGGCGCAGGTCCCTCCTTGATGTCTTGGTGAAGGAAGGAGGGGAGGTGTCTCTCTTCCTAGTCACGCTGGCAAAGCCTTTTATCCCTGGTCAGGACAGCTGGCCCTGCCCCCACCTCCTGCTGCCCTGCTTCTGATATTTTTTTTTTTTTTTATTGCCTAGTTCCCATTCCAGAACTCCCTGATCCCATCCCCTCCCTCCCCTCTCTGGCCAAAAAAGCAGCCACAATTGTTCATGAGAACCCGCCCCCGGAAGATGCTATAATCTAGAAGGAATCCTGGGAGGGGACCCCAGGGCAGGGTGGGCACGGGAGGGTTCTCAGTTGCTGGAGGTGGTGGATCTGGTGGTGGAGTCAGGAAACCAGGGTGGGGAGCCTCAGAGGAAAGGGCAAGAAGGGGCTGAGAGAGGGAGGAAGAGAGGCACTGAGAGAGGGAGTCACAGTAGGGGGGAGAGAGAGAGAGAGAGATAGAGAGACAGAAAGAGATGGAGAGACAGAGAGACAGAGAGACACAGAGAGTGAGACAGAGAGACAGAGAGAGACAGAGAGACAGAGAGAGACACAGAGAGTGAGACAGAGACAGAGAGCCAGACAGAGACACACACAGAGAGAGACGGAGAGAGACAGGGAGAGATGGAGAGAGACAGAGACAGAGAGACAGACAGAGAGACACAGAGACAGACAGAGAGAGACAAAGACAGAGAGACAGAGACAGAGAGACAGAGATAGAGAGACAGAGATGGAGAGACAGAGAGAGATGGAAAGACAGAGACAGACAGAGAGATACATAGACACACGCACACACACACAGAGACAGAGAGTGAGAGAGAGGGAGAGGGAGGGGGAGAGAGAGAGGGGCTGGGAAAATGAATGAGAAGATACGACAGTGGAGAGAGAGGGGTCCAGGAATGCGAGCACAGAGGGAGATGTGCTCATGAGAGAAGGAACTGAGGAGGGAGATGGAGAAAGAGGTGGAAGCTGGCTGTGACAGGGAACAGGAAAGGCAGATGGTGGGAAAAAAAGACAGAGGAAGAGGGAGACACAGAGGTGCAGAGAGAGACGGGTGTGGAGAAGTGGAGAGAGAAAAGCCAAAGACGGAGGCAAGAAGGTGGAGACAGAATGCAAACAGACACACAGAAAGAGAAAACAGTGGAGAGAGGGGAGAGAGGCTGAGACGCCCCCACCATGAGGCACTCACCACAAACACACAGAACAACAGCGATGATGATGATGAAGGCAGTGTGGGCATGAGACGTGGAAGAGAACGGGACATGGTGAGAGAAAGAGGACAGGACAGGCAGGCTGATGGCAGAGGGGAGACAGGAAGGATGGGCACCTACAGGGGATGGGGACAATAACAGAGGAGACAGAGGCAGAGATGAGAGGTGGCAGCGCCAGGGAGAGAGGGAGAGGCGGGGTGGGATGGAAGACAGGCAGGAGGTGGGTGGGAGATACCTGGACCTGGAGCAGAGCTGCCCACCTTGCTTTCTCACTTTCGACTCCTAAGAGATGGGGGAGCAGAGGCCCCAGCAGGGAGCAGGAAGGTTGGCGCCAGAACTGCCGTTCCCCAACTTGGGATCTGCAGAGGGGTGGGGAAGAGCTAGGTACAGAGACAAAGTGAGAGCTGGAGATGCGAAGAGAGAGTGACAGAGACCCAGAGAGGGGGACAGAGACCCAGAAAGAGAAGGGGACAGAGACCCAGAAAGAGAAGGGGACAGAGATTCAGACACAGAAGGACAGAGTCTTAAGAGATGGGGTCGGAAATTCAAAATGGTAGAGGGTAGAGAACAGGAGAGAGAGAGTGAATGAGGTGGGGAAGGAATCTGGCCAGCCTGCAGAGGGGTTCTGGAGTTGGGGGGGTTCCATCCTCATTTGGGGGAGGGCCTACCCTCCTCAGCCCCTCCCCCAGCCCCTTACATTCCCCAATGCTTGTGTCTGTCTGTGGGCCTGGGCAGCCCCATACCTGGACCACGTGGTGACTCAGGAGGCTGCCTGCCTCCCTCGGCTACCCCAACTGTTACCCCGGCCTCAGCCTGACTCAGCCTCCCTCTACCTGGACACCCACCTAGGTTGGCGCTTTGAGCTGGTACTTGGCCTGGATCTGTCTCTGCACCTGGGGACGCACTGTCTGTGCACCTGCATCTGGATGCACACGCCCATCTCTCCCCAGGTGCCTTTCTGTGATTCCCGAACTGTTTCTGTTTAACTACGGGCCGTCTTGCTTTGTGTGAGCTGAAGGCCTCGGGGAGCCTTCCCGGCCTCCTCTGCCATGGTTCAGGCTCTGCGTCAACACAAAAACCCCCTCTTTATGTTTTATTTATTTATTTATTTACTTTTAAAATTTTTTAATTTATTTATATATATATTTTTTTGAGACAGAGTCTCGCTCTTTAGCTCAGGCTGGAGTGAAGTGGCTCAATCTCGGCTCACTGCAACCTCTGCCTCCCGGGTTCAAGCGACTCTCCTGCCTCAGCCTCCTGAGTAGCTGGGGCTATAGGCGCCCACCACCATGCCTTGCTCATTTTTTTGTATTTTTAGTTTCGCCAGAGACGGGGTTTCGCCATGTTGGCCAGTCTGGTCTCAAACTCCTGACCTCAAATGATCCACCCTCCCTGGGCTCCCAAAGTGCAAGGATTACAGGCGTGAGCCACCGCGCCCGGCAAGAACCCCCTCTTTTAAGAAAGGATTCTCTTGGGACCCAGGGATGGGGCAGCAGGAGGGAGCCGCTCTGTGGTGACGAATCATCTCTGCGCTGGATGTGGCGGTGATGACACGATTCTACACATGAGATAAAGAGACACAGAAGCCCACGTGTGCACACACACACACATGTGCAAAGAAGCGCGTGTGAAAAATGAACCCGCAGTGTGATCTGCAGTCTCGTTAATAGTTTGGTTTCTGTGCTGATTTCCTGGTTTCCATTCTGGACCTACAGTTACACGAGGTGTCGCCACGGGGGGAAGGAGGTGAGGGAGATTCCCGACACTGTGTGTGTAGCCTCCTGTGGGTCTGTAATTATCTCAAAGGAAAAAGTTAAAAATAAAACAGAATTTCCTAGTAAACACAAGGTCTCCTTGTTCCTAAAAAGAAACTCTATTTAAGCAGAAGGCCTTGGTCAACCCCCAGGAGCCCGAGAGCGGCTCCTTTATGCCACTCTTTCCCTGGGATCCAAGAGAATCCTTTCTTTAAAGGGTGGGCGGAGGGTGGGCAGGCGCGGTGACTCACGCCTGTAATCGCAGCACTTTGGGAGGCCAAGGCAGGTGGATCACCTGAGGTCAGGAGTTCAAGACCAGCCTGGCCAACATGGTGAAACCCCATCTCTACTAAAAATACAAAAAAAAAAAAAAAAAAATGAGCCAGGCATGGTGGTGGGTGCCTATAGCCCCAGCTACTCAGGAGGCTGAGGCAGGAGAATCGCTTGAACCCGGGAAGCAGAGGCTGCAGTGAGCCAAGACTGAGCCACTTCACTCCAGCCTGGGTGACAGAGTGAGACTCTGTCTCAAAATAAATAAATAAACAAACAAACACACAAACAAATAAATAAAGAGGGGGTTCTTGTGTTTATGCAGAGCCTGAGCCAGGGCACAGAATGCCTGGAAGGCTTCCCAAGGCCTTCAGCTCAAAGGTAGGGACACAGCTGGAGATGTAGCCGATGAGACCCTGTTCACTGCCCGTGGCTCCCAAGGACCCGCCGCCCCCAGCCCGGCCCTCAATGCCCGTCGTGCCGTGGCCGGGTTGCTGGGTCCTCTTCCCACCACATTCTAGGTTCCCGGGGTATCTCGCTCCACCACTCCACCACCTGCTTGGCATGGTCTTGTTTGCTGTGCCATGGGCATCGACAAAGATCTGACGAATGAATGAACACAGGGCCTCAGTCGCTGCTCCTGTGTGAACTCATGGTCTGGTGAGACAGGCCAGCGGGGCCACAGGAAACTCCATCTGGTGTCACATGTGCTCCCCCGGAGGAGGCTGAGGGGCTGGATGGAGCCCCAGGTGTGGGAAAGGGTTCCGGGAGGAGCGGCTGTCTTAGCCGGGTTCTGCAGATGAATAGGAGTTTGCCAGGGAGGACGGACAGTGTGAGGAGAGGGTAGCAGGGAGGTGAGTGGTTTCCAGTAGGGATGGTGGGGCAGGAGGATGGTGAGAGAGCTCAGAGCATAGGAGAGAGGAGTGGCCAAGACCAGTAGGGCCCTGGTGCTGCAGGGGTGAGAATTTTACTCCAAGGGTAATGGGGGGTGGTGGCATGATCCTGAGTAGGGGAGAGCAGAATCCTTTGGGATACTCGGGTCTGGAGCTCAGAGTGATGGGGCGTCATGGCACAGATGGCACTGGACACCAGCGGTGTGGAGCCCACCTAGGGAGAGGGTATACGGTGAGAGGACCCCACTGAAGACTCACAGCTCAGGGGATGAGAAGCAGTTACCCCAGGGGTAGGAGTGATTGAAGAGCTAAGAGGGACACCAGGAGGGAGCAGTGTCAGGAAAGTTGAGAGCTTTTATTTCTTTTTAAACAGGGTCTCACTCTGTTGCCCAGGCTGGAGTGCAGTGGTGCAATCACAGCTTACTGCAGCCTTGAACTCCTGGCCTCAAGCAGTCCTCCCACCTCAGCCTCCTGAGTGGCTGGGACTACAGGCACGTGCTACCACAACCAGTTAATTTTTGTATTTTTTTGGTAGAGACGGGGTCTCACGATGTAGCCCAGGTTGGTCTCCAGGGCTCAAGCAATTTGCCTGCCTTGGCCTCCCCAAGTGCTGGGATTACAGGCGTGAGCCAGCATGCTATGCCCAGCCAGAGAGCATTTTTTAAATGAGGGAGTGGCGGGGGCGGGGGCGGGGTCAGATGCCTCTGGAAGGAAGACAGGTGATGGGTGATTCTGGAGAGAAAGGTTTTCTGTGGTGTGCTAGGGGTGGAAGCTGGGAGGAGCAGAGGAGACCACAGGTGCAGACAGCTCTTGGCTGTTAGGGGAGGAGAAGGGAGCTTGACAGTGATGGCTGTTTATGAGAAAGGAAAATCCGGATAGCACTTGGAACAAAAACAATCGGTCACATGTATTCTGTGCTCAGCAAAGCCAGGGACTGTGATGAAACCTTGTTTTTTGTTTTTTTTTTTTTTTTTTAGACGGAGTCTCACTCTGTCACCCAGGCTGGAGTGTAGTGGCGGGATCTCGGCTCACTGCAACCTCTGCCTCCTGGGTTCAAGCAATTCTGCTGCCTCAGCCTCTCAAGTAGCTGGGACTACAGGCGCCCGCCACCGCACCTGGCTAAATTTTGTATTTTTAGTAGAGGCGGGGTTTCACCATGTTGGCCAGGCTGGTCTCAAACTCCTGACCTCAGGTGATCCACCCACCTTGGCCTCCCAGTGTTGGGATTACAGGTGTGAGCCACTGTGCCTGACAGATGAGACCTTTTTAAAAATGTTTAAACTTTAAGAAAATTTCACCATTTTTTAATTGTTGTAAAATAAACATAGCATAGGCCGGGCACAGTGGCTCACGCCTATAATCCTAGCACTTTGGGAAGCCAAAGAGGGCGGACCGCCTGAATTCAGGAGTTTTGAGACCAGCCTGGGCAACATGGTGAATCCCTGTCTCTACTAAAATACAAAAGAAATTAGCTGGGCATGGTGGCGCGCGCCTGTAGTCCCAGCTACTTGGGAGGCTGAGGCAGGCAGTGAGGCGGGATCACACCACTGCACTCCAGCCTGGGCAAGAGAGTGAGGTTCCATATCTACCAAAAAAAAAAAAAGCGTAAAATCTAGCATTTTAACCATTTTTAGGTACAGTTCAATGGGATTCAGCAGATTCGCATTGCTGTATAGCCATCACTACTCTCTAACTCCCCCAGACATTTTCATTGTCCCCAAATTGTGCACCTACTAAATGATAGCACCCTGCTTCTCCGTCCCCCAGCCCCTGGCAACAATCATTCTACATTCTGTCTTTATGAATTTGACTACTCTAGATCTAGGTACCTGACATAATAGGAATCAGTAGGAATCAGCCTTTTTTTTTTTTTTTTTTTTTTAAGAGATAAGTGTTACTCTATCACCCAGGCTGGAGTGCAGTGGTGCAGTGGTGCAGTGGTGCAGTCATAGCTCACTGCAGCCACAACCTCCTGGGCTCAAGTGATCCTCCCACCTCAGCCTCCTGAGTAGCTGGGACTACAGGTGCACACCACCATGCCCAGCTAATTAAAATTTTCTTTTTTGTAGAGATGGGGTCTCCCTATGCTGCCCAGGCTGGTCTTGAACTCCTGGGCTCAAGTGATCCTCCTCCCACCTCAGCCTCTCAAAGTGCTGGGATTACAGGTGTGAGCCACTGCTCCTGGCCAAAAGGAATCATATTATATTTGTCCTCTTGTGACTGGCTTATTTCACTCAACCTAATGTTCTCAACATTCATCCACGTTGTAGCATGTGCCAGGATTTCTTTCCTTTTCTAAGGCTGAATGCTATTCCATTGTGTATATAGACCAGATTCTGTTTAACCAGCCAAGTTCTTTATCTGGGTTAGTGTTTTCCCTTTGTTTTCCTCCCTCTTTCCCTTCATCCCTCCCTCTTCTCCCATCTGCCTTCCTTTTCTCCCCCACCTCTTTTCAGCAAATATTTATCAAGCACCTACTGTGTACACCCTCATAGTTGTAGAGGATACAGCAATGAGCACAAAAGATACCCCTTCCAAAAAAAATCTTTGCCCTACTGATCTCTATATTCTGGAAGAAAAAGAAAGTAAATAAATGCAATATATGACATTACAAGTTATGCGGGTCTATGAAAAGGTGGCACCAAGGGCCTCCCTGCAGTGAAAGGGGTCTGTAGGTTTGGGAACTGCAAGACGGCCAGTAGGGGGCTGAGTGGGTGAGGGGAGAATAAACAATGAAGGCTGTGAGGTCATGGGAAGTCTGGACTCCTCAGGAGAGACACTGTCTTGTCCCCATTTTACAGACAGGGAAACTGAGGCTGAGAGAGGAGGTGGCTTGTCCAGGGTCCCACAGCTGGTAGGTGCAGGAGGCAGCAGAGACTCCAGGACTGTCTGAACCTCCACTCCACGGTCTTAACTCTTCCTCTGTTGTCTCCCAAGGCCACTATCAAGTTCATTTGCACACCGATGTGTGTGTCCAACACGATTTGAACAATTTCATGAGAATTAACTCGCTGACACCTTCCCCTAGCCATGGGAGAGCTCGCGAGTACCTCCGGTATTGTTACTCCCCTCATTGTACAGATGGAGGAAGCCTGGACGGAAATGCTCGGCCACTCGCCAAGGTTACACAACGCTGAATGGGGGCGCCATGATTTGAACTCAGGTGGGGAGCTCTTAATCACCTCACGAAATGTTCAAGAACAAAGGAGTGGATGGTGCAACCAGCGATGTGGTGGGATCAGCCCCAGACATGGGGAAAGAAGCTTCTTCCATTGTTTCAGGAAGGAAGAAGGAAAGGGCAGGTCAGGTGCGGGTAGGGTGTGGGCCCGATGGCAGGAAGTCGAGGCTGGTCTGTCCTGTGGCTTGTTTCTTCCCAGGAGACGTCAGTCGGCTCATCTCAAGGGGCCTTGGTGGGTGGGGCTTGGAAGGCTGAGGGTGGCGGCGAAGGGGCCCAGGTGATGTTGAGGATCATGTTTCAAGGGGCACCTTCTCAGCAGTTGGTGGATTTTTTTTTCCTCCAACTTCCTGGATGTAGACAAAGAGAAGGCGCCTGAAGGACTGGGTGACGGCGGGAGGGATGCTGGGACTGGGGAGCTGAGGGTCGCCAGGGCAGAGGGGACTCTGGGGCTGTTCTTGAACTCCTGGGCTCAAGTGATCCTCCTCCCGCCTCGGCCTCTCAAAGTGCTGGGATTAAAGGCGTGAGCCAGTGCACCCGGCCCAAAGGAATCATATTACAGTTGTCCTCTTGTGACCTGCTTATTGCACTCAGCCTAAAGTTCTCAGGGGGTGGAGACAAGGGGGCTTGGTGGGGAGGCTGCCTGAGGAGGGTCAGACGTCTTTAAGGTGGAAGAACAGGTATGGCGCCCACAACCACAGCACAGAGGCACGGGAGGCTGTGGGCTGTGGGATTTTGTGGTTTCAGAGGTGGAGCCCTTCCGGATGGAGATAGAGGTTGGGTGTGACTGTGGGAACAATGGCGGGGGAGGTGGTCTCTGGCCACGTGGAGGTAGTGGGATGCAGAAGCTGGGGGGGTCCTATCTTTGAAAGTTGGGGGGGTCCTCTCTCCTGAAGCTCCCCACTGCGTGTGTCAGCCAGTGCCTGTCCCTCTGTCCACTTATCATAGCAATGGGGCCGGTCACCAAGGGCTTCACATACATCTTCTCACATTTAATCCTCGTGAAAGCCCCGTGGGGCGAGGGACTCTCATTAGTACCATGTTATAGATGAGGAAACTGGGCCTTAGACAAGTAACCTGGGCAAGTGGCACAGCCAGGCCTCAAACCCAGATCATTCGTCTGTTAGACACCATGCCACTCTGTCTGCAGATCCGTTTCCATGTCTGCGAGGGCTGAGAGTTTTGTTTGCCTCGTTCCCTGATGGGTCCCCAGCTCCTAGAACGGCCTGGAGTGAGTGTGCACGCCGTGAATGGTCGTGGGATGAGTGGACAGACCCCTGTCTCTGTCTTCCCTCGGGTCCTGATGGGCTTTTGGTTGGCAACTTTCCTAGTCCCTGCTGTGTGCCATGTCTCCCTTAATTCTCCCACCAGCCCTATGAGACACGATGACACCCATTTTACAGATGACAAAGTGGAGAGAAATGAGGTCAGTTGTCTAAGGTGGCATGGAAGGGCTGGGATTTGAACCCCAGCCAGCCTGACTTGATGCCTTTCTGCTTCTGATCTCATGTGTGTTGTTGATGATCCAAACTTTCTCCGGGTGAATCTCTCAGACGTTTCTGAGCTGGCACTGAAAACTGCTTTGTGCCAGGCAGCCTCTGTGTGCAAAGCTGGAGGCCCCTGAGGCTCGGCCGATGGGCAGTGAACATTCCTGCCCCCCATCCCACCTCTATTACCCCCCATTTATTTCTGTTTAAGCTCCATGGTGTGCCCCAACCTTCCCCCTGTGTCTCCTCTAAGTTAGCATCCTCTCCCCAGGTGCTTGGGTCAAAGACGCCTGGGAGCGTCCTTGATTCCTCCCTCGCTCTCATCTCCCATTTTGGCAGCTCCTGTCACTTAGCTCCAAAGTACACAGTAAAGAATCCGCCCACTTGTCTCCTCTCAGTCACCCTCTTCCAAGTCACCCTTATCTCTCACCTACACAGGTGCAAGAGCATCCAAACTGGTCTCGTTGCTTCCAGCCTCGACCCCCAACCCCTCCCTCCCTCGCCCTGCTAAGTCCATTCTCTACTTGGCAGCAACGTCATCTTAAAACAGTATCATGTTAAAACCTGCTTAAAACCCATCCGTGAGTCCCCACTGCAATTATAATAAAACCCAAATGCCTCCAAGGCACTCGGTGTCTGGCTTCTGTCCATCCTTCCAACCTCATCACCCCATTGTGTACTGTGCCTCTGCTCCCCTTGAACATCTTCCATCTTCTTAACACAGGAGGTGCTTTCCCAACTTAGAGGCTTGGCCTTTGCTGTTCCCTCTGCCTGGGACACGCTTCCCACCACTCTGCCTGTGATATTCCTTCGGATTTCAGCTTAAAGGTCATCTCCTGACCACCTTCTCTAGAGCTGGCATATTCCCTTCCAGTTTCTATCTCAGCTTCTTGTGGGTTTCCTTCCTCCACCTTATTTCGATCTGTAATTGCTCTATCCGTTTGCTTCCTTGTTTATTATTATTGCTGGTTTTCTTCCTCTCTATGGTGTTTATCACTGTCGGATGTCTCTCATGTTTTATTTATTTACTTTCTTACTCTTACGTTGTCTCTCTCCCACAGCTTGAGTGCCAACCCTGACAGCACAGGGATTTTCACCGGCTTTACCTGCCCCTATGCCCTGGCACATAGGAGGTGCTCAGTAAACCTTTGTGGAAGGAAGAGACGGCTCTCATTAGAACTGAGGCTTCGCGAGGGCAGGGACCTTGTTTATCTTGTTATTGAATCCCTGGTGCCACGTCTGCTGCCTGGTATGTGGCAGGGGCTCTATGAAAACAGGCTGAAGGAGGAAGATGATCTCAGAGCCTGTTTGGAATCTCTGCTTTTCTCCAGAATCTCTGCACTCAATGTTCCCATCTCCTCAGACCTGACAGTGATCTCCAGTGACTCAGCCCCCGGAGAGCACACAGGTGGAAGATGGGGAAGCCGGTCTTTCCGAGACTGGGCTCCACATCCCTGCAGCAGGGAGAATGCTTCGGACCCGATGGGATGAGACACTGGTGCTTCGCTCCACTGCCACCTTCAGCTGTGTTTATGTAGGGGCTGTGTTTGCCGAGAACACAGGCCACAGCAAAAGTCCCTTTGTCCCCATGAAGACTGGGGCCTCCTGTTTAGCTAAAGGACCGTCTGTGTTCACTTGGGCCTCCAGCCTCAGCAGCTCCCTGCCCCTGCCCTCCATATTTACTAAACCTTCCTCCTTCAGCAAAAGAATCTCCCGGGTTTACCATGGCCACTGGCATACGTGGCGAACATCTTTTTGTTGTTGTTGTTTTTGTTCAGCCTGCTTGGGAGAAACGTCTCTTGGATTTACACTGCCTTTGAGTACACGTAACTCTCCGCATTCAGTAGGGTTCCCAGCTCTTGGTGAGGACTTCTTAAATAGCCCTCACATCCGTTCTCACCATCCTGACACCCTTGCCACTGCCCCAGTTTTGGCTACCAAATCCATTCCCAGACCTTTGTCCCAGCCCTCTCCCTGACCTCCTGGCTCAGAATCTTCCCTACTCCAGTCCTTCCTGGACATGGCCCCAGAGGGATCTTTCTGACACCCAGAGCCGGCCCTGTCTGCTCTAACCCTCCCCAGGGCCCCATCCCGGCCAGAAGAATTCCAGTGCTTTATGGAGGGCTGGCCACCCCCTCCACCACCCTGCACGAGGAGGAGCGGCAAAGCCTCGCAGGGACTCGGGGCTCCCATGCCTGCAGGCCTCTGTGCCTGCCGTTCTCTCTGCCTTGCACGTTTGTCCCCATCTCGCCTTTCCTGTGCTCATTCTTACTCATCTCCAGCTCCCGGTTTAAACATTACCTCTTTCAGGAAGCATTCCATGACGCACCACGCTGAGTTAGAAGCCCCACCTCGGGCCTCCCCTGTGTTCCTCCTAAGCCCCACCGTGGCACGTATCCCTCTGGGTCTTGACTTGCCAGTGTCCCTGCCCGCCTCTGCTGCCAGACAGGGAGCCCATTGAGGGCAGGGACCAGGGCTGACTCAGCTGCATTGCCCCACCGCCCTGCGCAGGGCCCGCCAGCTCCAAGGAGGTGTCAGGAAATGTTTGCTGCGTGAATAAAGGGGTGATCCGTATCCCTCCTTTGCCCAAATATCCTCCATGGCTTCTGCATTGCTCAGAACCAAAGGCCAGGCCAAAGTCGCCTCTCCCTCTCACCTCTCTCCTCCACCTGCCCCCTCTGCTTTTTCCCTCAATCTCAGAGTTTGCACTTGCTGTTTCCTGCCAGGAGCACTTTCCCCCGAGACCCCCCACCCCCGTGCTCTCTGCCTCACCCTACACCTTTCCCTGAATATCTCCTCCTTGAAGCCTCCCCTGTCCCTCCTACTTAAATAGAAGTCATTATCACCATCTAACATACTACATATTTGACTTATTTTTCTGAGTGTTTTTTGATCTCTCCCTTCAGGGCATGATTTTGGTCTGTTCACTGCTGTCACAAATCACATGCTCAAAAAGTATTTGTTGAGTGGATGACACAGGGGTCTTGAGGTCAAGGAGTGTCCGGTGTTTATACGGGGCCTTAAATCTCTGCCAACCTGTCTCTCACCCTTGAGGACTGGCTCAGAGACCAACGGACAGGTGGCCGGAGACACCTGAGCTCCCAGTCTGGGCAGGGGAAGGGGAGACCTGGCTTTGCTGTCAATGACCACCGGCTGCACAGGTGAGGTCACAGCGACCTCTTGTGGCCAGAGACGAAAAGAACACCTTCCCCCAGCATTTTTATTTTCATTTATCTATTTATTTATCTATTTATTTATTTATTTAGAGACGGAGTCTTGCTGTCGCCCAGGCTGGAGTGCAGTGGCGCCATCTCGGCTCACTGCAAGCTCCACCTCCCGGGTTCACGCCATTCTCCTCCCTCAGCCTCCGGAGTAGCTGGGACTACAGGCGCCCACCACCACACCGGCTAATTTTTTGTATTTTTAGTAAAGACGGGGTTTCAGCGTGTTAGCCAGGATGGTCTCAATCTCCTGACCTCATGATTCTCCCGCCTGGGGCTCCCAAAGTGCTGGGATTACAGGCGTGAGCCACTGCGCCTGACTATTTTTATTTTATTTTGTTTTGTTTTGTTTTGTTTTTTGAGACGGAGCCTAGCTCTGTCGCCCAGGCTGGAGTGCAGTGGCCAGATCTCCAGATCATGGTTCACTGCAACCTCCGCCTCCAGGGCTCAAGCCTCAGCCTCCTGGGTGACTGGGATTACAGGCATCCGCCAGCCCGCCTGGCTAATTTTTTGTATTTTTTTGCATTTTTAGTAAAGGCAGGGTTCCACCTCGAACTCCTGACCTCAAGTGATCTGCCTGCTTCAGCTCCCAAAGTGCTGGGATTTCAGGTGTTAGCCACCGCATCCAGTACCCCAGCTCTTCAGAGTAACCCATAAGCAAGGCTGCAAGCCCAGGCTAAGAGGGATGGCAAGCACTCACTAAATGCCAGGCGCTCTTCTAAGCACTGGTATGTATTCATTAACAATAACCACAGGGCAGAAGTACCATTCCTCCCCACACTGTACAGCCGAGGAACCTGCTCAAGGTCACACAGTTCGCCCGGCAGAGCTTGACTCTGAACTCAGGCAGTCTGGGTCTAAGAAGCACATTGCAAACCTGCGCAGTCCAGTGGGGCGCCCACGAGTCCCATGTGGCGGCTGAACTGTGGGGAGTCTGGATTGAGATGGGTTGGAAGTGTAATATACAAACTGAATTTTGAACACTCTATATGAAAAAACATGTATAAAACATCTCGCGGCTGGGCATGGTGGCTCAAGCCTGTAATCCCAGCACTTTGGGAGGCCGAGGCGGGTGGATCACAAGGTCAGGAGATGGAGACCATCCTGGCTAACACGGTGAAACCCCATCTCTACTAAAAATACAAAAAAATTAACCAGGTGTGGTGCCGGACGCCTGTAGTCCCAGCTGCTCGGGAGGCTGAGGGAGGAGAACGGCGTGAACTCGGGAGGCGGAGCTTGCCGAGATTACACGAAGATTAGGCCACTGCACTCCAGCCTGGGCGACAGAGCCAGACTCCATCTCAAACAAAACAAAACAAAACAAAACAAAACAAAACTCACTTAAGTTTTAACATACTGATTATATATTAAAATTATAATTTTTGTATAAGTGGGTCAAATAAATTTATTTAAATGTCACTTGCGTCCCTTCTCTAAAAATACGGCTATGAGAAGATTTTAAATTATACATACGGTTTGCATTTTCAATTGGAGAGTGCCTTAAACCACAAAAGAAATCTAACCCACTGCCCACCCCCCCATGCAGGGGGAGAAACTCCGACGAACAGAAGGGAAGCGGTCCCTTGGCCAAAGCCACATGGTAAATCCCTGGCACATCAGCAATAGGAACCTAGGTCCCCTGGCTTCCAGCAGGCAGCCCAGCCAAAGTGTCCAGAGCCCCAGCTCCTTTGCTGATTTGCTGCAGTGTGGCCCCGGGCAACTTACTTCACCTCTCTGGGTTGTAAGTTCATCCTTCATAAAATTGGTGCTGAAGGAACCAACCCAAATGCCCATCAATCAATGAGTGGATAAAGAAACTGTGGTATATATATATATACGATGGAATACTACTCGGCCATACAAAGGAATGAATTAACAGCATTTGCAATGACCAGGATGAGATTGGAGACTATTATTCTAAGTGAAGTAACTCAGGAATGGAAAACCAAACATCCTATGTTCTCACTGATATGTGGGAACTAAGCTATGAGGATGCAAAGGCATAAGAATGATACAGTGGACTTCGGGGATTTGGGGGGAAGAGTGGGAGGGGGACGAGGGATAAAAGACAAAAAATACGGTGCAGTGTGTACTGCTCAGGTGATTGGTGCACCAGGATCTCACAAATCACCACTAAAGAAATTATTCATGCAACCAAATACCACCTGTACCCCAATAACTTATGGAAAAATAAAATAATATTTAAAAATAAAAAATAAACTTTTTCCTTCTACGTACCAGTTAAAAAAACATTGTTGCTGAAAACCCATTCCTCATGTCACTGAGCTACTGAGGAAGGTAGGCACACTTGGCACCAGGACTGGCACACAAGCGTCATCCTATGCAATTGATCTTGATCATCTTGCACCCCCTACAGCTCATTCTCCTCACAGCAGTTGGAGTAACTTTTAGGAAATGGAAATTAGACACACTGCTGGAACCAAAGCCCTTCAAAGACCTGCCATCACTCCTAAAACACAAGTCTTTCTTGCCAACAGAAGACCATGCATGGCCCATCCCTGCTTACCAGCTCATTTCATCTCTTGCTATTCTCCTCCTCACCCACTCTGTTCCCGCCACAGTGGACTTGCTGTTCCCTGCACTTGCAAGCTGATTCCCACCTCTGGGCTTTTGCACTGGCAGTTCCCTCCACCAGGAAAGCTCTTCCCCCAAATGGCTCAAAGCTTCGTTCTTTTGCTTCTGCAGGTCTGTGCATAACGTCACGTCCTCTAAGGCCCTTCCTTCCCTGACCCCTATGGCTACAAGCTCTTTCTGTCTCTCATCATTTTTTTTTATTTGTAGCATTCATCACTATCTGACATTACATATTGATGTGCTTACTGTCCATTTCCCCCAGACTGAACTTCATGAGGGCAGGGACTTGTCTCCTGCTCACTGCCGTGTTCCTAGAACCCAGAGGAGTGCCTGATGCAAAGGAGGTGCTCATACACATGTGTTGAGTGAATCCCTGCCCTCCAGCCCAAGTCTGGGTGGCCACACAGTGAGGACAGGACTGAGAAGCAGGGGTTTGGGAGAATACCAAGCCCAGGGTTGGGAGGTGGGAGAAGAGAATTGAGAAGCCTTCCAGGAGGACCCTGGAGGATCTGAGCAGAGCGATGGGAAGAAGGGGCATTTCTGACAAGAAGCCAGCCCAACAAGTCCTGGAGGTGGGACTGAGAGCACCATCTCCCTAGGAAGCTTGAGATTCTCACAATCTCCCCATACCTACAGGACAGCAACCCTGAAGCCCAGCGCCCCCTGGTGGGCAGACAGTAACACGAACGACCAAGTCCAAGTGGTCACCATTTATTGAGCACCTCAACTTCTCTGATCTTCCGCTTCCTCCCAATGGTGCCTTGATGCGGGGAGATGGGGGGGGGGGGCGCGGGGCAAGGGGGCTGACTCCATTTTCAGAGGAGAAATGGGAGATGAAAGAGGCTAAGTCACCGACAGGCTCACAACCCTGCTTCCAGAGTCCAAGGTTTGGGGAACCCATCCAGCCCCTCCTCACCCGTGACAGAGATACTAGGAAAGATTCGGGAGGGGTGGGGTGGGGGAGGGCCAATTCCACGATCTTCAATCCTCGAGAGCTTTGGAGGGAGCCCTCGGTGTGACCCCTTCCGACTGGGTGTCTTAGGGCCATTTACCACTTCAGGCTATAGCCAGTGAGGCCGTGGTGGAGACGAAATGAAGGTGCAGCGTGCACTGCACACGAAGCGCTGGAAGGGAGGCATCGTGATGGGGGCTGTGAATGGCGTGTGTCCATCAAGTCATGTCACTCTGCTTACCCCACTGTGGGCAAACAGGAAACATCAGGTCAAGACCCTCCTGAGCGCACCCAGAACCAGCAGAGGCACTGGGCAGGAGGCCCCAACCAACCTCCACTCGCTCAGGAATCACAAGGTGTTCAGTCCCCTCCTCCCTGAGACCCAGGAGTCCACGATCCCAGGTCCTCCTTCCTCAACCACAGATGATGCCTGGGGTCCCTAGCACCACTTCTTCTAGGCCTAGTCCTGGCCCTCTCCTCTCTCAGACCCAGGATGGTCCCCCAGCCCCCTCCTCCCTCAGAGCCAGAAGCCCAACTCGAGAGCCGTCCGCCCTAAGACCCCAAAGTCTGGGGTCCTAGCTTCTTCAGGGTTTCAGGTCAACAGGCCGCCATCTCCTTCCCAACCCCACGTGGAAGGCCCGGTAAGGTAACAGGTTTATTCACAGTGTCATTTACAGGCAGCCCCCACCCGGGGGGGGGGTCAGATCCCGGCGGGAGGCCTGAAGTCGCTAGAAGGTGGGGACGGCCTTGGAGGTGGGGACCCGGGCCGGATCCCCGGGTGTCCCCGGCATCGCCTCCTCGTCCAGCCCCCGGCGGCCCTTGCCGATGGCCAGGCGGGGCCGGCCGCGGTTCAGGCCGTCCAGTAGTGCGCAGGCCTGGCAGAGCGCGCGACTGGCCAGGGCCCCACAGCGGGAGCAGGCGCCGGGGCGCGGGGTCCGCGCGGCCGGGGCCAGCGCCAGGCGCTCGGCCGAGTGCACGAGGTCCAGCACCGCCGACGGCCGCGCCGCCTCCAGGCGCTTGAGCAGGTCCCGGGCGTGACCACGGAAGGCCTCGGGCGCGTAGACGCACTCCTCGGAGAAGTAGTCGAGGCGGCGGAAGTGCGCGTACAGCACCACCTCCTTCTGCGAGGCGAACTGCAGTGGGCGGCAGCGCGGCAGGGCGCCCCCCTCGCCCGGAGAGCCCAGGCCCCCGCCCCGGGCCAGCCGCCCCGCGTCGCCCCGCAGGAAGTTCATGAGCACGGTCTCCGCCATGTCGTCGGCGTTGTGACCTGGTGGGGAGAGACGGGAGCGGGTGAGGTGGGGCGCGGAGGGCGCTGCTGGTCAGGGACCCCCCCCCCCCCGGGGAACTAAGGGTCCACCAGGACCCAGAGAGAGACTGGGAGGAGAGACCCACGGAGACCCAGGGCACAGTGTGGCCGCCAGGACCCAGAGAGAGACGGCGAGAGGGAGAGCAAGCCATGGAGACAGACCCCTGAACAACGTGCGACAGCCAGGATCCGGAGTGGGAGAGAGAGCCATGGAGACCCCTGGGGCACTGTGGGCAACCAGGACCCAGAGAGAGACGAGGAGGGGGAGAGCGAGCCATGGAGACACCCCCGGGAACCGTGAAGCAGCCAGGTGCAGGCTGGAGGTGGGCACAACAAAAAATCAAAGAGAAACATAAGCTCCCCTGGCGCCACATGGGGGTGCCCTCATGTACCACCCGCCTACTGCATAGTGGACCTTATGCTAGTTGCCCTTTCATATAGGAAGTAAAAGTGCATTATGCTGCTAATAACCTTATCAGCCTCAGTTAAAACCGCAATTCAAACTGTACACAAAAATCAGAATGGCGTTTAAGGCACTTAACCAAGATTCTCAAGAGAGCTGCTGGGGTAGGCAGGCTGCGCTCTCCCCCACCGCCTAGGGAGTCCATGGCCTAATTCTGGGAACCTGTTAGTATGTTTGGTTGCAGGGCAAAGGGGAATTACGGTTGCAAGTTGAACTGGGGCTGCTAATCAGCTGACTTTACAACAGGGACAGTCTGGTGCGTTATCCAGGCGCGCTCAAGGGAATCACAAAGACCCTTAGAGTGGAGGAGGGAGGCAGAAAAGGGAGAGATAGGACCATGGAGACCTTTGAACATAGTAGGCAGCCAGGACCCAGAGAGAGATAGGGAGGGGGAGCCTGAGCTATGGCGCCCCTCTGGGCACCATAGGACAGCCAGGACCCAGAGACCGGGAGAGGGAGACTGGGCCATGGAGACCCCTGGGCACTGTGGTGTAGCCAGGTGGTGGCCGGAGGTGCACACAGCAGGAATCGAGAGGGGAACATACACAAGCTCCCTGGGGAACTTGGGGATACCTCATTTGCCACCCGCCTACTGCATATGGGGGTATGAGGGCAGAAGCAAGGTTAGAGTGACGGAAACGGTGTAAGACTCAACCTATCATCCTTGGCTTTGAAAATGGAGGAAGAGCCGGGCACAGTGGCTCATGCCTGTAATCCCAGCACTTTGAGAGGCTGAGGGAGAATCACCTGAGGCCAGGAGTTCAAGACCAGCCTGGCCAACATGGCAAAACCCCCATCTCTACTAAAAATACAAAAATTAGCAGGGTATAGTGGCAGGCACCTGTAACCCCAGCTACTCAGGAGGCTGAGGCATGAGAATCTCTTGAACCTGGGAGGTGGAGGTTGCAGCGAGCCGAGATCGTGCCACTGCACTCCAGCCTGGGCTCCAGAGCAAGACTCTTTCTCAAAAGAAAAAAAGAAAAGAAAAGAAAATAGAGGAAGGGGCCAGCCAGGAATGTGGGCAGCCTCTGGAAGCTGGAAAAGGCAAGAAAATGGACCCCCTTGCCCCAGAGCCTCCAGGAGAAATGCAGCACTGTTGAGATTTTGATTTTAGCCTGGTGAGACTTCCCAGACTTCTGATTTCCGGAACTGCAAGATAATAAATCTGTGTTGTTTAAAGCTGTGAAATTTGAAGTAATTTGTTACAGCAGCCAGAGAAAACAAATGATTCTTGACACAGAGCCTCTGACAAAACAGACTGTAGATTTTTATGTTTTTTTTCACTTTGTTTTATTGTGTGTGTGTCTGTGTTTGAGACAGGGTGTCACTTTAGTGCCCAGGCTGGAGTACAGTGGCACGATCTCAGCTCACTGCAACCTGCATCTCTAGGGCTTAAGTGATCCCCACTCCTCAGCCTCCAGAGTAGCTGGGACCACAGATGTGTGCCACTATGCCCAGCTAATTTTTGTATTTCTGTATAGATGCAGTTTCTCCCTATGTTGGCCAGGCTGGTCTTGAACTCCTGAGCTCAAGTGATCCACCTGCCTCGGCCTCCCAAAGTGGCTGGGATTACTGGCATGAGCCACCACCCCTGTAATAACTGCAGTGTTTTTGTGTTATCTTTGTTTAGAAATAACAGTGAGAAAAAAAAAAATAAAAATAAAAATAAATTAAAAAAAAAAAGAAATAACAGTGAGAAATATGGTCACCATGAAATTGAAGCTATACTTGTTCTGTGTCTTGTCAAGTTGTACTTGAGTCTGTATCAGTGGTTCTCAATCTAGGATGATTCTGCCCTCCTTCCCTCCTCCAGAGACATTTGACAATGGCTGGAGACATTTCTGGTTGTCGGGTTGGGGGTAGGGCACTACTATTAAATAGCATCTAGTCGGTAGAGGTCAGGGATGCTACTAAAATCCTATAACGCAGAGGACAGCTCCCTAACGACAAATTATCTGGCCCCAAATATCAATAGGGCCGAAGTTGAGAGGCCCTGGTCTATATGGTAAAAATCCCCCAAGAACCTGGCTCTAATTGTGTTTGTAGTAATGGTTACCTTCCAAAGACCTGCCGAGCCCTGTGACCTTGAGATCAGGCATGTTTGCAAACGACATCTGGTTAAATGTTTATTGATTTAAAGTTGTAAACCACATTAACTAGGGGAGACTGGATTTGCTCCACACCTTGTCATTACAAACCTACCTAAGAGCTCCCGATTTTGTAATAATTATTACAACAATTATTATACTATGCCTTTGAAAATGGAGTACATAAACAAAGGGTAAAAATCACCTTTCAAGTTAGGGATTTTTCTGGAAGCCTTCATTACTTTTAGAAGTACAATTATTCTATCAAATTAACTTTAAAACCCGAGACAGTCTCTCATTCTCTTTTTCTTGCTCTGTCACTCAGGCTAGTGCGATCTCAGTGGTGCGATCTCAGCTCACTGCAACCTCCGCCTCCCGGGTTCAAGCAATTCTCCTGCCTCAGCCTCCCAAGTAGCTGGGATTACAGGCACCTGCCACCATGCTTGGCTAAATTTCATAGTGTTAGTAGAGATGGGGTTTCACCATGTTGGCCAGGCTGGTCTCGAACTCTTGACCTTGTGATCCACCTGCCTCAGCCTCCCAAAGTGCTGGGATTATAGGTGTGAGCCACTGTGCCCGGCTCAAGCGTTTCATTCTTTCCATACACTGCCTGTTCTTGTATGGAAAGGATTATTCTTCCCATTTTCAATCACAGAGATCTAGGGATTTCTCCAAAGTTACTCAGTAAGGAAAGGGCCACACCAGTGAATGAAGCTCAGTAAGCCTTCCCCAGAGCCAGTGACCCTAGCACGGTGGCAGACAACAGACTCAGAACTACTTTTGCCTTCCTATCCTTTGAGTGTGCTGATTCTCTCCAGCTATCATCTCTCACCCCCATGACCGCAGCTGGCTTCCCACTGACTGGTCTCCTTGCCTTTGTCCCTGCCCCTCCAACCCAGGTTCCTCACCATGGTATGGGTGAGCTTTTCAAAGTGAAGCTCTCTTCATGTCACTTTTACTGGTTCCACCACAGCCTACAGGGTAAGGCCTGACCTCTTCCACCTCTCCAGCCTCCCCTGCCCTTGCTTTCTGGGCTCCAGCCACACTGGACTTCTTAGGGCAGCCCAGATTGGCTTTTCACAGACCAATAACCTCTCCCCAATTCTTACCCCCTTAACCTCTTCACTGTGAGCCTTCAGATTTCAAAATAGTTCCTTGACCCCACTCCTTCCATGCCATAGGATTCTCTGTGTGTACACATAGTCCATAACATGTCCAAGCATGGTCAATAACATGTATAGTGTTTATAATCTTGTACCCGATAACCATGCAAAGGTAGAAACTTGTGCATAACTGTATTCTCAGCCCTAGCCCAACAACGATGATGATAATAGCATGTATAAAATGTGTAATCTATATGATATCATACAGGTTATGTAACATAACTATAATATAGATAACATTATACTTCTACTGACTCATCTAATTGTCATAACAAGTTTATGAGCTGGGTACCATTCATAGTCCTGTTTTAGGGATGGGGTGAACAGAAGTACAGGGTGGTTAAGAACTTTGGTATGGCCACAGTTGGGATCCGGCATGTCGCAGAAACTTAGCATCTGTTTGTTGAAGGAATGGATGAAAGAGACAGAATAAAAAGTTTGGGAGGCCGAGGCGGGTAGATCATAAGGTCAGGAGATCGAGATCATCCTGGCTAACACGGTGAAACCCCATCTCTACTAAAAATACAAAAAATTAGCCGGGCATGGTGGCGGGCGCCTGTAGCTCCAGCTAACCGGGAGGCTAAGCCAGGAGAATGGCGTGAATCCGGGAGGCGGAGCTTGTAGTGAGATCGCTCCACTACACTCCAGCTGGGGAGTCGGAGCGAGACTGTCTCAAAAAAAAAAAAAAGTATCAAAGAGGAAAGGCCAACCAAGAAAAGGAATTGAGAGATGGAGATACTTTTTAGAGACACAGCTGGATTCTGAAAGGTGGGCCGTTAGAGATCAAGCATGTTAGAAACACTTAAAAATAAAGAACCAGAGATCTAATCTCCAGAGACTTTCACCTCCCACCCCTTTGGCAATCTGTGGAGACCAAGACGGTGGCCAAGACCCAAAAGCCTTTGTGATCACTGCCTGGCGCCTCTGTCTCCCCAGCATCTTGAACCTTCAAAGGTCCCCAGCCCCAAACTGGAGCATGTGCACTTCCGCATCTCCTTACAGGGATCCTCGGGTTAAGCCACCAGGGTCTCCTCGCCCGCTTCTGGAGCATGCGCCTGAATCCCCTTTCAGGCCCCGCCTCCTCGCCCGTGCATGCGCCCCACTGCCTCCGAGAGTGCCGCTCTGCGCCACGCCTGTACTCACCTGTCACGATGTGCGTGGCTCCCACGCGGCGCGCCCCTTCCTCCAGCGCCCGGCGCCGCAGCACTCCACAGAAGGTGCAGCAGGAGCGGCTGCGGCCGGAGCCGGCTGTGCTGCGGGCCACGGCGTCCATCGTCCAGCCCCCGAAGAGGTCTTCGTAGGCCACCACCGTGAGCGGCAGCTCCCAACGCGCCGCCTGGCGCCGCACGGCCGCCAGCGCCACGTCCCGGTAGCCACCGATGCCCTCGTCGACGGCCACGAGCTGCAGTGAGATGCCCAGGCGCGGTGTCAGCGCACGCAGCACGTGCGCCAGCACGGTGGAGTCCTTGCCGCCCGAGGCGCCCACCGCCACCACCGCGCCCGGCGGCAGCAGGCGGCCGGCGAGCACCGTGTGCAGCACCTCGGCCTCGAAGGCGGCGCAGAAGCAGGCACCGCACAGCGCTTGGCCCGAGCGCGGACGGCGGAGGGCGGCGCGTGAGGCATGGCAGGAGGCGCACGGCGGGGCGGGCATTGCGGGAGGGGTCGGCTTCTCCTAGACAGGGAGAGAGAGGAGGTGGGTTACACGTGGATTCCGGATTGCAGGGTCCTTGCCTTCGAGGAGATTGGCTGGATTGCACCTCTGCCTGGAATAGACCAGGGAGACGCGTGCGGGAGTGGGGTAGCTTCTTCTAGCGCTGGGGACAGAATGGTTATAATCAGGTCCTACTGTAAGGAAGCCACTGCCTTAGGGAAGGCTTCTTGGATTGCGCCCATTATGCACGAAGAGAAGTAGCTTAAGCTGGCTTCATGGGTAAAGAGAGGGAGCGACGAGCAGGTTATACCCAGGATTAGGTTGTATCCTGTCCAGAGGGATGAGGGTGTATATTAAGGACCATTTGTCACAACCTCCAGGGAGGCCACCCTTGTTACAGCCCTGATCAGAAGGACAAGGTAGATATCATTGGCCTGGGCCACCAGGGCTGTTAAGAGCGCTTGGGAGGTGAGGGGTTTATAACCGTAAGGGCAGAGAGAGGCCAGGGGACTGAAGCTGTATTCAGGGGGAGGTGGAAAACGGGAAAGGCCAATTGATTTCGCTTTGTAGGATGGGATACGCTCTCCAGGAATGGGTTCTGATTGCATCCTATGAAAGGCAGGGTGATCACCTTCTCCAGGGAACACATAGGCAGCCTGGATCACACCTCTCGGGAGACCAGCTGGGGCTGCACCCATTTTGAGGGTGAGAGAATGTGTGGGCCTCCAAGATTGAACTCAACTCTGCTCTGGTATCAGAATCCCCCACAAGCTTCTGTGGCCTCATTAAGACATGGATCGGCCCATCTTTGACCTTCATCTGTTATCTTTCCTACCTCATCCTTCCCCACCCAGCCAAGACTCCAACCCTTCAGTCAAATCTTGGTCCTGCCTGCCTGGTGAACCCATAAAAACTCCCCAGGCTCAGTTCCCCTCCCCAAGCCACCCTCACCTCCAGCCTGGACTGCTGCAGTCACCTCCTTGCCATTCAGAGCAGGCCACGCTGCTTCTAGGATTTACCACAATGGGTGGAATTATTTTATGTGACTATATATTTACCATCTCTAACTTCTATGAGGACAGAGACCAGTGCGGCTCAGATGTCTAATAGGCATCTCAAAACCCAAATTCCTGATTCCTCTAACCTAACGGGCTTCTCCTGCAGTACAGGGCAGCTCCATCCTTCCAGCTGCTCAGGCCAGAAGCTTTGGGGTCCAGGACCCTGGACTGCTCTTCCTCTCACTACACTTGTCATGCTCCCAGTGGGTGGCACCAAATTGCAAGGCTAAGTCCACACCTTTTCAAACTCCAGGTACCTAAAGGAAATTTAGCAAATCCTGTTTGAATGTAGCTTCAAAACAGCCAAACACTTACGACCATCTCCACGGCAGCACCCTAGTCTGGTCTGTCTCTCTCCTGGACGGTTGCCTGGGGCTCCTCACAGGTCTCCTACTCCTGCCTCGCCTCCCCTACAAACACTCCTTCACAGAACAGCCAGTGGGATCGTGCCCTGAATCTTCTCAGCATCCTCCTTTGGATCCCATCTCAGTTTAGTATAATAACTGCTAATGGCCGATGAGGCCCTACACGTCTGACTCCTTGTTTCTCTGACCTCCCGTCCTTCAGCCTTTATGGCGTTTACTCTGACACCTGAGGAATGCTCCTCTCCAGATTTTTGCACTGGCTCTCCCCTCTGCCCTGAGTACTCTTCCCTGCCACTGGGCCCAAGAAGCAGCCCTCAGGACCCATCTGCAGTGACCATCAGGCACATCTGTCACAGCTGAGCAGCAACCCTTGGAATCTTTCCTCCCCCCACTTTGACTCATTCATTCTGTGCTCCTGGATTTCCTGCTCAATTCTCTTTTGGGGAGGCCTCTTCATGTCCTTAGGTCCTGCCTAGCACCCATCTCTTTCCATTCTTTTTGAGATTTAAATTTTTTATTTTTATTTTTTGAGATGGAGTCTTGTTCTGTCACCCAGGCTGGAGTGCAGTGACACAATCTCGGCTCACTGCAACCTCTGCCTCCCAGGGTCAAGCGTTTCTCCTGCTTCAGCCTCCCGAGTAGCTGGGACTACAGGCGTGCACCACCATGCCTGGCTAATTTTTTTTTTTTGTATTTTTAGTAGAGATGGGGTTTCACCATGTTGGCTAGGCTGGTCTTGAAGTCCTGGCCTCAAGTGAGCCACCTGACTCGGCCTCCCAAAGTGCTGAGATTACAAGTGTGAGCCACTGTGCCCAATGTCTTTCCATTCTTGTGAGTGCCTATGAATCATGATATTCAGATGTCCCTCTGGCTGGTCCTCCACATGGCTGCATCACCTTTCAGATGTTCAGACCCTAAGTGCCCAGACAACCTTCCTCAAAAGGCAGAAACCTGTTCTTGCCCATTTGTTCCCTCTCTTCTGAGAGCAGCCACCACTTTTCATCCAGCACATCTGCAGGACAGGACATAATGTCACCCTGGACTAATCTCTCCTCATCCCCTAAATCTACAGTCACCCAGTCCTGGGGGTCCACGTCCTGAGGAAGGGAGACCCTTGCAGGGGACAAGGCTGCACAAGTGAGCAGAGCCTAATAGGCCATGATGTGGAATTTTAGGTTTATTCAGGAGGAGATGGGAGCCATGGGAGGTTTTTGAAGAGGGAAGAGGTACGATCTGACATGTTTTAAAAGGATTCCTAGACTGGGCAACATAGCGAGACCCCATCTCTAAAAACAATAAACAAATTAGCTGCTCCTGGTGGTGCAGGCCTGTAGTCCCAGCTACTCAGGAGGCCAAAGTAGGAGGATCACTTGAGCCCAGGAGGTCAAGGCTGCAGTGAGCCATGAGTGCACCACTGCACTCCAGCTTGGGTGATAGAGTGAGACCTTGTCTCAAATTTAAAAAAAAAGGTGGGATTCGTTTGGCTGCTGTGTGGTGAGGACTGTTGTAAGGGAGAAGGACAGAAGGCTGGAGGTCAGCACACTAGACAGGAGTGGTGGCAGTAGAGGTGGGAAGAAATGAAATTTCAGATCTACTTTGAAGGTGGAGCCCATAGGACATGTATAAGACTGATTGGGGACTGGAGCAATGACGAGAGAAAGTGATGAAAGGTAACTTTGAGGTTCTGGTCTGAGCACTGGAGGGATGGTGGGGCCATTTTGTGAGGGGAGAAGACCAGTAATTCCATTTGGACACGTCAGGTTTGACATGCATGTTAAGCGTCTTCCCTCAAAGACTTTATGGACCCCAGTCACTGAGTCGAGCGCCTCCACCAGGGCCCCCAGAACTGCACGTATGCAGCTCCATACGGGCCCTGATCCTGACTAGCTTCACTAGTGACAGGTCTGCCTCTCTGCTTCTTCAAGGCAGGGACAGGGTTGGTCTGGTGCCCTCTCCCCCGCTGCCTTGCGCAGGGTCGGTGCTCAGTAAATATCTGTAGGATCAAGGAATAATAAATGCTCCCAGAAGAGCGGCCGCGGACCCTAGGGATGCCTCTGGATTGCAGCCTTATCAAAAGGACAGATAATGTGTGGCATGGGGGCGGGGACAGGCATATAGGGACATAGGGGCGGGGGCAAGCAGATGGTCTTATCCTGTCTTGGGGAAGGGGGTGGCCCGGTAAGAGACAGGCCGGACCGCAGCGTCCAAAGTGGGAATCCTGGCTACAAGGCCTCAGGGACACAGGCCCTGGGAAATCAGAGGCGTCTTACGCTCGGAGAGACCCCCAACCCTCCCACAGCACCGCAACAAAGAGCCGGGGTCCACATGCTGACCCACCGCAGGAGGAAGTACTCACCCGGGCAGAACTCAGTGCTGGGACGCCCACACTGCCCAACACGCGGAAGCCTGGCACGGAAGTGACTCAGAGACTACCACTCCCATGAGGTCTTGGGGCTTTCTTGCCTGGAACTCCCAGAAGCCCATGCGACAGGGCCGCTGGATGCGCCTGCGGCTCCGGGATCCCGCTTGGCCTACAACTCCCAGAAACACTTGCATTGCTCTTTCAGCTGCTCCCAAAGTACACTACCCTCTGTTTACTTTCTCCTCCTGCGCGCGGGCGCAGGGAGCTGCGGAGCCGCGTGTACTGTTGTCATGGCAGCGCGCTGTCACCAGCAGGTTGCTGGATGGGCGAAGTAGTTGTATTCTAATTAACTGGTTTTGTGGGATTATTATAGGATTTTAAGGGGATTATAGGGCCTGTGATTTCTGCCCTTTGAGGCGGGGTTGCGGGTGGGAATTGAAGGTGAAACTGCAGGGGTTGGTCGCTAGTGTGAAAGGCGCAGATGGCGCATCCGCAGAGCAGACTTCGAGGATTGGAGCGGAACTCCGCGCGCACGCGTGGGCGGTGGTGATGCGTGTGCTGGAGACCCAGACTCTAAACATCTAAACAGAAGGATCCAAAGATCTTTCTCACCTAACCCAGGAGCCCAGACGCTCAGAGACTCAGGCCCTTGAGACTAAGGGCGTTAAATACGCAGACCCCTGGCACCAAAGCACCTGAGAGAACCAGTAGACCTGGAGACTACCGTCTGCACCCTAGAGACACAGGGACCTGGAGGCCTCCACCCTCCCCACAAGGCCCAAGGGCCTTGAAGTCCCCGGAGACTCAAATGCCGGGGCACAAGGAGTCTAAGGACTCAGATATCTGATATCCTTGAGACCCGGGTCCCCAAACCTAAGTCCTCAAAAAAACTGAGGCTTTGAGCTCTGTCTGGATGCCTCCCCTACTTTCTGCCCCTTGATCCTCGTCTTATGCATGGCGTCTCTCTTCCCCCATTTACCCCATTTGGGATGCAGCACTTCCTGCAAATGTCACCCTTTTCACCCACCACACTCATAAGCCAGTGGGTGCTGTAACTTCACTTCCTGAACAATGTCTCCCATCATGCCCTCCTTGCTTAGTCCCCTCCCCTCCATCGGCATGACCAGGTCCTTTGCTGTCTTTTTTTTTTTTTTTTTTTTTTGAAGATGAAATTTCACTCTTGTCATCTAGGCTGGAGTGCAGTGGCAGGATCTTGGCTCACTGCAACCTCCGCCTCCTGGGTTCAAGTGATTCTCCTGCCTCAGCCTTCCAAGTAGCTGGGATTACAGGCACGTGCCACCATGCCTGGCTAATTTTTGTACCTTTAATAGAGACAGGGTTTCACCATGTTGGTCAGGCTGATCTCAAACTCCTGACCTCAGATGATCCACCCGCCTCGGCCTCCCAAAGTGCTGAGATTACAGATGTGAGCCACTGTACCCAGCCCCTTTGCTGTCTTGATCATTGCTCCATGCCCCTCCCCAGCTTCCTATCTTCCCTCCATGCTGTGCCCCTGACAGCACAAGCCAAGAAAGACCTTCTTGCACTCAGTACTAGCCCCACCCCTTCCTGGCCCACCCCTGAGACTCCTCGGCACCCTCAGTCCAAGCTCCTCAGCTGGTCATGCCCCAACACCTCCACGTCCCCTTGGAAGACCCCAGATATATGTGCAGGTCCCTTCATCTGCCAGGCTGTTTCAGAGCCTTTGCACATCCCTCGTCCTTCATTGTGGTGCCCGTCCGTCATGCGTCAATATGACCCACTCCCCCTTCCAATCTCAGTTCAGCCTCCTTCCCTCCAGGGTCTGTCAGCCAGTGTGGACTCTAGGATTTGTGTACATAAGAGCATGAGCCGGGCCAGGCTTGGTGGCTCACGCCTGTAATCCCAGCACTTTGGGACGCTAAGGCGGGCAGATCACGAGGTCAGGAGTTCGAGACCAGCCTGACCAACGTGGTGAAATCCCATCTCTACTAAAAATACAAAAGTTAACCTGGCATGGTGGGACGCGCCTGTAATCCCTGCTACTCAGGAGGCTGAGGCAGGAGAATTGCTTGAACCTGGAAGGCAGAGATCGCAGTGAGCCGAGATCGCGCTACTGCACTCCAGCCTGGGTGACAGAGCAAGACTCGGTCTCAAAAAAAACCAAAAAGAGCGTGAGTCAAACCGTCGTGTGTCTTCTGTTTAATTCTGAATGGGAGGTAAGGGATAAACTGACCTCTCAGGGCCACCCTTCCTGCTTTCTCTGTTTTTTTCATCCAGCCCCAAAGACACTGAACAATGGCACATCACGGCCTGTCCTGGAGAGAGAGTCCCTGTGGTCTGTGTGGCTGACAGCAGCCCGCCTCCCCACCCTGCCCTGCTGAGCGGGTCCTGAGAGGGAAGAACACCGAATTCCTCCCAGCTCTCAGCACCCGGGGGCCTGGAGCTGCCTCACATAGAGGCTGGGGATGGAGGAGAATTGACCTGTTGGGCTCATCACCCACTGCGATCTCAGCACATTTCCCTGAGCCTCTGAGTAGAGTGAGTTGCAGGACGGGTGCTGGGGCAGGCAGCCTGGTTGCGTGTTTGGGCTGTCACAGGGGTGGAGGCCTGGGAACAGAATCTCATACTCTTCTACCCTTTCCCAGGAAGCCCCTCTGGTTGCAAATGTGTGAGTGAAAAGGCCTCCGGGCCCCTGGTTCTCACCTGATCAGGCGCCCTCATGGGCACTGGCTTCCCTCTCCCACCTCCATGGCCTCACCTGGGGCTACTACTCCAGGTGAGCAGGCCTGCTCTTCTCTAGGGAAGCTGAAGGATTGGCCCCCGAGTTCCAGGTGGGGCTGAGCTGTCCTGTCCTGCCTGAGTTAGAATTGAAGTGGCCGATGCTAATCTGAGGCCCGTGTTAGCTCTGCAGGTGCGCAGGCCTTCAGGGGAGCAGGGCTGAGAGGCCTGACTGAGCACCTCCTGCTCAAGATAGAACTCAGATGTGGACACCTGGCCCTGCGGGACAGATGCAGGACATCACTGTCAGCCATGGCTCAGCCCTTCTGACCACTGAGATGCTGCAACTTCCCCTCTTGGGAGGGAGTGATTGGGCAAACATGGGGGCCTGCAGTACTCCCGGCAACATGCACAGATGATAAAACTACATAGAAAAGCATGGAGACCAGGCCGGGCGCGGTGGCTCACGCCTGTAATCCCAGCACTTTGGGAGGCCGAGATGGGCGGATCACAAGGTCAGGAGATCGAGACCATCCTGGCTAACACAGTGAAACCCCGTCTCTACTGAAAATACAAAAAAACTAGCCGGGCGAGGTGGCGGGCGCCTGTAGTCCCAGCTACTCGGGAGGCCAAGGCAGGAGAATGGCGTGAACCCAGGAGGCGGAGTTTGCAGTGAACCGAGATCGCGCCACTGCACTCCAGCCTGGGCGACTGAGCCAGACTCTGTCTCAAAAAAAAAAAAAAAAGAAAGAAAAGCCTGGAGACCATTAGCGTTAAAGTGAGGCTGGGGCTCCTTCCGTAGAAAGTGGGGGTGTGGCTGACAGGAAGTGGGGTAACAAAGGGGAGGTGCTGCGGTGTCCCCAGTGTTCTGTTTCTCTAAGCGTGTTCATGTGTGTAAACCACTGAGATTTGTTTTCTTGGGGGGAAGATATTTTTATCTACATGGCTTATATTTCTCCCAAAACTATTTCTAGAAAACTGACATCGGTCTAAGGAGGCTCCACCACACAGGACACTCCCAGTTCCTCCCAGCCCAGCCACACAATTACAAAAAATCTTCTGTTGAATTGAGGGGCACGTTTCTTCTGTCATGAAATCCTGCCCGTCGCTGAGGGTGGACGCCCCAGGGCTGGTGTCCTCGCTCCACATCTCCTGTTCACCTGGACCCCCGGGAGCAGAGCCTGCAGGAGCAAAGCCCGGGGGCCGGCAGACCCCTCGTGTTCTGGAGTAACCAGGGAAGTGTGGCTGAGCGAGACATCGCTGGTGAAGAAATCCTTCGTGGCGCTGAGACAGCAGTGAGGAAAGGAGAAGTATCTTCCCTTTTGAAATCTGCCCCTTCCCTTCTGGATTTCCTCCCCTCCAAACCCCACAGTACAACAATCACAGTCTCAGTTTCCCAGACCTCCTGCGAGCCAGGCTCTCCTCTGTGTCCTTGGCGTGTATCAACAGGCGAAATCCTCACCTCCACAGCCCCGTGTCCCTCTGCTCGGTCCCCCTGAGACTGAACCCCCGACCTAGGGGAGAGTGACCCCATCCTGCCTGTGCCCCCCACTGAAGCTCCTGCTATGGACAGCTCAGAGGTCAGGAGCCTCAGTGTCTCCTCTGCACAGTGACTCCTTGGGGACAGTGTCCGGCTCTGCTGTGTTGACCTCATTGTGCAGAAAGGGGGTGCCCACCTCGTACCTGCTGGCAGGGGGAATGAGAGGCTGCCTGCTCACCCCACCTGCACCCCTGTCTCTCATGGCCCCGAGTCCCACCTCTGAGCTACACAGACATCCACAGCCTGTGACTCAGGGGTCTGGCCAGATGGGACTCATTTTCACCCTGCAGAAAATGTCACCTAAGGGGAAGAGCATTGAGAGTCAGGCAGGAAGTGGGGTGGGCCCTGCATGGGGTGGGAATCTGGGCGAGTCTGTCTCCTGCTCTGGCCTCAGGGGCCCAGGAGTGAACATGGGGTAGTGGACGGTGGATCTCCCAGGGCTGACCCAGGCCTGACAGTGTCTGTGTGTGAAGTTCCTCCTCTGGGGAGGTCACTGTTCTGACCTCACCCCTGTCTTCCTGTGGGGCCTCCTCTAAGTCTTGAGCTCTCACTTCCTGAGAGAAGAGCCCTGAGGAACAGACGTTCCCTGGCAGCCCTGGCACCTCCAACCCCAGACATGCTGCTGCTGCTGCTGCTGCTGCCCCTGCTCTGGGGGAGGGAGAGGGTGGAGGGACAGAGGAATAACCAGAAGAATTACCCACTGACGATGCAGGAGTCTGTGACGGTGCAGCAGGGCCTGTGTGTCCATGTGCTTTGCTCCTTCTCCTACCCCTGGTATGGCTGGATTTCCTCTGACCCAGTTCATGGCTACTGGTTCCGGGCAGGGGCCCGTACAGACCGGGATGCTCCAGTGGCCACAAACAACCCAGCTCGGGCAGTGCGGGAGGACACTCGGGACCGATTCCACCTCCTTGGGGACCCACAGACCACGAATTGCACCCTGAGCATCAGAGATGCCAGAAGCAGTGATGCAGGGAAGTACTTCTTTCGTGTGGAGACAGGAAAGACAAAATGGAGTTATAAGTATGCCCCGCTCTCTGTGCATGTCACAGGTAAGGCACGGGCTCCAGGACAGGCCACAGGGAAAGGTCATGGGGGCGGCAGGGAAAGGCTGGGATGGGGCCCCTGCCCCGGGAGAGGGCTGAGGGTGAAGTGAGTTGGGCTCAGGGCAGGAGCTGGACCAGAGCCTGAGTTCCCCCCAGGGCTGCACCATGGATCCTCCGTCCTGATCCTGAGTCCCCCTCTCTTCACCAGCCCTGACACACAGGCCCAACATCCTCATCCCAGGAACCCTAGAGTCCGGCTGCCCCCGGAATCTGACCTGCTCTGTGCCCTGGGCCTGTGAGCAGGGGACAGCCCCTATGATCTCCTGGATGGGGACCTCCGTGTCTCCCCTGGACCCCTCCACCACCCGCTCCTCGGTGCTCACCCTCATCCCACAGCCCCAGGACCACGGCACCAGCCTCACCTGTCAGGTGACCTTCCCTGGGGCCAGTGTGACCACGAACAAGACCATCCACCTCAACGTGTCCTGTGAGTGCTGGGCCAGGACGCCTGGGTCCCTGATGGGGTCAAGCCTGGACACAGGGTGCTGGGTCCCGGAATCTGGGCTGGTTGTGGGGTCAGGAGGACAATGGCTCTGTCTTCCCTGTTTATGCGGCTCCTGGGGACAGACAGGGCCAGTGTTCCCAGCCCACAGTGATGCGGGTCTCCATGTCTTTCTGTCCCAGACCCCCCTCAGAACTTGACCATGACTGTCTTCCAAGGAAATGACACAGGTAGGATGGAGCCCCCTCCCTGGGGCTGGAGGTGCAGGGCCTTCAGGTCAGGATGGGGCTGGGTTATTCCTCAACCTGAACTCACTTTGGGAAACAGAGATGCCCTTGTGGGTGAACTCAGGGCCCCTCTGTGTCCTTAGGCCCCAAGGCCGCCTGTTCCCATCCTCCCATCACCACTCTTGGACCCCCCACACACACACCTCCCTTCGGCCTCAAACAAGAACAGGGTGGCATTCACACAGCAGGGCCAGGCTCTGAGGTTCCTTCTCATGCATCTCCTGAATACACCTCCACCCTTACCTGTTTATTTCCGATAGTTCTGATATAAGTACTTCTGGACAGGTGATAAATGCCCATGGGCAAAAATTCAAATTGCAGAGCAGAGTCTGTCCTCCGATGCCTGCCCCCTACCCAGAACCAGCCACTGTCCATCCAGGCTGCCCTGAGCCTTGGTGTGTGCACCTGGAGGATCAGAGGCGGTTTGGTGTCCGTAGTGAGACGGTCCACACCCTCCTCTAGGGCTGTGTGTGATTCCACTGCATGGATGGACTCTGATTTTGTGGCATCTCCTAATGGAAGATCATGGCACTCATTTTATCCTATGGCAGGAACACGGCAATGAACAATCTTGTATCTACTTCCACAGGAATATCTAAGTCTGTGGGTTAAGTTCCTAAAAGCAAAATGTAGCTACGTTATGTGTTCACATTCCCGACAGTGAGTGGTGGAAGTGCATGTGTCTGGAACTTCAGTCTATGTCTGTGTGTCAGTTGCTGTCATCAGTCCCTTTCTGTATCCTTTCTTTTTCTCCAGATCTATGTACTTCTCTGACCCTCTGTCTCTTTTTCTACAGTATCCATAGTCCTGGGAAATGGCTCATCTGTTTCAGTCCCAGAGGGCCCGTCTCTGCGCCTGGTCTGTGCAGTTGACAGCAATCCGCCTGCCAGGCTGAGCCTGAGCTGGGGAGGCCTGACCCTGTGCCCTTCACAGCCCTCAAACCCGGGGGTGCTGGAGCTGCCTCGGGTGCACCTGAGGGAGGAAGAGGAATTCACCTGCAGAGCTCAGAACCTTCTGGGCTCTCAGCAGGTCTCCCTGAACGTCTCCCTGCAGAGTGAGTGCACCGGTGTGCTGGGGAGGGGCTGGAGGAGGAGAACACCCCTTCTCCACCCTCAGTGACCACTGAGCGGCCCCCTGACCTTCAGAGAGGAGCCCCACTCTGGTCTGTGCTCAGCTGTGAGCACTTTCCTGGGACCCACAGCACCACCGTCCTCTTCCTGTCAGGGAAGGGTTGTGGGGTGGGGAGAGGGCAGGTGTGGATCTCAGAGGGGAGAGGATGGGGCCTGGACAGGTGTGTTTAGGGAGACAAGCGCCTTTCTTTGCAGGGCTGAACTGGAGTCACACAACGGAGGTACTTGCCTTGAGCATCAGATTAAAAAAAAAAAAAGAAAAAGCCCAACAAGTTAGCAATCAAATGAAATCATACAGCAATGCAGTCATCTTTTAAAAACAGTACAAATTGAATGCAAAACAAATTCATTGATGGATAAAATATTAACATCGTAAAGAAAAAAAAAAGGAATGGCTGGCACTTGCATGCCTCACTGGCCTCAGGAAGAGTCTCTCCATGTCCTCCTCTCTCTCATTTCTGTTCTTTGTGTCTGGGAAGGGGAAGTGGAAATAGACGTATAGGACCCTACAGGAAGTGGGAGGAGGAGGAGAAGAGACCCAATTCTCTGTGATATATCACAAAAATAACTCCAATCTGTCAACAGGTAAAGCCACATCGGGACTGACTCAGGGGGCGGTCGGAGCTGGAGCCACAGCCCTGGTCTTCCTGTCCTTCTGCGTCATCTTCGTCGTGTGAGCGTGGACCTTAGGAAGGGAGGGAGAGCCCTGGGGGAGGGCGGGCTGGGAGCTGGATCCCTGAAGCCAGAGCTGGAGGGACCCGGATGGGTCAAGAGCTCGGGGCAAGAAGGAGGTCACAGGTGCATGGTGAGAATTCCATGTGGGCCTGTGTTTGAGGAGCTTTGAGTCTGTGGCAAACCTTGGTACCCACTGTCCAGGAGAAGAGAGTCTCTATTCTCAACCTTGGGGTCTCTAAGACTGGACCACTGCTTTCCCACCTCAGTCACCCCTGCAGTCTCTTAATAGGAAACACATGGGGGGTACCTGGTCTGCCCACTGCACCCCGATCTGACCACACTGAAAGGCTGTCTGGTCTCTTCACTCAGAGTGAGGTCCTGCAGGAAGAAATCAGCAAGGCCAGTCGCGGGCGTGGGGGATGTGGGCATAGAGGATGCAAACGCCGTCAGGGGCTCAGCCTCTCAGGTGAGTGCTGTGGACTCTCCACAGCCAGCATCCAGCCTGGACACCTCCCACAGGATGACCCCCAGGACTAATCAGCTGGGCACAGCCAAAGTTACCTCCTCTCTGTTCTTCCTTTCTTCTCTGTAGCCCCAAATTCACAATGTTTGGTTGGTTTCCTCCCCTAAGAACAGCTTGCATTGTCCCTACCCCCATCCTGACCCTTCATTGCTGAGGCCTGAGGATCTCTGTCTTTTGCTCCCTCACTTCCCTGCCTGTCACCTCTCCTTTCCTGACTGGGGAGACTGTCCAGAAGGCATCATCGTCCAGTTCCTCTGCATTTGAACAGCTGTTCCCCGACCCCTCGATACCGTCTAGAGCAGAAGCCAGCAAATATTATCTGTAAGCGACAGATAGAAACTATTTTTGGCTTCATGGGCCACACAGTCTCATTGCAGCTCCTCATATCTGCTGTTGTAGCGAGAAAGAAGCCATATACCCTGTGTAAAGAAATGAATATGGCTGTGTGCCAATAAAACTTTATTCACAAACATAAAGAGTGGGCTGGATATAACTCAAATACTGTAGTTTGACAACCCCTGATCTAGAGTAAAAATCCCAAACTCTATAGCCTGCAGCAGTGCACATTTTGACCTTTTTTTTTTTTTTTTTTTTTTTGAGTTGGAGTCTTGCTCTGTCGCCCAGGCTGGAGTGCGGTGGCGCGATCTCTGCTCACTGCAAGCTCTGCCTCCCAGGTTCAAGCCATTCTCCTGCCTTAGCCTCCGGAGTGGCTGGGACTACAGGCGCCCACCGCCACGTCTGGCTAATTTTTTGGTATTTATAGTAAAGACAGGGTTTCACCGTGTTAGCCAGGATGGTGTCGATCTCCTGACCTTGTAGTCCGCCCGCCTCAGCCTCCTCAAGTGCTGGGATTACAGGCGTGAGCCACCGTGCCTGGCCACATTCTGACCTTTTAAGCACCTACCTCTCCACTAGGGCAAGAACAAGGGTGAAGTGAGTGAGGCTCTTGCCTCAAGTGCATTTTTTTGTTTGTTTGTTTTTGTTTTTTTGAGATGGAGTCTCGCTCTGTCACCCAGGCTGTAGTGCAGTGGCACAATCTTGGCTCACTGCAACCTCCACCTCCTAGGTTCAAGCGATTCGCCTGCCTCAGTCTCCTGAGTAGCTGAGATTACAGGTGTCCACCACCACACTTGGCTAATTTTGTATTTTTAGTAGAGACAGGGTTTCACCAAGTTGGCCAGGCTGCTCTTGAACTCCTGACCTCAAGCGATCCGCCCGCCTCAGCCTCGTAAAGTGCTGGGATTACAGGCGTGAGTCACTGCGCCCAGCCTCTCTGTTCTGCTCTGACTCCCTTCTCTCTCCCATGTCTCAGGGGTCCCTGACTGAACCCTGGGCAGAAGACAGTCCCCCAGACCAGCCTCCCCCAGCTTCTGCCCGCTCCTCAGTGGGGGAAGAAGAGCTCCAGTATGCATCCCTCAGCTTCCAGACGGTGAAGCCTCGGGACTTGCAGGGACAGGAGGCCACTAACACCGAGTACTCGGAGATCAAGATCCACAAATGAGAAACTGCAGAGACTCAGCCTGATTGAGCGATCACAGCCCCTCCAGGCAAGGGAGAAGTCAGAAGCTGGTTCTTGTAGAATTAACAGCCCTCAAAGTGATGAGCTAGGCACGTAGTGAAAAGCACACAGGCTTTGGAGTCAAAGTATCGCCAACCTGAATCCACACTGTGCCGTCCTTTTTATTTTTTTGACTAAAAGACAGACAAATTCCTACCTCTCTGTACCTTGGTTTCCTGCTCTGGAAAACAGGAGTGAGAAGCCCTACTTGCAAGGTTGTGGTGATCATTCCAGGAGCCACATCCCATCAGAGCTCCTGGCACAGGTGTATGCTGAGCATTGATGAATCGCTGTGCTTTGAACACAAAGGTCCTGCTGAGAACCTCTCCTGATTCTGGTGGCAACTGGTACCTATATGTCTGTGTCACTTGCCTGCAAAATAGTGATTCTGCAATTTTCCAGGAAAGGACCTCAGCCTGCAAATCAGGTCTGGGTAGCATCTGGATCCTGCCCACCTCTTCGGCCTCATCTCCCCTCCTTGTGACTGCTAGGCCTCCTTGCTCTCTGTAGTCTACGTATTGTGCACAGTCCAGTGGGAGTCTTTAGGACACACTGAGCTCTCTCTGCGCTGCGCACAGCCCATCCATGGCTCCTGGATCCTGAACCTCCGATCACATCCTCTTCATGACATCACTCTCCAACCTCAGTCCACTCCTCCATCCTCACCACTGAACCCACTGGTCCCTCTGGCCTTTTCCAAATCATTTGCAACATGTCCTGTTGGTTCATACCTCAGTCCTTGAACACTGGGGACCCTCCTCCTAGAATGCCCTCCTCCTGGGCCTTCATCTGCCTCCGTCTTTGAAAATGGAGTTCAAGGATTGGACTTCGGGGTTGAGCTGAGGGAGACAGTGAAGCAGCAGCTCATGATCTCCCTCCTCTAAAGCCAGACCCAGGGAATGAGAAACGTTTCCAAAGAGTCAAAGGATCATCTGGCAAATTAAACATGATCCAAAAAAATTCACCTACGTGCAGCACCCGAACGAGGAAAGGAACGTCTCACAACAGTAGCCCTGATGAGAAGGAATCAAAGGACTGGAGGAGGCACTAACACTTCCCTAAATCTGGACTCTTGCCCATTTACGGCAGCATCAAAAAACTGTAAAGTACAAAGGAACAATTTTTTTAAAATCACGGCCGGGCGCGGTGGCTCACGCCTGTAATCCCAGCACTTTGGGAGGCCGAGGTGGGCGGATCACAAGGTCAGGAGATCGAGACCATCCTGGCTAACACGGTGAAACCCCGTCTTTACTAAATATACAAAAATTAGCCGGGTGTGGTGGCGGGTGCCTGTAGTCCCAGCTACTCTGAAGGCTGAGGCAGGAGAATGGCGTGAACCCGGGAGTCAGAGCTTGCAGTGAGCCGAGATCGTGCCACCACACTCTAGCCTGGGTGACAGAGCAAGATTCCATCTCAAAAAATTAAAAAAAAAAAATCATATGCGAGCTGGGTGTGGTGGCTCACGTCTGTCATCCCAACACTTTGGGAGGCTGAGGCAGGTGAATCTCTTCGGGTCAGGAGTTCAAGACCAGCCTGGCCAACATGGTGAAACCCCATCTCTACTAAAAATACAAAAATTAGCCAGGTGAGGTGGTGTATGCCTGTAGTCCCTGCTACTTGGGAGGCTGAGGCAGGAGAATTGCTTGAACCTGGGAGGCGGAGCTTGCAGTGAGCCGAGATCGCGCCACTGCACTCCAGCCTGGGCGACAGAGCGAGACTCCGTCTCAAAAAAAAAAAAAAAAAAAAGTAAGATAGAGAAGCAAGCAAGGACCCCCGTGGCCAGCAGGATCTGGACCAAACCAGCAAGGGGCAGTTCTTCAGAACTAGACATGTGCATTAGAGAGAAAAAGTATCCTTAACCTGACCCTGTATGATAATCAGCTCATTAAAGCTCATGCATATGGACTGCATATTATCCATGTACTTAAAATTATGGGATTGGTCAAAGTAACTAAGCAACATACTTAACCATCAAAAAGGCAGACACTGGCCAGGCGCATTGGCTCATGCCTGTAATCCCAGCACTTCGGGAGGCCAAGGTGGGCGGATCACTTGAGGTCAGGAATTTGGGACCAGCCTGACCAACCTGGTGAAACTCCATCTCTACTAAAAACACAAAAATTAGCCAGGCATGGTGGCGGGTGCCTGTAGTCCCAGCTACTAGGAGGGCTGAGGCAGAAGAATCGCTTGAACACAGAAGGTTGAGGCTGCAGTGAGCCAAGATCATGCCACTGCACTCAAGCTTGGGTGACAGAGTGAGACTCTGTCCCCACCTCACCTCACCTCCACCCCTTCCCCCCGAAAAAGGTAGATGCTGGCTAGAGATTTAGCAACCTTGGGAAGCGAAGAAAAGCAAACATACATAAAAGGACCCTGCAGGATTCCCCATCTTGCTAACTGCATGACAGTCCCTCCTACCTACTTTCTCTCAGGCCAGGCATGGAGAAAGAGTTTTCTCCTCTCTGTCCTCCCTTTCTTCTCTATGGCCCCACATTCACCAAATCTTGTGCATTCTTCCTCCCTAAGAATGGCTAGCATTGCTCCCACCCCCAAGAATCCTAAACCCTCTCAATGCTGAGGACTGAGGATCTCTGTCTTGGACTTCCTCACCTCCCTGCCTATTGTGTCTCTTGCCCTGATGGGAGGAATTGTTCAGAAGCCATCACTGACCAGTTTCTTTGCATTTGGATGGCTGTTCCCACTTCCAACACTGTCTAGAGCAGAAGCCAGTAAACACTATCTGGAAAGGCCAGATAGGAAATATTTTTGGCTTTCTGGGCTACACAGTCTCATTGCAGCTCCTCAACTCTACTCTTATAGCAGGAAATTAGCCATAGACCATGTGTAAGTGGTTAGCTGGCTGTGTGCCAATAAAACTTTATTTATAAAAACAAGCAGTGGATTGAATTTGTCCTAAGGGCTCTAGTTTGACAAGCTCTAACCTAGAGAAAAAGCCCAAACTTCATAACTGCAGCCCTGCACATTCTCATCTCTTAAACATCTACCTCTCCAGTAGGGCTGGAATTAGCGTGAGATGAGTGAGGTTCTGGCCTAGCGTACACAATTTAAGAAGGTGCCAAAAATCTCAGTAATTGTGACAGTTTTTTATAAAACTTTTATTTTGGGTTTGGGGGTACATGTGCAGGTTTGTTACATACATAAACTCTTGTTACAGGGGTTTGTTGTACAGATTATTTTGTCACTCAGGTACTAAGCCTAGTACCCCATAGTTATTTTTTTCTGTTCCTCTCTCTCCTCCCACCCTCCACCCTCAAGTAGGCCCCAGTGTCTGTTGTTCTCTTCTTTGTGTTCATGAGTTATCATAATTTAGCTCTCAGTTATAAGTGAGAACATGCAGTATTTGGTTTTCTGTTCCTGTGTTCATTTGCTAAGGATAATGGCCTCCAGCACCATCCATGTTCCCACAAAAGACATAATCTCATTCTTTTTTATGGCTGCACAGTATTCCATGGTGTATATGTACCATATTTTCTTTATCCATTCTATCATTGATAATTTCTTTGACTGACTTATCCTCCCCACACCACCAAACTGTGAGCTTCCTAAGGGCAGGGGCCCCATCCAAATCAAGGCCCTGTGATTCTCTCTCACTTACCCTCTTCCTGTGCATCTTATAATTCACACATAGATATTCATTTGTTTGACAGTCATTTTGCCAACTTCCCTCAATTAAAAAGTGAGCTTCAGGAGGTCAGGGCCAACACTACTATGTCCACCACAGTCCATCCAGCACCTGGCTCAGGGCCTCACATACAGAGGGCCTCAGCAGGACTGCAGGCTTTGGGGTCAGAAGGGATGGACTGGATTGGGTCCTGGCATAACAGGGAGTTTGGGCACGCTACTTTCTTCATGGGATTGTTGTGGGAAGTTAATAAGATTAATAAACACCAAACGAGGTGCTCATTAAGGGTTAAATATTGCAGGAAAGTATAAATGAAGGAGATTTCTATAATATGAACATGGGATAGAGGCAGGAACTCATGAAGTTTAATTCTATACAGAGCGATATGTCCAAACCAACCAACCAATCAAACAACTGGTGACTCTCCCTGCCTTATCCTATTTCCACTGCTCTGCTCTGACTCCCTTCTCTCTCTCCATTCAGGGTACCTTGATTGAGTCCTGGGCAGATGACAGCCCCCGACACCATGGACTGGCTGCTCCCTCCTCAGGGGAGGAAGGAGAGATCCAGTATGCATCCCTCAGCTTCCATAAGGTGGGGCCTCAGGACCTGTGGGGACAAGAGGCCACCAACAATGAGTATTCAGAGATCAAGATCCCCAAGTGAGAAACTGCAGAGACTTGGGCTTGTTTGAGGGTTCACAACCCCTCCAGTAAAGGAGTCCGAGGCCGATTCCTGTAGAATTAACAGCCCTCGAAGCTGTGCAATAGGACATCAGAGCTTATTCCTCCTGTCTAACTGAAAATGCATGCCTGCCTTTCCCCGTCCAATCAGTCCACACTCCCCGCCCCAGCCTCTGGTACCCATGATTCTCCTCTCTACTTCTCTGAGGATGTCTATTTTAGATTCCAAATATAATGAGATCGTAACGTGTTTGTTTCTCTGTGCCTGGCTCATTTCACTCAACATAACATCCTCTAAGTTCATCTGTGTTGTTTCAAATGACATAGAGTCATGTATTGAATAATTCAAAATAACTAAAAGAGAGAAGTTTAAATGTTGTCACACACACAAAAAAAGATAAATATTTGAGCTGACGCATATGCTAATCATGCTCACTTGATGGTTCCATGGTGCATCCAGGTGAGGGAGCCTCACTGGGGCTGCGTTCAGGTCACTCAGGTTCTCAGGGCAGGGCTGGAATTTAATCCCTGCCTGATTCTGAGGTATCTTCTCTCACCTGGCACTGAGTAAAGCAACCACTGGTTGGGCACCCCTTAGCCATAAGTTCGCAGCATCTCTGTTGACTCCATGGCCTCTGGTGAAGGAATCTGAGAACCTGGACATGCCAGAGCTCTCTGAGAAAGGAGGCGCCTGAAATTACAGCCCAGCTCTGCGCATGGCCTGCCCCAGCCTGCATAGCTCTGATCAGTGGATAGAGCCTCCAATGACCATGCTGCCCATGATTTCATCCCCAGGGCCCCGATTGGGTCTGTAGACCTCCCCCAGGAGCCCCCATCTCCAGACCTTGGTGTGACTGGGCTGGGTCCCTCTCTTGCCAGTCCTTTCCAGAAAGACCCTGGACCCTTTCCAGCCTCACAGGTCCTATGGAGACCCCCAGCCCTTCTCCATCACCTTCTCCTCACCTGCTTGCCCTTCTGGTCTTGTCCTTAGGTCTGGGGTGGACAGTCATGGAGGCTGATGTGCCCTATGGGGAGAAATCAGGGAAGAAGTCACATCTCAGGTCCATAAGAAACACGGGAGAGTCCTGGGTAGAGGGAGGTGAAGATGCCCAACTTCCCACCAAGTCCAAGCCCAATCCCTCCCCACGTGGGACCCTAGGAGGTGGAGGAGATGGTCTGGGGGCTTCACCTCTGCACCAAGAGTCCTCAACATCTCCATACTTTTAAAGATTTCCGAGGGCGCTGTAAGAAGATGCCATTGTGTGGGGGAAAGAGGCCGCCAGGTGAAGCTGAGGAAGGAGTTGGCACTGCTGGACTAACTACCAGGGGATAGTATAACAATGTGGATGATAGTAGTAATTTACTTCACACCGACTATATGCCGGGCACTATGACAGGGCTACCTTTAACCCTCCCAGCAGCCAAGCAAGACACATACTTTAACCCCATTTGCAGATGAAGAAATTCGGAGGTGCAGAGAGGTGAAGTTACTTGCCCAAAATCACACAGCAAGAACATGACAGAGGCCAATATTCACACCCACGGGAAAGTCAGTACGGGAACCTCAGGGTGGAGATACAAGGTCCTGGCACCTGGACGTGGATAGAAATGCATGGTGTGTGTGCGTGTGTATATGCGTGTGTGTGTATGTCTGAGTGAGTGTAACACCACATCTGTGGGGCTGTGCAGGGCTGTGTCTAGGGGTAAGACATTTCCAGGTGTGTGACCTCATGAAAGACCTGCAGAGGGTCCTGCCTCCTCCCCTCTCCCCAGCCCTTGCTCTGGGAGTTTCCGGCTGTGCCCCTGGATGGGGATGGCCCCAGCCTCCTCCCCTCCTTTGCTTCCAGTTGCCCTTCCCTCAGCCCTGGGAAGCTCATCCAGCATCCAGCTTCTCTTACCCACCAGGAAGAGCCCCCTCCGCAGCCTCCATCTGGGTCTGGAAAGGTCCGTGAGCTACTGGGGTCCTCCAGGAAGAGGGGTCCCTCCAGAGATGCAGCTCTGCTCCCTCCCAGACCTGTGTCTCCTGGCACAGAGGCTGCGGGTCTCATCTCCCAGCCCTGGGGCAGCCTTTCCTCTCCAGGGTGAACTCCGACCGGCACGGGTGGGGCCTGGGGAGGATGGCGCTTGTGAGCCCAACCTTATCTTTATGGCTTTATGTTGCCTTTAGTTTATTATTTATTTACTTATTTTCATATTTGTTTACCTTATTTTGACCTGGCTATCAAACGAGCAAGCAAGCAAACAAACAAACAAACAAAAAAGACAGCTCACTGTTGGGACAATTGGGAAATACGGAAAAGCACAGCAAAGCCTCAGATTTCCAGGTGTCCTGTTTCCGTTTGGTTTGGTTTTCCTACTTAGGACCTCGCCCAATTTATTTTATTTTTAAGAGTTGTCATGTAGGTTACCTATTTCTTATAAAAATGATATTGAAAGAAGGGGTTGAAGAGTCAAGTGCACTGGATTAGTACACATTTGCCAACTCACAGGATTCAACCATTTCGATAATTTTTTTATTGATAAACAGGAAATGCATATCACAAGCCTCACATCGAAGCCTGAAACACAAGTCCAACCCCGACAACAGTGTGCACATGAATGCGCCAAACAAGCTCTGGGAACTCACGTCTCCTGGATCGCCTACGATATGAGCTTTGTCCCCCTGGCTGTGACACGGTTCATCCCCTAATAGTGCACACGCTTCTGCAGAGACCGAGTCCATTTCCAAACCTCCTGCAGGTTTGCTCTCTTGGCCAGGATGGCACCTCAAGCAGGACCCTTTGTGGTTTTCACCGGCAGTGCTAGAAGCTTTGATTCAGAGGGAGCACAGAGCAACTAAAAACAAAACCAAAACAGTTCCCAGATAAAGAGAAATTCACAACAGCTTCCCGGAGGGAAACACCGACTTTTCTTAGCGTGGGAGGCAGGCTGAAAGGAAGACCCTCAGACTTGTCACAGATTGTTTCTTCATGCGTCCGGCCAGAAACGTACAAACCAGGCGAGTTTAAGACAAGTCCCCAAGGCGGGGAACTCTTGGCTTTCTGGGATAATTTAAGTTCTGCACCAAGGATCCTATTTTATCACTTGGGTGGTGAGTAGAGAAACAAACACAAATGCCAACAAAAAAATCCAACAAGCTGGTGCCATCCTGACCATTCCCGGCATGAGTGTTGCCTGCACCGCGGCCCACACAGTCTACCCTGCCAGGGGCTGGCCGCCTTGTGATCCCTGCGCCTTCCCAGGGGTGCCCAAGGGCTAGGTTGGCAGCCCCCTAGTCCCCCACACCACCATCAGCATTGAGCTGCCCAAAGTATTAATATCAGGCCACTGAGACGCTGCTCTTCTCTCATGCAGGTGCTATGTTTACAGTGCTAATTTCACTGGAACAACAACAAAAATCAGTTCCAAGGCCCTCACACACTCAAGATTTTTGAAACAAAATTAAAACAGGAGAGGCACAAAGGACCACACAGGAACGGCTGTTCATTGGATCAAGATGTTCTGCAGTGTATTCATAGTAACCCACGGGGAGGAACCTGGAGCAGTTCTCCCTCTTCCCCGAAACGGTTTCTTAAAAAGTAGCTTGTTTGGCCAGGCGCAGTGGCTCATGTCTGTAATCCCAGCACTTTGGGAGGCCGAGGCGGAAGGATCACGAGGTAAGGAGTTTGAGACCAGCCTGGCCAATACGGTGAAACCCTGTCTCTACTAAAAATACAAAAATAGCTGGGTGTGGTGGCATGTGCCTGTAATCCCAGCTACTCAGGAGGCTGAGGCAGGAGAATCGCTTGAACCCGGAAGGTGGAGGTTGCAGTGCACCAAGATCGTGCCACTGCACTCCAGCCGGGCGACAGAGTGAGACTCCGTCTTAAATAAATAAATAAATAAATAAAAAGGCTGGGAGTAGTGGCTCACACCTGTAATCCCAGCACTTTGGGAGGCTGAGGCGGGCAGATCACAAGGTCAAGAGATTGAGACTATCCTGGCCAACATACTGAAAACCCATCTCTACTAAAAGTACAAAAATTAGCTGGGTGTGGTGATGCATGCCTGTAATCCCAGCTACTCAGGAGGCTGAGGCAGGAGAATCGCTTGAACCCGGGGGGCAGAGTTTGCAGTGAGCTGAGATCACGCCATTGTACTCTCCAGCCTGGGTGAAAGAGCAAGCTCTGTCTCAAAAAAAAAAAAAAAAAAAAAAACCAAACAAAAAAACAGCAAAGTATTCTTAAAAATCCTAACTCTGCAGGAATGTTAATGACGTTTGGCTTCAACAGGCGGCCGTGCACCTTTCCTTAGCTGTACAGGTGAGAACTGGAAAATCTTCAGTCAGTGACTGTAAATACATCACACTCTGCCTGCTGTAAGCAATTGGTTTGTGTAGGTTCCATTTGCCCTGTTGGTCCCAGGTGAGCTGTTTATTCCCTTCAGACCCCAAGTAAATAAGTGAAAGTCTGTTAGCAATTTCCGGCTTGATGAGAGGGGCCTCCCAGAGAGAACTCCAGGCCTCCTTTCCAGGTATCATCGGCAGTCGCCTAAATCGGTAGCTGAAGAAGAGATTCATCCAAAGGAATAAGGGGACCCCTAAAAACAGCCTTCACCCTTTCCCATGGCAGCCTCTGCTCCCACGTGGACTTCTCACTTTTCCATCTCTTGATCTCTGTCTTGTCTGTTGCATATGGAGTGGATTCAGTAGCCAAACAACTGAGTGAAAGTGAAAACAGACAACCCTCAAGGCACAGGAAGGTCGGCAGGATGACAATTATTGGAGGTAAGAATTCACTGCATTCAGTCCGCTGCCCCCGGACATAGGAGATAAACTGAAATCCACAGAGAATCAGACCGTGGGCTGAAGACGGAGCTGTCCACATAGGAAAGAGCACGGAAAACTCAGATTCTTATCCCCTACACCACTGCTCACCCTCAGGCTGTGGTGACCCGTTTTGCAAACACATCTCTTGCAAGAACAGCAGTGGTGAGGACGCTCTGGCTTTGTAGGCTGGTGGGCCAGTTCAGGTTCTTGACTTCGCTAGGCAAAAGAATTTGAGAGTGAGTCCAACGTAAAAGTAAGCAAGAGAGTTAATGGCAAAGTGAAAGTGCACTCTGACAGCAGGTCAGAGCGGCTGCTCAAACGTGAGACGGCACTGACTGACGCTGGGGAAACTCCCTGTAGGGGAATCTTCCGTGATTACTCATGCGGGGGTGGGACGGTGTTGCTCTTAAGCATGTTCTGGGTGGTCTCTTAGGCCCGCATGCGCAGTGGCTGTACACGCTAGTGCATACCTCGCTGTGTCATTAGCACCTTAAGTCTCCACGCGGGGGTGTGTTTTCACTATTATAATAAGCATAGATCAGCCCGAGGACACTAACTCAGCATGGGTTTCCGCACTTGCACGAATTTGGGGACTTTCCCTTCTGCCCTTCTACCTCCTTGCTGCAGGATGTTTTGGCCACGAGCCCAGGATGCGGTTTGTGCGATGTCGGGCGGTTTGTTCTCTCCGTCTATTTAGCAAGTTTGTTTCCCTTTAAGGGAGGCTGTGACCCGCCTGTCTAACCTATCTCTGCTTGATACAGCAGCACTTGGAGCAGGTGTAGATCGCTTCTCGGGGCTGCAGCTGCACACTCTCCGTGTATTCTTTTGTAGCCTTTCCTTTGGGTACCGCCCTGGGGTCGGTGAGCGTGGTTCCCAGCTAGGACAACAGGCAAGCACCGCCACTGACCACAGAATACCGGAAGTCTTTGGAAGGCAGCAGCATGACAAGCGTCACCACAAAGTCTGCACAGCAGAGCAGCAGCCACGTCATGACAGCGCAGATCATGCCACAGCAGTTGCAATGACCCAGACCCCATTTGCCACATCAGCCTCAGAGAAAGATGAGGATGATGAAGAGTCGTTATTGTCATTTTCAGTCAGGAGAGGAGGATGCTCGATGGGCACCCACAGACACCTGACCCTGGCCGTGCAAGAATTCCCAGGAGTGCACATTGGGATCTAATGCATAACGCTTGGGTGCTTTAGCACCAAATCTGTAAGATCCACTCGCAAATGATTTCTAAACATCACTTGAACACTTAGTGCCTTTTCTTCAGGATCTAAGGTGCATGCTGTCCTGTGTGACAGGATCTGAGGCCCAGGAGGCATCGGCGGGCGCTGCAGCTCCTCCCTGCCTGCTGCAGTTGCCAAGACTGGGATGCATCATGCAGCTGCACTCCTGGATGGGCCAGAGTGGGCCGGGGGCTTGGCTCTGTCCCTTCCATGCCACTGGCCAGTTAGAGGGAGGCGGCCACCAAGCAGACGCTGGAGCCCAGAGCGGCCCCCGAAAGTCTCACCCAGTTTTAAAATTACTGGTCCTGTTTTAAGACCGGCTGCTTTTCCCCTCAACAGGGTACTCTTCTCTTGTACCATTAAATATTCCTCAGCAAGTCCATTTCCGATGGCTGCAGGGCATGCTGGTAAAATCCTAAACCCAAGTTCGTATAACCAGTGTCCTTGTTGGAGTTTTGGGTTATTCCTACATTCACTATTAGGACTATAAACTAAAGTTCTCTGAAAAGGATTTTGCAGGAAAGAGACTTTATTCCAGTTAACAGTTTGCAAACCAGAGAGACTCCAGTGTAAAATGAAGGGTGTGTTCCATCAAGCCAAGGGAAGGGTCAGGTTTAGTGTCCTGCCCAGGCTCCCAATCAGGTCTGTTTATGCAAATGAAGGATTGAAACTTACTGAGTTCTCATTGGTGGACACAGCTGAGCTCTGATTGGTTGGTTCAGGTGATCTCTGAAAGTCCCGAAGATGAAAAAGGTGTGGGTTTTTAGGGAAGTCAGAGTAGGTGGGTGACCTGTAGTCAGTAATTGGCCGCTTGCCTCTATTTTAAACTTAGGCCCAGTCAGCCACTCAGGATCCGTCTTGAAGGAGAGGCTCATTCAGGTTCACATTTGTTTAGACGAATAACGCTGCGGGTTAGAAGCACAGGGGCAGACTTGTGCAGACAGGAGCTCGTGGAGGGGGAGTCGAGGTGTGCAGGGATGTGATGATGTGTTGCAGACTGAGAAATAACAGAGAGAGAAAGAGAGATAGAGAAGGAGAAAGGCAGAAAGAGCCACTCAGAAATGTTCAATTCACAGGGTATCACAAGCAGTACTTGGAAATATATTTTTCTTTCGCTTTTATAATAACACATACTATTTTATTTTGTTTTACTTTAAGTTCTGGGATACATGTGCTAAACGTGCAAGTTTGTTACATAGGTATCTAGCCATAGGAAGGAGCGAAGCACCGTCACACGCTACAACATGGATGAGGCTTGGACGCATCATCTACGTAAAAGAAGCCAGACACACAGACATAAAAGACCACAAATTGCACGATTCCTCTTATACGGAGTGTCCTGAATAGGCAAATCTATAGAGACAGAAAGTCCAGTGGCCCAGGGCTGGGAGGGAACAGGTGATTGGGGTGTGACTACTAATCAGCACTGGGTTTCTTTTTGAGGTCATGAAAAAGTTTTTAAAATGTTTGTAGTGATGTCGGGCAAACGTACTTCCTGAATTCAAATCAAAGGCACGTCGTTCTTCCTTCTGCAGAAGAGAATGGACTGCGACTCTGCCTGGTATGAGGCACCATCCTGTGATGATACTAAAAAACCCGTGAATTGTACACTTTACATGGGTCGGTTGTATGTTCTGTGGATTACATTTACTAAGGCTCTTACAGGAGGTAGCTAGTCAGCACAAGCAGGGCAGGAGAGGGCTGCCTCCTCCACTACCGGCAATGTCAGGTGGCCATCTGCTGACAGTCAGGTGGTTGTTACACTGTTTCTCTAAAATAATCATTGGTCGCAGCTGGTGCCAGAGAATGGCCATCTCCCAATAGATAGAAAACACCTGAAACTGGCAATCAGCAGCTTCCCAATACCATCTGCCACAGGACTTGGATATGTTCCCCTGCTAACCAGGCCATTTGCGGGGGGAAGGAAAAGATCATGTACTTCTTTTTAGGATGGTGGGGAGTTTAAGTTTCCCTTCGAAATAAGAAGAAAATCTTTCGAAACTATGAGTGACAGAACTTCAAAGTCCTCCGTTGGGAAGAACCCAAGTAACAAAAGTTTATTAAAAGAAAAACAGAGGTTAGCAACCTGTATACCTCATGTGCACATGGGAGACACCCAGGGAAAAAGAGTAAATTTCAAAGAGGTGGCTTTGACTTCAGGCTTAAATAGCATCTTCCACAGAAGCAAAGAAAGAAGGGTGTGGGCAGGCCAGTTATCGGAAGGCAACAGGGAAACACACCAGGAAACAACAGCGAGGCTTGTTTTGCAGATCACATGGGTGCCTCTTCCCTTGATAAGAGTTTCGTGAGTGAGTCGTCTTCTCTGCCAGGTACAGAGGGAGACCCCTTCGCTGTTGGAGATTCCTTTGTAGATGTGATTTTCCCTTTAAAAAAGGGAACTTCGCCGGGCGCGGTGGCTCAAGCCTGTAATCCCAGCACTTTGGGAGGCTGAGACGGGCGGATCACAAGGTCAGGAGATCGAGACCATCCTTGCTAACAACGTGAAACCCCGTCTCTACTAAAAAATACAAAAAACTAGCCAGGCGAGGTGGCGGGCGTCTGTAGTCCCAGCTACTCGGGAGGCTGAGGCAGGAGAATGGTGTAAACCCGGGAGGTGGAGCTTGCAGTGAGCTGAGATCTGGCCACTGCACTCCAGCCTGGGCGACAGAGCGAGACTCCTTCTCAAAAAAAAATTAAAAAAAAATAAAAAATAAAAATAAAAAAGGGAACTTCTTCCCTGGTTCTCAGAGCGTCTCCTGTGTCTACAGGCTCTTGAAATAATCTTTATGCCAAAAAGGCACATCTTGGGGTGGCATATTTTGGTCTCCTACAGCCATATCTTGGGGTGATGTGTTTTTTGTCTCTCATATTCTCATAAGGTTCAAAAGATCTATTGTAGGTAAAGGATTTAGAACAGTTAATAATAAATTAATAATTAATTAATACTAAAGGCTCACTAACAGCGTTCTCCAATTAAAAAAAAACTATTTCCAGCTGTTTGCACAAGTCTCACATGACGTTTGACCTGATGTGTCTTTGGTGTGAAAGGACTGGAAAGTGAAGGGTTATGACTGCCCTCTGGTGGCCATACTGTGAATTACAGCCTCTACAAATCCCCGTAAAAGTTGGTCCCGACGGTGGAGGACGTACTCGCTCATTCACTTCTCGTGTGTTGAGGATCACAGGAGGTTCTCCCGTGGCTTGCTCCGTATTGGATGGGAGGTTGGTAAAAACAAAAAAGTCATCCCACGAACTGCTGCAGAGAGAGAAGAGGGCTTCCCTTGGCGCCACACTACAGGGAAGTTTTACCACAAAATCTTTCAGCACATGGGAGCAAACGTACTTCCTGCATTCAAATCAAACACACGTTGCTCTTCCGTCTGCAGAAGAGAATAGACTGCGGCTCTACCTGGTATAAGCCAGCACGGATGCACACATACAGGCCGCTCAGAGCTCCTGAAAAGTGAGAGAAACAGACATACGTGGGAGCCTCGGCAGAGGTTGCCGCAGGAAGCAGACGCATCCGTAAGAAAAAGATGGACGAGGGACGCCTCATCAGGGGCAGCTTTGCAGTGTGAATTAGGAAGAAGGTAGGGAAACAGCCCCCACCATTTATTAAAGCATTCATTCGTGTAGACCTGCACTGAGCATGCGCTTTATTCTTAGATGTGCTGTTATGTGGGGATGGAGGATGTTGGAGACAGGGCCCAGGAGAGGTCCCTCCTCCCCATCCTCTCTCTCTCTCTTTCAGGCTCCAGCCAGGGAGCGGGGACTCTGCTGGGGCCAAGGATCAGATGACAGAATCGTAGAAGGAAAGAGCTAGAGGGAAGCATGAGCTTGCTCCTTCTTCTGGAGCTGGGAAATCCATCTGCTCTTGGTTCTCGGGCCTTCATTAAATTCATTAAAGAAACACAGTAAGACTCACATATTCATATTTGATCTTCTGGTCCATGAACATAGTATGACTTTATTGTTAAAACTAAATGTGACTGGGCACAGTGCCTCACGCCCATAGTCAAAGCACTTTGGAGGCCAAGGTGGGAGGATTGTTTGAACCCAGCAGTTCAAGACCAGCCTGGGGAACATAGCAAGACCCCATCTCTCCTAAAAATAAAAACAAAAAATTACTCCAGCCTGGTAGTATGAGCCTGTGGTCCCAGCTACTAGGGAGGATGAGCTGGGAGAGTCACTTGAGCCTGGGAGGTCAAGGCTGCAGTGAGCTGTGATCATGCCAGTGCACTCCAGCCTGGGCAACAGAGCAAGACCCTGTCTTAAAAAAAAAAAAAAAAAGCACTAAATGTACTGAATTTTCCATTATGTGCCGCATGCTAAATAACTTACAACAGATATTATTTACTGGAGACTTAATTTGTTGTATATCAAATGAGGATTCTACCTCTCTATTAGTAAGGACGAATTAAGAGTTATCTAGATACTATTGTGTGTAGAGATTTGACAAAGGTAAGGTGGCAAGTACTAATATGTCCCAGGGATCAAGGGTTGCTGGATGCATACTACACAGAGTGATATGGACAACCACGTAGCTGGACCTAAAGTTTAATTTTCTCTGTACATTCCACTCATGTTGTCTGGAAATATTATGTCTTTGGGCCATATTTAACTGTGAGAAGCAGATTTTTACATGAAAATGTTGATCCATATCATGAGCCTCTAAAAAAACTTGCTTCTGCCCATACTGAACCAAATAGCAGCATGAACACAAAAAAGTTTTTTTCTGCACTGGTTCATAGAACGAACATGTGTTCTCCCTTTTGTTTTACAGGAAGATGCTGCATAGTTCTTATTTTGGAGATGTCATCGACACTGTGCAAAGCAGTGTACTAGCTGCCAGGGGAAAATTCTATAGTCAAATTTCTTTCAAATTTTCCAATATGCTCCCATGACACATGGCAAATTCCCAATTTTTCACAGCTCTAAATCCAGACAGTATATGTGTGTGTGTGGTGAGGACATGAGGCTATGGATGGGGAACATCTCAAGGGCAGGAATCAGGTCAGTGGCATCTCTTCTCAAGCCCCACCTACACACAAAGGCTCAATGTAAGAATTAAAGAAAGAAGAAAGAAACATGTATGGTGGCTCGCCAGTCAAGACAGGTTTTAGAGAAAACAAACCTGAGAGGAGTTTCTGGCTGAGTTAGGTAGAGGCACACTCTCTTACAGACTAAGAGTTTTTAAGGATTTAGGGTGGGAGGGTTTATCAGAGGCTTGGACTGCTTCTGTGTCTCTTTGTTGTGCTTATCTGGGAGGGAGAGTTGTGTATCTGTTCCCATACATCTTTTTGCAGCTGCAGGCATACCCACTGAGTCTGCATTTAGCTTTCCAACTTAGTGCACCTGAAGGCAAAGGAATGTGCTTATTAAGGCCCACTGTTTTACTAGGGCCCATTGGATGAGAGTGAAGTTTGGCAATAACTCAAGAGACTTTCCCCCCAACCTCCCTCTGTGCCTGAGCTGTCTTATCCGTGTTTCACCGGTCTGCTCTTTCTGGCTGCTGGTAGTTAGCAGAGAAGTGATTTCCTTGAAATGCATGAGGCTAGAAAGGGAGTTGGAACTTAAAGTGGCGGTGTTTGTCCGAGATGACAGTGGTCCTGCTCTGTCACTCACTATGTCTTTAGTGAATGGCTGCCACCTTCACTTTACCTAGGACTCTTCTTTGTTTCTCTGCCCCAGACACTCACACAGACCCTATAGAATCCTATATCCTGCTGGACAAATCACCCCATGGATCTAGGCGAGCCTGTGACTCGGGCCAGGCCAGCAGTGACCAGCCCCCATGCAAACAGTTGTTCACAGAAAAGTACCTCAGAGTGGAAGGATTTTAGACATGGGGTTTGCATGTCTCAGATGGCCCCGGAGGTACTGGTCCAGGCTCCGGTGCTCCTGGGAGGCAAGACTCAGATTCTGCTCCATCTCCTCCCCTCTCTGGGCGGATCTCTGGCATCTCTGGCCCATGAGGTTCAATCTGTGTGGAAGGGACAAGCTCTGAGCACGTGTGGGTCTGAGGTTCCTCTTCCATGCAGGGCTGAGGTCTCCTGCTCCTCCCCAGCTTCCTATCCGGCCCCCTAGCCCTTCTCCTCCACTCCTTTCCTGTTCTCTGCTCACACAGGGAGCCCAGGAAACCTCAGCCTCAGACATGCCGCTGCTGCTGCTGCCCCTGCTGTGGGCAGGTGAGTGACTGCTGGGAGGGGGGTTGTCGGGCTGGGCCAAGCTGACCCTCATTTCCCCACAGGGGCCCTGGCTATGGATCCAAGAGTCAGGCTGGAAGTGCAGGAGTCAGTGACAGTACAGGAGGGTTTGTGCGTCCTTGTGCCCTGCACTTTCTTCCATCCCGTACCCTACCACACCAGGAATTCCCCAGTTCATGGTTACTGGTTCCGGGAAGGAGCCATTGTATCCTTGGACTCTCCAGTGGCCACAAACAAGCTAGATCAAGAAGTACGGGAGGAGACCCAGGGCCGATTCCGCCTCCTTGGGGATCCCAGTAGGAACAACTGCTCCCTGAGCATCGTAGATGCCAGGAGGAGGGATAACGGTTCATACTTCTTTCGGATGGAGAAAGGAAGTACCAAATACAGTTACAAATCTACCCAGCTCTCTGTGCATGTGACAGGTGAGGCACAGGCTCCAGAAGTGGTCACAAGGGAAGGTCATGGGTACTACAGGGCAGGGCTGGGATGGGACCCTGGTACTGGGAGGGGTTTAGGGGTAAAGCCTGTCATGCTTAGCAGGGGAGCTTGACCAGAGGTTGATCTTCTCTCAGGCCCTCACCTGGACGCTCCCTCTTGATTCTGCATCCCCCCCCCTGCTTCTTCTCACTAGACTTGACCCACAGGCCCCAAATCCTCATCCCTGGAGCCCTAGACCCTGACCACTCCAAAAACCTGACCTGCTCTGTGCCCTGGGCCTGTGAGCAGGGAACACCTCCAATCTTCTCCTGGATGTCAGCTGCCCCCACCTCCCTGGGCCTCAGGACCACTCACTCCTCGGTGCTCATAATCACCCCACGGCCCCAGGACCACGGCACCAACCTCACCTGTCAGGTGAAGTTCCCTGGAGCTGGCGTGACCACGGAGAGAACCATCCAGCTTAATGTCTCCTGTGAGTGCTGGGCCAGGATGCTCGGGTCCCTGAGTGCGTAGGGGAGACAGGATGGGCTGGTGCTGGGGACATTTCGTGTCCTGGGGACCTGGCTGAGTTCGGCAGTTAGAAGGACATGAGCCCTGTCCCTTCTGCATTTCTGTGGCTTTGGCAGGAGTGAGGGGAAATGCCTACCCTTATTGCATCTCTACTCCCAACTGAAGGAAATCCTCTCTTCCTCTCTTAGATGCTTCACAGAACCCAAGAACTGATATCTTTCTAGGAGACGGCTCAGGTAGGAAGGCGCCTCCCTGCCTGAGGCTGTTACTGGGTTGAGTCTGTGTCACGTTTGGTCAGATCTGGACTTTCAGAGTCAAATGTTCAGAGGCAAGGCCTGCAGTTAGACACAGGTAGACATCGGACACCTTGGATAAGGATATTTGGGGATGACTAGCAACTTCCTCCTTGCCCATCCAAATAATGCTCTTTGTCTCCCTCCTGTCACTGAATGTCTTGGGGTATTTTATTTTTAATTGATACATAATAATAGTACATATTTATGGATGGCATAGTGATGTTTCAATACTAATAACATATAGTAATCAGATCAGGGTAATAGCATATCCGTCATTTTGAACATTTATCATTTCACTGTGTTGGAAACATTCAATATCCCCTCTCTAGCTATTTGAAACTATCTATTATTTTTAACCACAGTCATCCCACAGTGGTATAGAATACCAGAACTTACTCTTCCTTTCCAAGTGTGATCTTGTATCTTTTAACAAATCTCTCTCCTTATCATTGTTCCCCTAACCTTCCCAGCCCTTATTATTCTCTGTTCTACTTTTTACTTCCATGAAATCAACTTTTTTTAGCTTCCACTTATGAGTAAGAACATGTGGTATTTAACTTTGTGTTCCTGGCTTATTTCATTTAACATAATGTCTTCTAGTTCAATCTATGTTATAGTGAATAACAAGATTTCATTATTTTTTATGGCTGAATGATAATCCATTGTGTATATATGCCACATTTCCTTTATTTATTCATCTGTTGTTGGACACTTAGGTTTATTTCATATCTTCCTATTGTGGTTACTGCTGCAATAAACACAGAGGTGCAGACGTTTCTTCAATATACTGATTTCCTTTCCATTATATAAATGCCCAGTAGTGGGATTGCTGGATCATATGGTAGTTCTATTTGTATATTTTTGAGGAAAAAAAACTACATATACTAGTAGTGGTTATACTAGTTTACATTCTGGTCAAAAGCATTTAAGAATTCCCTCTTCTCTACATCCTCACCATCATTTGTTAATTTTCATCTTTTTTTTTATCATAGTCCTCCCAACTGGGGTGACGTTACTTCATTGTGGTTTTGATTTGCATTTCCCTGGTGATTGGTGATGCTGAGCATTTTTCATATATTTGTTGGCCATCTGTATATCTTCTCTAGAGAAATGTCTACTCAGATAATTTGCCCATTTTTAAATCAGATTGGGTGTCTTTGCCATTGAGATGCATGAGTTCCTTGTATATTGTGTATATGAATCATTTGTCAGATGAATAGCTGACAAATATTTTCTCCTATTCTGTAGGTTGCCTTTTCACTCTGTTGATTGTTTCCTTTGCTGCATAGAAGCTTTTTAGCTTGACATTATCTTGTTTATTTGCTTTTGCTTTTGTTACTTGTGCTTGCGAGGTCTTACTCATAGAATATTTTTCCAGACCAATGTCCTACAGCATTTCCCCTATGTTTTCTTCTAGTATGTTTATATTTTTGTGTCTTACATTAAGGTCTTCAATCCATTTTGAATTGATTTTTGCATAGGATGAGAGGTGTGAGTCTAGTTTCATTCTTCTGCATATGGCACCAGTTTTTCCAGCATCATTTATTGAAGAGACTGAGTGGGACCATAAGACTCTTCCTCCAGCTGGAAGTACAGGCAGCAGGGATTGGTTTCTCTGCTGTTCAGGACCAGAGTTCCAGCCAATCCTGGGCCCAGGCTCCATGCAGCTCTAATTGTGGTATTCAGCCATTACTGCAGGCTTAGTGGAACGAAGATGGAGTTACAGTGATGAAGAGGTGTGTGGCCACTGGCCCCCAGAGGAGGGTACACTCCAGAGACGGCTGTGGTCTCGAGATGGTACTGTGTCGCAGCAGCTTGCCCACAGGGGCTGGTTAGGGAGTTGGGAGTGCACACCGTGTGCTCCTAATCCAGAACCATGCAGCTGCATGAATTCCTGGCAGCTCTTCCAACGGTGCTCAGAGCTTGTGAGGACTGCAGGATTAACCTGTAGTAAGGAATGTAGGTATCTGCAGTGGGCACTGGGGGTTGGTTGTATTCTTCTGCTTCTCATTTCCCTACAAGGGGAAATCCTTCCTGTCTCTGGGACAAACCAATCTGGGCTGGGGAGAGGGAGCTGCAAAGTCTGGGTGCCTCCATGCTGCCCTCCTGGGCTTCCAATTACCACAGGTAACTCTCCACTCCCCTGCTGCACTACAGTACTCTGCCTTCGACACTCCACTCAAATCTCTGCTGTTTATTCATTGCCTTGGCCCTTTCCTGCCCGGGGGGATGGGGGAGGATGAGTTCCAGGCACCTCTGGTCAGCCATTTTGCTCCAATGGGAGCATTTTTTTAATAGGTTTTATTTTTCAGAGTAGTGTTCGTTTCACAGCAAAATTGAGTGGAATCTTCTAGTCGCTGAACATCTTGGGAGCATTTATAAATGAACTTTATTTTTCATGAAAAAATTGAGCAGAAGGTACAAAGACTTCCCATATGCCCTCTACCCTTACACATAGTTTCCCTGGCCATCAGCATCCCCCATCAAAATGGTACATTTGTTACAATCAATAAACCTACATTGACATATCATTGTCACCTGAAGCCCATAGTTTACATTAAAGTTCACTGTTGGTGTTGTACATTTTACAGGTTTCTAAAAAATGTATGATGACATGAATCCACCATGAGAGTATCATATAGAATAGTCACACTTCCCCAAAAATCTCTTTAGGGCATTTTTTTTTTTTTTCTATTGTCCATACCTCAACCCTTACCCCTGACCTCTGTCCAAAGTGCTCACTCCACTGCCTTATTCCAATTAATAATGGCCTGGTCCCTCAGAGGACAGTGAACCCAGTGAGGGCAGGAATAGTTCCCTCAGTAGTTGTCATCAAACTGTTGACAGATGATGCTCAGAGAAACGCCCCTGACTCTGAGTGTTGGGATCTAGAAGGTACAGCCAGGCAGGTCCAGGAGAACTATCTGGGTCTAAGAAGGTCTGAGAACCACCTCCCTGCCCCACCCTGATTCCAGGCACTTTTGAAGGCCAAAAGGAGCACCTTTGACCCTGAGTGATGGGGCCAGTGGGAAGAAAGAAGAGACAAGGCCTATCAGCATTCCAGTGCTTACTCTCTCTCTCTCTCTCTCTCTTTCTCTCTCTCTCTCTCTGTCATCCAAGAGGCTCAGAGCTTCACAGTCCTTCAGTGGCCGTTTCTGAGGTTCATTTCAGAGAGACCGAGGGTGGAGAGGAACCTGGGTCCTAGGAGAGATGGTGTTTTGTGCACTGGAGAGAGAAGGTGGGACAAGAGGTGTCAGGTGTACTGTGTACTTCGTCTCACGGTCATGGTCAATATTCATGTCTATGATGGATGGGAGGATCTAGGAGCCAAACCCCATTTTGGAGGTGAAGTCATCCCTCTCTACATGCTGGAGAGGAGGATACACATACCTGTTTATCCAGATTAGAGTTCACCCCATGTCTTTTTTGTCTGCAGGGAAACAAGGAGTGGTTCAGGGAGCCATCGGGGGAGCTGGTGTCACAGTCCTGCTCGCTCTTTGTCTCTGCCTCATCTTCTTCACGTGAGCATTTTCTCTGGGTCAGGCGTGGACCAGAGGTGGAGAGGATGGACCTCGTGTAGAAGGGTCCTGGAGGGGCTGTGAGGGCTGGAGAAAGGGCAGGGGGTGTGGTAATCTACAGAATCTAGCCTGTAGCCACTGGGCTAGGCATGGGTCTATGCTAGGGCCCTGGTCTCAGATGTCCAAGGAGTGGGAGGTAGAGGAAGACCTTGTTACTAAGTTTTGTTTGAAGGCTCCTGGATTAATTCCACCCCTTACCTGCCAAAGTCCCTCATTCCAGGCTCATAACAATGGCCCCACAGCCTGAGAAAACCAGGCTCAAAGACCCTGGTGTCTCCCATCAGAGTGAAGACTCACAGGAGGAAAGCAGCCAGGACAGCAGTGGGCAGGATCGACACCCACCCCGCCACAGGGCCAACATCCTCGGTGAGTGATGGGGCATGCTGGCATCCAGGATGCCCTGCAGACACCTCCTCCCAACATGGCCCACAGTCATGCCCCATTCAGCATTTCCAGAACTGAGCTTATTGTCTTTCCTCCTGTTTAACAGTGTAAGTTTTTTTGTTTTGTTTTGTTTTTGTTCTTTTGAGACAGAGTCCCGCTCTGTCACCCAGGCTGAAGTGCAGTAGCACAACCTCGGCTCACTGCAAGCTCCGCCTACCAGGTTCAAGCCACTATCCTGCCTCAGCCTCCCGAGTAGCTGGGACTACAGGCACCCACCACCATGCCCAGCTAATTTTTTGTATTTTTAGTAGAGACAGGGTTTCATCGTGTTAGCCAGGATGGTCTCGATCTCCTGACCTCGTGATCCGCCCACCTAGGCCTCCCAAAGTGCTGGGATTACAGGCATGAGCCACCATGCCTGGCCCCAACAGTGTAGGTTTTAATGTTATTCAGGTATGTTGAGGCCAACAGATCAGGAGATTATGGCCATTGAAAAGACAGTTTCTTGGCCGGGCGCAGTGGCTCATGCCTGTAATCCCAGCACTTTGAGAGGCTGAGTTGGATGGATCATGAGGTCAGGAGATTGAGGCCATCCTGGCTAACACGGTGAAATCCCATCTCTACTAAAAATACAAAATAATTAGCCAGGCATGGTGGTGGGCACCTGTAGTCCCAGCTACTTGGGAGGCTGAGGCAGGAGAATGGTGTGAACCCGGGAGGTAGAGCTTGCAGTGAGCCGAGATCGTGCCCCTGCACTCCAGCGTGGGCAACAGAGCAAGACTCTCTCTCAAAGAAAAAAAAAAAAAAAAGATAGTTTCTTATTCACTGTTCCCAAGAGGAGAGGGTGCACCACACCATGCAAGACCATATAGAAAAGCACCAGGGTCAGTCAGGAAGCAGAGGGAGCAAGGGGAAAATGGGACCAGAGCCTTTACTGTGGCTTTCATCGAAAATAATGGGTAAGACTAGGGTAAGCAAGCTAGGCAGGTTTAGGATTGGCTACTTTGAACAATTTCAGCAGACTCTGGGGTATAGGAGTTGTGTCTAGTTGTCTGGTACGTGGCCCTGGGTTTATTAAGGGGGATTGTGGCCTGGAGTGTAAGAGCTCAATAAAGGATCCAGCTGGTAGTGTGGGCTTTAGATTGACTGGTTTGCACACGAAACGTGCACTTATATGCAAGCCCTTTATTAGCTCTAGAAATCTACTATCCCTGGGAGAGGTAGTCTCTCAAGGTTCAGCAATGCCCCAGATGTCGGAACATCAGGAACACTTGGTTGACACACCTCTAAATATACTTCTCCTGGTTGGTTCTCTGTCTCACTAATGGTACTCTCGTCCCCATTACCCAACCAGAGACATGGCCCCCTCCTGCCCCAGTCCTCCATCTCTTCTTCCTGTGCCAGTATGCTACGATGCATGTCTGAGCTTCCTCTGAACACAGCTTAACACAATCACTCCTTCTGAGCTGAGATCCCCTGTTACTCCTTATTCTGCTGCAGCCTCACCTCCCATTTCTCCTCTCCAGAACATTACCTCCCTAAAAGATCATCGTCCCCTCATTCCCAAGTTTGAAATGCACTGCTTCTCCACACTCCTGAAAGGCTGGCATTCCAACAACTTGGTCTGGCATTTGGAGCAGGAAAACCAGAGTCCCCTTCAGTGCTACGCTCCCCCAACATTAGCCACTCAATCACCTCAAGCAGAGCAAGCTTTTTGATCTCAGAATCATTGCTGAGCTGTTCCTTCCTCCTCATATGCCTAGTAGCTACCTGCCCAACCCCAGTGCATCCTTCAAGCTCTGATTTTTTTTTTTTAATTTATTTAACTCTGACTAAAGTGAACACCACAGTAAAGTTTTTTAACACAGGGTCAATAAGCACTCATTCATTCTGCAAATATCTATATAATCCCATTTGCCAGTTGTTCTAGGCCCTTGTGCCATTCTGTATTTTTATAAACATGTATTTTACAAATATAAAGTATTCCTCCTATCAGGGGCTTAACATCTATTGGGAAAAGGGATGAAAATAATGAACAAATAAATAGTGCAAATATACATGAAATAGGCATGAAATAAGTGCTATGGCAGAAAATGAAATGGGAGGATGGATTGGACAGTCCTGGGGGCCAAAGAGTGGCCTTTGGGCAAACAGCTGCAGGAAGAAAATGGGTACAGTGTGAGCAGTAGAGAATCATCGAGGAAGCAGCGAGTACCATGGCTCTGAGGCTGGAGCACATCTGACGTTTTAGAGAAACAAAGTAGGACAGTGTGGATAAGGCAGTGTCGGGGGTGGGGTGTGGACTGAACAATGGCAGGTAGGAAATGAAGTTGAAGAGACATAGAAGCTGCAAATATTGCAGGGTCCTAAGTCCATCATAGTTATCGATGCATTTAGAGCAGAAGAGTGACATGAACTGACACTCATTTTGGTGGGAGTGACTCTGGCTGCTCTGCGAGAAACTCTAGTACGTAGCATAGAAGAGAAGATACCAGAATAGAGGATACACGGATAATCAAGCCAAGAGATGACTGACTCAGACTTAGTCCCAAGTAAGAATGATGAATCTGGTGTGGAGAAATTGGGTTCCGGATACGTCTTGAAGGTGGAGTCAACAGTATTTGCAAATGCAGTGATGGAGTGCATGCAAGGCAGGAGCAAAGATAGCTCATGGGCTCTGCTCGGTAAGGGTCTCAGATGTCATAGGTGGCTCCACAGATATCATAGATGTCATGGATGTCCAAGAAGACCCCCTATAGATGTCTATAGATGCCAATGATGATGTTCACGTGACTTACTCAGAATTCAAACTTAAAGAATCAAACTGCCAATGATGAAAATCACCAACCTTGAAAGAGAAGTATATTTTCAAGTGTATGTCAAACATTATTTTGGTTACTGTAAGTTTGAGGTGCCTCTGAGACATCCATGTGGAGATGACAAGTAGCAGGCAAGTGTCTGGAACTCAGAAGAGGGATCCATGTGGGAGACACAGAGGTTGGGGGCTTCCATATCAACATCCAATAATGGATGAATCTACAAAGAAGAGAAGAGGTCCACAGACACAGCCCTGGAACCCTCCAGCATCGAATGTTAGGGAGATGAGGTGTAAATGGTGAGAAAGCTGAGAATGAGTAGGAGCCAATGACCAGGAAATTACAGACTCTAGTGTTGGTGGCCAAAGGAAGATGGGGCTTCACGGAGGAGAGGTTGGTCATTTGTTTCAAACGCTGGTAAGTCTGGTAAGATACAATCTGAGAAATGGCTATTTGAATGTAGCTAAGCGATATGACAGCAAAGCAGATCTGATCTTCTACTGGAGAAAAATCCCTTGACTAGAGAGAGTTCAAGAGAGAATGGGAAGAGAGGAGGCAGAATCTGTGAGGTGAAGGACTCTTTTGAGAAACACTGCACCAAATCTAGAAACAAGCAATGGGCCTGCACCAGAAAATGGTTGTACCCTGTAGACTTGCCAATTCTCCAGCATCTGCTCCTGTGTCTCTTGGGATACCATGTTCCCTGTTTGTATAGAGCTTTGCACCACTTGAACTAACTACATTCCCATAGCTCCACCTACCACACCATGAGCTCCACAAGGAAAAGGCTGAGTTTTATCAGACCTCCATCATTCTACTCTCTCGTGTTCAGCTGCACACTGTCACAATTTGCAATTACCAGTCTGTTTCTGTCTTCATCCCCTGCAGTACTGGAAATCACAGGGCTCCTGCTCTGCTTTGCTCCCTCCTGAGGATCCAGTTCCCAGCACAGAGGAGGTACCAGAGACCTGGGACTGAGTTCAGGGTCAACAGATGTGTGACTTTGGAAATTACCTAAGCTCTCTGAGAGCTAGTTTCCTGGTCTGTAAAATGGACAAAATAATAGATGCCAAAGATGATGTCAGTGTAGCTGGCCATAATTTTTCCACATTAGTCTCTGTGAATATTGAAGAGAATTGGGAATCAATCAATACATGCTACATGTGTTAGGTAACGAATAAGTAAAGCCTTAATTAATAAACATTTGATGAAAGAATGAAAGAGTGAATAAATGTTCATTTTACTTCATTGACCCTCCTTGCCTTCTCCCGGTCCTCCTCCTCACTGCCCTGCTCTAACCCCCTTCTTTCCTCTCCATAAGAAACACCAGAAGAAGTCCAAGTTACATGGCGCCACTGAAACCTCAGGCTGTTCAGGTACCACCCTTACTGTGGAGATGGATGAGGAGCTGCACTACGCTTCCCTCAACTTTCATGGGATGAATCCTTCTGAGGACACCTCCACCGAATACTCAGAGGTCAGGACCCAGTGAGGAACCCACAAAAGCATCGGGCTCACGTAGAAGATTCACATCCTCTACAGGTCGGGGACCAAAGGCGGATTCTTGGAGATTTAACACCCCACAGGCAATGGGTTTATAGACATTATGTGAGTTTCCTGCTATATTGACATCATCTTAGACTTTGTAAGCAGAGTCGTGGAATCAAATCTGTGCTCTTTCATTTGCTAAGTGTATGATGTCACACAAGCTCCTTAACCTTCCATGTCTCCATTTACTTCTCTGTGAAATAGGTACAAGAAGTCCTATCTCACAGGGATGCTGTGAGCATTAAATAAAGGTACACGTGGAAAACGCCAGTCCTTGTGTAGTGAGAGTTTGGTGCATACTGGTTCCTTCCCCGTTGAACAGAAGTCATTAGTGATATTTGATCCCTGGAACTATATCAGCAACATGTCTATCTCACTTGCTGCTCAAATCCCCACCATCTATTTCTTCACTGACTTGCCCTCCAACATCATCTCTCTCTACTCCTGAATCTTCCCTTTCCATCCCACCTGTCCCCTACTAAGATTTCTGCTTTCTTTATGTCCTGCTACAGGGAAAATCACATATTAGCATTTGGGGAATTTTCTAAAACTCAGAGCTGACCATAGTCAAAATAGTTCCCTAGATCCCCAACCCACAAGAATAATTTGAAGCTTCTCAATGTGACATTCTAAGTCAGAGATGGTCAACCAGTACTAGCAAAGGGCCAGATAGTAAACATGTTCAGTTTTGCAAGCAATATGGTCTCAATTGCAACTATTTAATTCTGCCATTGTAGCACCAAAGCAGACACAGACAATCTGAAAATGAATGATATGGCCATGTTCCAACAAAATGCTATTTATCAAAACAGGCAGCCCACGGGCTGTGGTGTGCTAACCTCTATTCTATGTTGTTCTGAATCCCGCTCAGTCTACTCTTCCATTGCCACACCCTACACTCTATGGACGCCATTCTGATGCACTCCTCCCTGTCTGTTTGAATCCACATGCCCTCTCCAAGAAGGGCTGTCACCATGTCATCATCAGGCTACCATATTTTTATCCTTCCAAATGACCTCAGAGGTAGATGTCCAAATTGAGACGGCAGAAAGAAGAAGCTCACAATCATCCTCCTAAAAAGCCCAGTTAAAATGATAAAAATCAGTTTAAGAAAACCAGCCCCAAATTCATCAGCAACACCCAAACCATGACGGGGGGTGAAAGCATTATGCCATAAGCTCATAATGCCCTTTAGATAAACAAATGGAAGATTCTAGTGTTGCTTAAAAAAAAAATGCATGCCTGGGTCAGGCACGGTGGCTAACGCCTGCAATCTCAACACTTTGGGAGACCAAGCCCCGACCCCGCCAGGCTGTGCCTGCCTCTGCCTCCCCTGCCCATGGGAGTGGCGGGTGCCCCTCCAGGGTCCACCTCACCCAGCCCAGACCCCCAGGCGGCTCCGCCCCATAGATGGGAGGCAACTGCCCAGGGTGTAGGGGCAGTGAGGGCACTGCTGGCTGAGGGACCTGACCCATCCTGGGGAGGGAGGGTGAGTGTGTTGGGGAGGGGACAGCCCTGCAGATGTCAGAGGTGGGGCTGGAGCAGCACAGGTTTCCTCTGGTTACAAACCCCTCCTAGGTGCATACCCAACAGAAATACATAGAAATGTTCTTCAAATATACACAAGAATGTTCATAGCAGTACTAATTGTAACGGCTGAAAATAATACCTACCCAATACCAATCAACAGTAACACAGATAAATAAATTAAGGATTATTTCTGCAATGGAAGAAGCAAATAATGACTGCATACAACACGTATGAATCTTAGAAATATAATGTTGAGTGAAGGAACCCAGATACAAAAAGTACATACTATGTGATGTACTTGATATAACGTTTAGAAACACTCATAACTAATCTTTGGTGTTCAAAGTCTAGATACTGGTGACCAGAGGGGCGGAGGTCAGGGGCTCGTTGTTAGTAACGACTAGAAGGGGACATTAGGGAGTTCTGGGAGATTCTGGTAAGAATCTGTTCTTTGGGGGGTTTTTGTTTGTTTGTTTTTGAGACAGAATCTCTCTGTCACCCAGCCTGGAGTGCAGTGGTGCCATCATGACTCACTGCAGCCTTGACCTCCCTGGTTCAAGCCATCCTTCCACGGCAGCCTCCAGAGTAGCTGGGACTACAGGTGTGCACCATCACGCCTAACTAATTTTTTCAATTTTGTGTAGAGACATGGTTCTCCATGTTGGCCAGGCTGGTTTTGAACTCCTGGGCTCAAGCAATTCTCCTGCCTCAGCCTCCCAGAGTGCTGGAACTATAGGTGTGAGCCACTGCACCCAGCCCAGGATCTTTTTTTTTTTTTTGATCTGGCTACTAATTGCCCAGATGTCATCACTCCGTGAAAATTTTTTTAGTAAAACACTTGTGATGTGTTCCCTTTTCTACATGAATGTTACTCTTCAATCAAATTTACATTTATATTTTTATAAGATTATCCTTATTAGTATCTAGTTCTGATCTCCAAACCGTCAGCTTCCCCAGGTCAGGAAATGTACTATGTCCAGCCCTGTATTTTTAGAGCCCAGCCTTGGAACACAGCACATGAAGTGTACTCCAGTAAATCTTTGACATGACCTGAACTCCATCCAGGTGGGAATCACAAGGTTGGACTCTGATGAGGCCTCAAAAGTTACATTTCCAGCCCAGGCCTCTCTCCTAAGCTCTAATCTCCTATATTCTCCTGCACATCTCTCCCTGAATGACCTACAGGCTCCATGCTTTCAATGCACCCCAAACTGGACTCATCTTTCCTTAAGCGTGGTTGTCTTCCAGGTTCCCCATCCAGAGGGGTGAGGACTCCCATCTACAGTCATGGCACTTGGTACTCAATGCCTGGGTGTCTTAGTTTGTTTGGGTTACTGTAGCCAACTACCATAAACTGGGTGGCTTATAAACAATAGAAATTTATTTCTCACAGTTCTAGAGGCTAGAAAGTCCAAGATCAAGGGGCCAGCAGATTCCATGTCTGATGAGGGCTCATTTTCTGATTCATAGACAATGCCTTCTCGCTGTGTTCTCACATGGCGGAAAGGCAGGGAAGGGAGCTCTCTGAGGTCACTTTTATAAGGGCACTAATCTCATTCATGGGGGCTCCACCCTCATGACCTAATCACCTACCAAAGGTCCCACCTTCAAATACCATCACACTGGCAATTAGGCTTTAACATATGAATATGGGGGGACATAAGCATTCAGTCTATCTCATTGAGCAAGGACAGCATCACACCCCTGTGCCTGGTTCTAACCTGTCTAAAGACACAGTTTCTGGCCTACATTCATGGTTTCTTGTAAAACAGGCCTCCTGCCCTTCTCCAATCTCTCAGATCCCAATTTAGGTTCCTCTCTGCCTGTTCCTCTAAAAGATCACTGTTTGAACCACTTCCTGAAATCTGATGAGTTTATACCTTGTCCTCCTCCTCCCTTCTCCCGGCTCCTTCTCCTCTGGGGACTGTGAGCTCCACTGGCCACAGTATGAAATACCTCAAGGCCCAAATACAAGGTCTTCTCCAGTATGAAACATCCTTCAACTTTGCACTACCCTGGGACAAATCTGAAACTCCCTCCTCCGGGATCCCACAGGTTCCCATCCATCTCTCGACCACAGCTATATCCCAGGATCTAGAATCTGTTAAAACTGTCTTAACGAAGGCAGCAATTAAAATTTTCACTTCCTTCACAGTGGCCAAAAATTAGAAGCAACCCAAATGTCCATCAACTAATGAAGGAATAAACAAAATCTGGTATATTCCCGCAATGCAATATCATTCAGTCATTAAAAAAAGGACCGAAGTACGGATACATGCTACAACGTGTATGAACTTCAAAAACATCACCCAAGTGAAAGAAGTCAGACATTAAAGATCACGTATCATATGATTCCATTGATATGAAATGTCTAGAATAGGAAGTATATTTCTGGAGGCAGAATGTAGATTGGTGGTTGCCAGGGGCTTCGAGGAGGGCAGTGACTGCTTAGTGAGTACACGCTTTCCTTTTGGAGCAATGAAAATGTTTAGAACCAAATAGAGGTTGTGGTTACACAACATTGTGCGTGTACTAAATGCCACTGAGTTGTTCATTTTAATATGGTTCATTGTATGTAATACAAATTTTACTTCAATAAAACATAATAATAATAATTTAAGCTTTCAAGGCAGACCTCCAGGATCTGAACACCTGTCTCACCACTGAACCTCCTGCTACTTCCATTTGCTTATCTGTTCAATGGGGATAATAGCACCACTTAGTTCATTGGTTCATCCTGAGAATTCAATGAATCAATGCTTGACAGAGTGGCTGATGCATGCCAAGTCCCCAGCTCTTGGGGGCTGGTCAAAGTGAACTCAGCCCCCGGCCAAATTCTTCAAGGTAATGATTTGATTCACTAAATGACCTACAGGTTTCCAGCTATATCCTTGTGGCACCAGGCTTCCTACTTGCGCCCTGATTACATGGGTGACCCTCTGGTCACGGGGAAAAGTGATGTGCAAGATAGCAAAAGATAAGTATAAAGTCTATTTTTTTTTTTTTTTTGAGATAGAGTTTTTCACTCTAGTTGCCCAGGCTGGCCTGCAATGGAGTGATCTCAGCTCACTGCAACCTCTGCCTCCCAGATTCAAGCAATTCTCCTGCCTCAGCCTCCCAAGTAGCTGGGATTACAGGCGCCTGCCACCACACTCAGCTAATTTTTTGTATTTTTAGTAGAGACGGGGTTTCACTATGTTGGCCAGGCTGGTCTTGAACTCCTGACCTTGGACGATCCGCCCACTCTGGCCTCTCAAAGTGCTAGGACTACAGGCGTGAGCCACCTCGCCCAGCCATATAAAGCCTATTTTAAGTCTCCATGGCCAGAGTTTTGTTTCACTTCTCCCTTTCCCTCTTCACCCATTCCTGTAAGTCACCAAGTTCCTGGCCTGTACGCTTCCCCTTACTCTCAGATCCAGGTCCCATCTTGACCTCTCTTCCCCAGAACATAACAAAAGCCTCTTCCCCAGCCTCTGGGCTCCAGTCTCACCCCACCCAGTCCATCACCAAAACCATCAGCAATGGGAGCTTTCTGATACTCACCTCTAACCCTGTATCTCTCTTTCTAAATATCCTCCCACACCTGCCCCTTTGCCTCAAGATGACGTTCTGACTCTAAGTGAGAGTTATTCAAGACTTTTCTCAGGCCAGGAACAGTGGCTCATGCCTGTAATCCCAGCACTTTGGGAGGCTGAGGCAGGAGGATTGCTTGAGGCCAGGAGTTAACACCAACCTGGACAACATAGAGAGACCCTGTTTCTACAAAAGCAAAGAACAATTAGGTGTGGTGGCATGCGCTTATAGTCCCAGCTACTTGGGAGGCTGAGGTGGGAGGATCCTCTGAGCCCAGGGGTTCAAGGTTATAGTGAGCTAGATCATGCCACTGTACTCCAGCCTAGGTAATAGAGTGAGACCTTGTCAAAAAAAAAAAAAAAAAAAAAGGCTGGGTGCCGTGGCTCACACCTGTAATCCCAGCACTTTGGGAGGCTGACGCAGGCAGATCATAAGGTCAAGAGTTTGAGACCACTCTGGCCAACATGGTGAAACCCTGTCTCTACTAAAAATACAAAAATTAGCCAGGCATGGTGGCTTGCACCTGTCGTCCCAGCTACTTGGGAGGCTGAGGCAGGAGAATCGCTTGAACCTGGGAGGCAGGGGTTGCAGTGAGCTGAGATCACACCACTGCACTCCAGCCTGGGTGACAGAGCAAGACTCTTTCTCAAAAAAAAAAAAAAAAACTTTTTACAATCTCACCGTCAGCCACCATCCCTCACACATCTCAGCCTAGAGATCGCGTGTCCCTCTGTGCCTCTCCATGCTTCATACATGTGGTTCTGTCTCATTGCAATATTGTCCCCTGCCCTCCTCCTTTGCAGCACACACTCATCCTTTGAGAGCTGGTTCAAACATCACCTCCTCAGGTAAGCTGCATTGCCTACCCTCTCCCCTCTCCCAGCCCCTATACTTTCCCACAGCTTGGATTAGAGCAGAGTTTATCAACTGTTATCGGTACGTCAGTTCAGGTTCTAGACTTTGTGGCACAAAAGAATTTGAGAGGGAATCCAAAGTAAGAGTAGGCAAAGAAGTTTATTGCAAAGCGAAAGTACACCCTGAGAGGCAGAGGGAGGTAGAGACAGCCTCTGGCATCTCAAGGTAATTCCTTTTACGGGAGCTATACATACACATTCATAAAATATTGGCGAGTCAAGCATGAAAAGTAAGCACTCAGCATCTATGCGCTCTAACACGCACTGCATGTGTTATTAGCATATAAAATCTCCATGTAGGGGTGCGTTTTCTACTATTAAAATGAGGAAAAGGTCACTATAAGCTAAACCTTGAGCCTAGCTGCACATGCAGGACCCTGGAGAAGTTCCCAGCTTCCCCACGGCAGGAATTTGCAGCTCTCAGCTTCTTGGGTTTTGGTGTTGATTGGCTGGAGATTGGGGAAACTACATCGTGAATAAGTAGCTTTTGTTCTCTTTCTCAGGCCATATTGAGTAACAGGAACTTGCAACCATCTGGTGGTCTGCTGGTATCCTGTAGGACTGTTTATCTTGCAAAAGAGTTAGGTCCCGACTCACTAGGGTGCAAGTCAAAGGAACCTGCTTGGAAAGGGATCCACGGGGCTTCGCATAAGAAGACAAGTCAGTATGGCCTCCTAACCTTACTTACCCTGCCTCACAACCTCAACGCTATTCATAATCTGGCATTTGGGGCTGAATAATTCTTTGGTGGTGGTGGTTAGGGGAGGGTGTGGCAGGCCACGTCTCCCTAATGGCTGAACAGGCAGGCCTCCATAACAACTGTCTCAGCACTGATTGAGTGGTTAAGTTAAATATTAAAAGCTGACAGAGCCAGTGCCCTCACACAAAGGCTGGAATGTAACAAAAGCCCACGAAGAGTTTTGCCCAGGCCTTTTCTGGGCCTTGAGCATGACAAGATAATGAAGGAATTCTTGACAGGACCTGTTTAGGATTAAACAAGTTTTATTGGAGGTCTGAAGAAACTCCTCAAGCCTCCACAAATGAGTTTATTGGGGGGTCTGAAGGAATTCCCCAAACCTCCATGATTTAGCAGGAGACAAGATAAGGGTAATCACCCCAGCACCTGGACCCATTTATGAGGAAAGACAGAGACCCTCTCATATTGTTTTATACTCAGTACCTGTTTTAAGAAAAAACAATGAAGTAAAACCAAAGACAGGCAGCCCAGTGCCAGGCCCGAAACCAGGCCCAGGTCTGCCTGGCCTAAACCCAGTAGTTAAAAATCAACTCATGACTTAGAAACCGATGTTCCTGACATTGTATGGAAGAACATTGTGAAACTCCCTGCCCTGCCCTGTTCTGTTTCACTCTGACCACCGGTGCATGCAGCCCCTGTCACATACCCCCTGCTTGTTCAAATCAATCATGACCCTTTCATGTAAAATCTTCAGTGTTGTGAGCCCTTAAAAGGGACAGAAATTGTGCACGCGGAGAGCTCGGATTTTAAGGCAGTAGCTTGCCGATGCTCCCAGCTGAATAAAGCCCTTCCTTCTACCACTCGGTGTCTGAGAGGTTTTGTCAGCGGCTCGTCCTGCTACATTTAGATTAAGTAAATTTACTGAGGCTCCACAGGAAGATCTTCAGGACTGAGATCTTAGTTATGGATTGGAATAAGTTAATCGCTTACGTCTTTAGATGAATGCACACTTACCTGTAGACAAATAGCTTACAAGGTACAGGAGCTCTGGAAAACTTTGTAATTTTGAGTTGGTCGGGCAATATTTTCCAGGTCTTCTCCCTGTACCCAGTTACAGAAATCCCAGTTCACCTGTATCTTGTCATTGGGCTAAGAGAACACTTGTTCCCTGACCCTTGGTTTGGTCTGGGAACAAGAGTGCATTGTGAGATGTTGAGCAGCATCTCTGGGTTGTAGGTTGTACACACAAGATGTCAGTAGCTCCCCTAGCCCAGTTTTGACAACCAAAAAGGACTCCAGACATTTTCAGCTGTCTATCAGGGCACAAAAAAGCACCCAATTGAGAAACACTGAATTACAGCCCTCCTCCTCTGTATTCACGTAGATACTTGAACAAAATGAACTTTCTCTAGTTCTTCTTTTCAAGAAAAGAAACTGCCAATTTCTTCTTCTTCTTCTTCTTCTTCTTCTTCTTCTTCTTCTTCTTCTTCTTCTTCTTCTTCTTCTTTTCAAGAAAAGAAACTGCCAATTTCTCCTTCTCCTTCTCCTTCTCCTTCTTCTTCTTCTTCTTCTTCTTTGAGATGGAATCTGGCTCCACAGTCCAGGCTGGAATGCACTGGCATGATCTTGGCTCACTGCAATCTCTGCCTTCCGGGTTCAAGCAATTCTCCTGTCTCAGCCTCCCAAGTAGCTGGGACTGCAGGCGCCTGCCACCACGCCCGGCTAATTTTTGTATTTTTAGTAGAGACGGGGTTTCACCTTGTTGATCAGGCTGGTCTCGAACTCCTGACCTCAGGTGATCCACCCGCCTACGCCTCCCAAAGTGTTGGGATTATAGGCGTGAGCCACGGATCACAGCCCCAAATCAGTTTTGTTAGAAATCTCTTTCTAACAAAGAGCAACCTGCAAGCTGGGAGCTTACCTGAGTGAATGAGGGCAGGAACTAAGAACTAGACATTTTCAAGATGGCCGCTCCCTTCTCTGTCAGACACGTGTGCTGTAAGGAGCAGACAAGATGGCACCAATCAACTGGAAAGGCCATTTGCATAAAAAGATTAGGGTGGGTATACCATCCTTCCTTGTGCGATATGTGAACATTATACCTGATCAAACCAATCTATGAGCCTTATATGAATCAGACGCCACCTCCTCAAACCGGACTATAAAATTCGTAGCATTGGGACGGGCGTGATGGCTCAAGCCTGTAATCCCAGCACTTTGGGAGGCCGAGACGGGCGGATCACGAGGTCAGGAGATCGAGACCATCCTGGCTAACACGGTGAAACCCCGTCTCTACTAAAAAATACAAAAAACTAGCCGGGCGAGGTGGCGGGCGCCTGTAGTCCCAGCTACTCGGGAGGCTGAGGCAGGAGAATGGCATAAACCCTGGAGGCGGAGCTTGCAGTGAGCTGAGATCCGGCCTCTGCACTCCAGCCTGGGGACAGAGTGAGACTCCGTCTCAAAAAAAAAAAAAAAAAAAAAAAATTCGCAGTGTTCACCACCAGGTAGTCTTTTTCTCCGTTCCAAGACCCCTTCCTCTATAGAGGAAGCAGTTTCTCTTTCTTTTCTCTTCTACCTATTAAACCTCCACTCCTAAAATCCTCGTGCGTTTCCATGTCCTAAATTTCCCTGGCATGTGCCAGCGGAACCCCAGGTTTATACCCCAGGCAACCTAGCTGCTTCAGTGCCCCCAGGAATATCAAAAGGAAGAAGATACAGTCCCTGGCTCATATGAAAAGATAAACTCGGGCATATTAAAATTTTAAAGAGCTTATTGGAGCTGACATTCATGAACCTAGAAGTGCCAGACCACCTAGTGGGCACACAAGGAAAACTTTTATAAGGTGTTCCTGAAATCAAAACGAAGAAAATAGTTTCACCTGGTTGAAGGAGAACAGTAGCCTTAAAGTTTGTAATTAGAGGTCAACTGGCGGTTTCTGATTGGTAAAGTATCTACTCAGAGGTTAGTAGGCAGTTTCGATTGGTTAAGCCTAAGTTTCATTTTTCTAGGATACGACCATTCACTTCGAGTTAGGTTCCAATTTGCTTACTTGGAAACCAAGGTCTTGGAGCCATCTCAGCCTAATGGCTTCCCAATTAGTTATTTTGATAATTGGGAGAGCTCAAGTTCATGGGGTAAGGTTTGGGAAAGGGACAGAAATAGGTAACTTACTAAAACACAGTATGATAAGGTTCCTATAAAGATGGCAAGGGATATAAATTATGAGGATAATTATGGCCTAGGGTCTGGGGACCCAAGGGCAAGAGCTTTCCGGGATGGGAAAGAAGTTAGAAAAGGCTTCTCAGAGGAAGCTCCTTTCTAACTGCACCTTGAAGGGAAAGCAAGAGCCGGCCAAGCAGAGAAGAGAAGAAAAGCAGTTTTGAAAGAAATCAGGCACATTCCTCAGCCCCGGGCTCAACACAAACAGGCCCAGTACAAACACATCCCACCATATATCTCTCAACTTCCTGAGCCCAGTACAAACACCATATATCTCTCAACTTCCTGAGCCCAGTACAAACACCATATATCTCTCAACTTCCTGAGCCCAGTACAAACACCATATATCTCTCAACTTCCTGAGCCCAGTACAAACATATCCCACCATATATCTCTCAATTTCCTGACAAACACCACCTGGAAAATCCCCGATAAGGACACAGTGTTTGAGGTTTTACTGAAAGCGCGGGAACCAATAGAAAAACTACTAAATGTATAACTTAAAATGTAAACCAATTGTAGTGCTGTAACCAAAAGAATTCCCTTATTCCTCTGTAACTTTACGTATCTTATTTACATCGGGCTATAAAAGGCAAGCACTCGCATTGTTCGGGGCCCTCTTGTATGCTGTGGAATGGAGGGACCAAGTTCGAACTTGCAGTAAAAGATCCTTGCCGCTTGGCTTTGACTCTGGACTCTGGTGGTCTTCTTTGGGGAACAAACGGTCTGGGCATTACAGTTTAAGTATTGATAATTTCAGTTACAAAGCAAGGAGGTAGAAGAGGGCCTGGCAGATGTTTGGGTGATAGCAGTCAGTCTGCCACAGCTACGGTAAAGGGAACAAAGTCAGGTACCCTCTTGGGAAGTCTATCTGGGGCCTGCTCTGCAAGGACCATGCGGTAAGGCCCTGGAGGGTGAACATCATCCTTCAGTCTGTCACATAAAAAAAAAAAAAAAAAAGCACATAAATAAAGCAAGATTTTATCCAAAACAATTTTTCCAATAAAGGGAGAAGAACCTTTGCAGGAGTGGAAGGGGAACTACTGCAACAGGGAGGTGGTGACTGTTGTAATAGGCAGTGGAGGTCTCCTATGTACCACAAAATAAAACCAAAAAGTGAGCTTCTATTCTAGTGGCACAGTCAAACTAAGGGAGGAGACCACCCCTCATATCATCTTATGCCCAGTTTCTGCCTCCAAAGAAAGAAGAAGTAAAAACTAAAAGGCAGAAATGAAATTCACAAGCAGACAGCCCGGCACCACACCCGGCACCACACCCTGGGCCTCGTAGTTAAAGATCGACCCCTGACCTAATCGGTTATGTTATCTATAGATTACAGACATTGTATGGAAATACACTGTGAAAATCCCTATCTTGTTTTGTTCCGATCTAATTACCAGTGCATGCAGCCCCCAGTCACGTACCCCATGCTTGCTCAATCAATCATGACTCTCTCACATGCACCCCCCTAGAGTTGTGAGCCCTTAAAAGGGACAGGAATTGCTCACTCGGGGGGCTCAGCTCTTGAGACAGAAGTCTTGCCGATGCCCCGGCCCGAATAAACCCCTTCCTTTGTAACTCGGCGTCTGAGGAGTTTTGTCTGCAGCTCGTCCTGCTACAAAACCATAAACCAAAGTATCATTAGCAAATGATATTTAGCAAAGAGTGTTTTTGTTACAGAAAGGGGTTCTGATCCAGACCCCAAGAGAGGGTTCTTGGAGCTCACGCAAGAAAGAATTCAGGGCTATTTCATAGAGTAACGTGAAAGCAAGTTTATTAAGAAAGTAAAAGAATAAAAGAATGATTACTCCATAGACAGAGCAGCCCAGAGGGCTGCCAGTTGCCCATTTTTATGGTTATTTCTTGATGACATGCTAAACAAGGGGTGAATTATTCATGCCTCCCCTTTTTAGACCATATAAGGTAACTTCCTGACGTTGCCATGGCATTTGTGAAGCGTCAGGGTGTTGGTAGGAGTGTAGCAGTGAGGATGACCAGAGGTCACTCTCGTTGTCATTTTGGTTTTGGTGGTGTTTGGCTGGCTTCTTTTTTTTTCCTTTTGAAACAGAGTCACACTCTGTTGCCCAGACTGGAGTGCAGTGGTGCGATCTCGGCTCACTGCAACCTCCACCTCACGGGGTCAAGTGATTTTCCTGCCTCAGCCTCCCAAGTAGCTGGGGTTACAGGTGCCTGTCACCACGCCCAGCTAATTTTTGTATTTTTAATAGACAGGGTTTCGCCGTGTTAGCAGGCTGTTCTCAAACCCCTGACCTCAGGTGATCCGCCTGCGTCGGCCTCCCAAAGTGTTGGGATTACAGGCGTGAGTCACCGCACCCAGCCTTGGCTGGCTTCTTTACTGCAACCTGTTTTATCAGCAAGGTCTTTATGACCTGTATCTTGTGCTGATCGCCTATATCATCCTGTAACTTAGAATGCCTTAGACCTCTGGGAATGCAGCCCAATAGGTCTCAGGCTCATTTTACCCAGCTCCTATTCAAGATGGAGTTGCTCTACCTCAAATGCCTCTGTCATTTTGAAAGCGTAATGGGTAAAAAAGTGCGTGACGGATAAAGTGTGAGAAAAAAATAAATAGGGTTAAACAACAGGAACGGAGTCCTCAGGGTTGGAGAGGAGCGTGGTTTCATCAGCATGGGCTGGAAAGGCCTTGCTAAGAAGAAAATTGGCACCCACAACTACCCTGGCACTGCCCCCGGCTGCGGATTGGCTCAAGCCCTCAAGATCCAACTGGGCACAAAGGTTGGAGGCGGGAGTTGCAGTTGCAGTTCCTGATTGACTCTGGCAGCTGTGCATCAGCTCCCAGAGGCACAAGCCTGTGGAGGCAATGCTTCTTCTGCCTCATTGATTGGCTGTAAAATAAGCTCATGCAGCCTCTGATTGGCTGTAAAGTGAGCCCATGCAGCCACTGATTGGCTGTGGGGTGGATGCACTCACCTAAGGATGTGAGCTAGCAAGTCCTGTGGCTGCTATGCAGCGTCTCAGGCCGCTCTCTCTGTGCAGCCGACTATCACGCCCCTCACGCCGCTATCTCTGAGGATCCCTAGTCGCACAAGGCCGTCCCTGGCCGTTGTTGGGTTCTGGCGGTTGTTGGGTCCCTGGCAGTTGTTGGCGGTTGTTGGGTTCCTTCATTGAACCTGCACTAACTGGGCTTCCAGTCAGCATCAGTCAGCGGATCCTTGGGCCGTGGGGCAGCCACAGGTCGGTTAGGCCACCAGGGCGGCTCTCGTGCCAGTGAGGCCCCTGAGAGCCCTTTGAACAGACAGAGGCCAAATCTGGATCAGTCAGGCGGTGAGATTAAGCATAGTCAGGGAGCTCGCCAGGAGCCAGTGACCGCGTTCCTCAGCCTCCACCACGTCAGTCACCTGGTCAGCCCGAGGGCAGCTGGGGCGCCATCCGTCTACCAAGAAGGTAAGCAAACGGCCTGTGGGTTCACAATCAGGTCAGTGCCCTTATGAGTCGATGGTTAGTCCCTTTGAAAATCAGTTCATGAGAAAATCCACTCCCTTCAGAGCCTGCCCTGTTCATTGTTTAATTAGATTCCTGTTAAGTCCGTCTCTTGGTAAGTTACACCCCTGCAAGGCACCCAGTCATTAATCACACAGTTATCCCGTGTGTGTCTATCGGTTTCGTTGGTAATCATCCTGGTTTCCCTAGAAAATCGTTTCCCTCGCCATAAATAGGTCAGTCATTAGTAAGTCAGCCCTTCCCTTAGAAAGCCGAACACCTTTGCATCACTCACACCCTGCTAAGGAAATACACAGACGGAAGTGTGCTGAGAACAGAGAATATCCTGGAGCCCTTTGGAACAAGAGACAGAAGGAAAATTGAGAGACGCGATGGTCAAAGAAAATAGGCTGGGCGCAGTGGCTCTCATCTGTAATCCTAGCACTATGGGAGGCCGAGGCCGGGGGATCACTTGAGGTCAGGAGTTGGAGATCAGCCTGGCCAACATGGTGAAACCCCGTTTCTTCTAAAAATACAAAAATTAGACGGGTGTGGTGGCCCATGCCTGTAGTCCCAGCTACTCGGGAGGTTGAAGCAAGAGAATCACTTGAACCCCGGAGGCAGAGGTTGCAGTGAGCCAAGATCATGCCACTGCACTCCAGCCTGGGCAACACAGCGAGACTCTGTCTCAAAAAAAAAAAAAAAAAAAGAAACGAAAGGAAAATATAATGGGTACATGAGGAGTCATCACATGTATGCCCTAAAGCCGATGGAGAGAAGAAAGAAGAAATCAGAATTTTGTAGTTAAATGGATCATTACATGTCCAGCAGTAAAACCCACTCATGTTACACATGAGGAAATAAGAGGAGGGTAAAATACTTGACCACAGTTATTCAGTGCTTTACTGGCAAATCCTGGGCCAGGACCTAGGCAAGGCTCATTCCGACCATCTAACATGGGCTTTTAAATGGGAGAAAGGAGAAGGAAAAAAAAATTGACAATGCAGAAAGAAAGTGGATATGTGGCGTGAAGGAGAGAGGCATTTAACGACCTGGAAACCTGGGCAACATCTTTTTTATGTGAGAAGGAAAAAGGGCAGTCAGTCTGGAAGCTAAGGGTTGGGAGCACAGACCACTCAGAGAGGTCCTGTAAAACATGTAGAAATATGGAATAGGAAAGGAGAGGGCTGGTTCCAGAACTCTGGGAAGGGATTAGGGGTGGTCAAGAGTGGTCCCAGGCTGAGTGTGTTGGCTCATGGCTGTACTCCCAGCACTTTGGGAGGCTGAGGTGAGAAGATTGCTTGAGTCCAGGAGTTTGTAAGACCAGCCTAGGTAACATAGTGAGACTCTGTCTCTACAAAAAAAAATTTTAATTAGCTGAACATGGTGGTTTGTGCCTATAGTCCCAGCTACTCTGGAGGCTGAAGTGGGAGGATCACTTGAGCCTGGAAAGTTGAGGCTGCAGGGAGCCGTGTTAGTGCCACTGCACTCCAGACCCTGTATTTAAAAAAAATGAAAAAGTGGTTCCAAGTCAAATGCTGATAGGAGCCAAGCAGGGAACCTAATACATAGTAAAGAACATATTTTGAGTGCTTACCAAATGTGAGGTTCTGTTCTACTGACTCATTTAATCTTAACAACAACTCTAACATGAGTGATATTATTATCCATGTTTTTAAAATGAGCAAATAGGCCTAGAGAGAGGTAAAGCCACTTGCACACTATAAAACAGCTAACCTTCGTATCTAGGCAATTTGACTTGAATTTAAAAGAAGAGAGAGAGAGAAGCCGGTTGTTTGAATTTTTTGTGAAGTGCCCTGCTTATTAAATGTTATCTCATTTTAAAAGTTAATTTTAAAAAGTAAACATTTGTGGGCCAAACAAAACTCATTTATGAGTGTTTTTAGTCTCTGAAGCAGGCTGAGTGAGGGAAGTGACTTACCCAGAATCACCCAGAAAGTAGCGACAAAAATTAGGTCTTCTGACTTTTGGTCCACTTCCAGGAAAAATCTAAGTATACTGTGTGTCACATCAGGGCTAGCTGATTTATTCTTATATTTTATTCATGAGGAAATGGACTTGGAGAGGAGAATGAACTTCACCATGCTTATACAGCAGTTTTTAAGGCAAAATAGAATCATGAAAAAGACACCACATTGGTAGTCAAAGGTTGAGTCTGAAATCTATCAGCCTAATGGCTGCATATCTTGGGGGCAGTCATAGTGCTTTTGTGGAGCTCTGCCTTCCTTTTTGACGTGTCGATAATGAGATGTACCTCACAGCGTTCTTGAGACTAATATAAAAGTTAGATAAAATTTCTATGTCTCTAGAGTTGTAAATGGTAACCATAGTTTCTCATTAGATGTTAACCAAAAAAGTAGTTAGTAGTCATAGCATGATTCAGTCAAATCAGAATTGATTCACAGCAGGGCATAGTGGCTCATGCCTGTAATCCTAGCACTTTGGGAGGCTAACGTGGGAGAATTGCTTGAGCCCAGGAGTTCAGAACCAGCCTGGGCAATATAGCAAGACTCGACTCTCTCTCTACAGAAAATAATTTTTTAAATTAACTGGGTCTATTGGTGAGCCCTTAAAGTCCCAGCTACTCAAGAGACTGATGTAGGAGGACTACTTGAACCCAGGAGTTCGAGGCTGTAGGGAGCTGTGATTGTACCACTGCACACCAGCCAGGGTGCCAGGGTGACAGGGTTGAGACTCCATCTCTTTAAAAAAAAAAAAAAAGGATTGATTCACAGTAGCCAAATAGTAGAAACAACCCAAATGCCATCAACTGATGAATGGATAAACAAAATGTTGTATATCCATACAATGGAATATTATTCAATGATAAAAACGAAAAGATAATTTTGCCGGAATAGGCAAATTAAGTTACGCTGTCCATGACGCCACAGGGAGAGGACAACTAGAAGCTTTGTGTGGGGGACTTCAGGACTCTGCCCTGTGTGTCTTCCCTTGGCTGATTTTAATCTCTTTCCTTTAGTTGTAGTAAACAGTAATCATAAGTGTAACAACTTTCAGTGAATTCTGTGAGTACTTCTAGTGAATTACCAAACCTAAGGATAGTCTTGGGGCTCCAAAAACCTGCAAATGATTTGAGAAATGAGGGTAATCAGGGATCCTTGATATCTTCAGTTGGTGTCAGAAATGAGGGGATCTTGTGGACCATTCCCTAACTTTTCAGTTGTATCAGAAATGGGATTCACCAGAACAGCCCTGACTCACTGAAACATATGGTTTGAGAAGAGGAAGGATGTGAAGTCAAGATGATGAGCCTTTGATTCCTGGACTGTCCTGCAGTTACCGTGCATAGAGAAATGCAGCTGTTCTGCAAACAGTTACAGGAGTTAAAAGTTACCACTGCTTTTTCAATACAATGCATCCAACCCCTAAGAAACTGACCCACTGGATGCATAAGGAAACAAACCAAATAGACAATCCCTTGGCTATTTTTTTTTTTTTTTTTTTTTTTTTGAGACGGAGTCTCGCTGTGTCTCCCAGGCTGGAGTGCAGTGGCGTGATCTCGGCTCACTGCAAGCTCCGCCTCCCGGGTTCACGCCATTCTCCCGCCTCAGCCTCCCAAGTGGCTGAGACTACAGGCGCCCGCCACCACGCCCGGCTAGTTTTTTGTATTTTTAGTAGAGACGGGGTTTCACCGTGTTAGCCAGGATAGTCTTGATCTCCTGACCTCGTGATCCACCCGCCTCGGCCTCCCAAAGTGCTGGGATTACAGGCGTGAGCCACCGCGCCCGGCTCCCTTGGCTATTTTTATCTGTAATGGTTAAAATGAAAGTGGCTGAGGCGGATCCTGATGCTGGCCCAGTTGAGCTACAGCTGCTAGCCTCGGGGCTACTGCTAAAGGGCAAAGTTAGGCTGAAATGACAGATGGCAAAGAAAATGAGAGTGATTCACCAGAGAGTGAGAAAAGATGAACATTTCCAAGAGGGTGGAAATCTTGAAACAGTTATTAAGAAATGAGATGAGTTAAGCAGACATTGAGGGAGTTAAAACAAAGGTCTCAATGGAGCACTCTTAGAAAATAGGTGGAGCAGTGAGAACCCAGACTGGCCCTCCAGTGTCGAAGGGCCCCCATCAAGTTTGCTATATTTACCCTAGTTTGGAGGAATTTTAAAAGCCAGAAGGCAAACATGACAATGAGAAATCTGACCTCAGATCTGAGGGGATGAACATGTGATCTAATCAAGATAAATGACAAAAGGGCCTGGGTTGCTTGGCCTGACCCCTAACTGAGGACCCAAAGTCATAGGCACATTAGCGGTAAAATAGTCAGGGGGTGGATAAGAGATATTTCTGGGACTCATGTGGGAGCCTTATACACTGTGATTCCAAAAAGGTTGGTGAAATTCTAATAGCATCTATGGTTAGATTGCGAAGACACAGGATTGCAAAAGTGGACGAGATTCAGGTGAAACTTTGGATGAAAATTGGAATGTTTGGACAGACTGTGTGAATGTATTATGTGAATGTATTTATCTAAATGTATTATGAGAAAGGATATTGTGTCCAACTAGGGAAGAGCTCCCCTACATACTATTATAAAACAGAAGGCATGTAAATCTTCCCTTCAACCAATATTGATTGAATATGCTAAATAGGAACCAATAAGATTGCCTAAGCCCACACTAATTGTTCATTTGAAACAGTACAGGGTATCTGGTGGACAAAACATGTTAGAAGCTTAATGTTTGGTTTATTTAGGCAGACTGGAGCTAAGGCCAGTGAGCACCACCCAGTGGTGAATGCTGGGATTTGGGGCCAGAAAATTTCCGTTTGACAGACAACTAGTCTACTGGGCTTTGAGTCTGCCCTGTCATGGAAGGACATAATAATCCTGACACCTGAAATACTCATGATGTGTTTGTAATGTTGGAAAAACACTGTGATAAGAAAGGCCATGCCCAAAAGAGTCTCATAATAAAATGGAAATTGTTGATACAGGAACATGCTACCAGAGAAATGCAAGGAGGTGCTCATTATGTTTATGAACAGGTGGCCTCTTTTTCCCTACTGAAGAGCTGCTAGATCCTATTATTACTTGGATGATGTCTATTAATAGGTCTCCACTGACCAACTAAGAGCTGTTTGATTTATGGATGGCAATTCCAAAGTGAATTAACAGCATCCTGTTTGGAAGACTGACACTCGTATTGAGGAAGGTAAAAACAAGTCACTTCAGTGGGCTGAATTGCCTCTATGTTTGGGTTTTTACCAATTCATGGGCAGTGGCCAATGGCCTGGCCATATGGTCAGGCAGATGGGCAATGGAAAACTGTACTATTAAAAGGACGCCTATATAGGGTACAGCCTTATGGAATTCACTATAGCCAGTATCTCAAAAGACCTGTTCATACCCCCTACAAATAATAAAGTAAAAAGAGAAACAGACCTCCTTCCTCCCGCAAAGGCAATTAATATCCTACCTTTTATGCTGGACATTTCTTGGCAACTTTTAAAGGATTTTTACTACTTGTGCCTGTGTTCTTAAACACTTGATTTTGCCCAGTTTTTTCCAAATTTTAAAGAAATGCTGCCATACATTATTACTCATTTGTGTCTGGCTTTGTTAATTCAATATTTTATTTGTAAGAATGGGCCATGTTGTTGCATCTAGCATTAGCTCATAGGTTTTTGATGCTGTGTAGTATCTCATTTTTTAAAATTCTGTGTTTACTGGCATTTGGATTGTTTAACGTTTTAGCTATTTTTAAATAATACCACTGTAAACATTTTTGCATGATTTTTTGGCATACATATGCACAAACATTTCTATAAACTATATATCTGGGAGTGGAATTTGGGGGTCATAGAGTATGTGTATCTTCTACTTTGATAACTTTGTTGCCCTGATTTATATTTCCATCAATAGTGTGTGAAAGTTGAGTACCACATTCTCACCAAGACTTGATATACTGTCAGTCTTTTAAAATATCCAGCTAGATATGTACTGGTATCTCATGGTTTTAACAGACATTTTGCTGGTTATTAATGAGATTTTAAATATTTTCATGGAAATTTTGTTAAGGTTTGTCTTATGATCCAGCTATGGTCAATTTCTGTAAATGTTCTCTGTGTGCTTACAAAGAAATTGTATTGTGCAGTTATTGAATGCAGTATTCTCTATATATTTTGGGTCAAATTTGCTGATGAAGTTGTTGAAATCCTTATATATTCCAATAGTCTGTTTGTTCTATCAGTTTCTGAGAGAAAAGTGATTAAAATGCCACACTAGTATTGTGGATATCTGTTTCTCTTTTTATTTTTGTAGATTTTTTTTGCTTTATATATTTTTGGACTATGTTAGTAGGCAAACACAAATGTTAAATGTATACTTTATTCCTGTTAATGTCCTCTTATCATTAGGAGATATGCCATTCTATCTTTGGTAATGCCTCTTGCTTAAAGTCTGCTTTGTGGGATGTTAATGTAGGTATGTCTACATTACCTGGTTTTCTGGTTGGTATTTGCTTGGTATATGTTTTCATTCTTTGGTTTTTAACTGTCCTTTACATTTATGCTTTGGTTGTGTCTTTTGTAAACAGCATAGAGTTTGGCTTTGGTTCTTTTTTCCAATATGGTGATCTTAGATTCATAACTGGATAATTTTAAGCCATTTATATTTAGTTAAATCATTGATGTATTGGAATTTAAATCTAACATCTAGGTACATGATCTCTACTTGTCCCAACTGTTCTATATTCCCTTTTGTATCCTTTCTGTTTGTTTCTCTGTCTTTATTTTCAAACAAGCTTTTAAATCAAAGTACAATTTATACAGAGAAGTATTACTACAGATAGTAAGCATACAATCAGATTATCACAAAGGGAGCAGGCCAGTGTAACCATCATTGAGGTCAAGAAATAGAACATTAACAACACCCCAAACACTCCACTCATGTACTACACCATTCATTACCCTCTTTATCCTTGCTATATTCTGGATGCAAGCATGTTGTATGTGTTGCAAGTGTCTTCTCCAGCCCTGTAACTTGCATTTGTCCTCTCTTAATGGTGTCTTTTAATGCAGAAATTAATTCTGTTATAGTCTATTTTATCCATATTTCCTCATAGCTAGTGCTTTGTGGCCCTTTTAAAGAAATCTTTGCTTACCTAAAACTTACCAAGATACTCTCCTATGTTGTATTCAAGAATTCCGCTGACCAATACGGTAGCTACTAACTACATATGGCTATTGAGCCCTTATATTGTGGCTAGTCTGAATTGAAGTGTGCTGTAAGTGTAAAATATATACAAGGCTTTGAAGAGTGTGTAAAGAATGTACCAAATCTTGGCCGGGCGCGGTGGCTCAAGCCTGTAATCCCAGCACTTTGGGAGGCCGAGGCGGGTGGATCACGAGGTCAGGAGATCGAGACCATCCTGGCTAACATGGTGAAACCCCGTCTCTACTAAAAATACAAAAAACTAGCCGGGCGTGGTGGCGGGCGCCTGCAGTCCCAGCTACTCGGAGGCTGAGGCGGGAGAATGGCGTGAACCCAGGAGGTGGAGCTTGCAGTGAGCCGAGATCGTGCCACTGCACTCCAGCCTGGGCGACAGAGCGAGACTCCGTCTCAAAAAAAAAAAAAAAAAAAAAAGAATGTACCAAATCTTTCAATTGTGTGTTGATTGCATGTTGAAATATTTGGTTAGGTGCAATATGAATAACCTAGTGAATAACCTAGGTTTCTTTCACTAGGTTAAATGAAACATCTTAAAATTATTTTTAACCATTTCTTCTTTTTTAATGTGGCTACTAGAAAATTTTAAATTATACATGTAGTCCACATTTATAGTTCACATTATATTTCTTCGTACAGCACAGTTCTAGAACAGTGTCCCAATGTCCCTAGAAGTTATTTTTATGTATGACATGAGGTAGAGGTCTTATTTCCTTTCACTGTATGGCTATCCAGTTATTCTGACACAATTTATTCAAAAGAGAGTCCTTCAACAACTTCTGTGCAGTGCCGTATTTATCCTAAACCAAGTGATCATGTATGTATAGGTATTTTTCTCAACCATATAGCTTGTCCCACTGATATTTTTATTTATCCTCGTGTCAATACAATACTCTCTGAATTACTATGTATGTATGTATTTTATTTACTTACTTACTTATTTTGAGATAGAGTCTTACTCTGTTGCCCAAGCTACAGTGCAGTGGCGTGATCACGGCTGACTGCAGCCTTGACCTCCCCACCTCAGGTGATCCTCCCACCTTAACCTCTCAAGTAGCTTGGACTACAGGTGCATACCACCACACCCAGATAATTTTTGTATTTTTTGTAGAAACGAGGTTTTACCATGTTGCCCAGGCTGGAATTACTATGGCTTTTTAAGTCATGATATCCAGTAGGAATTGGAATTGGCCATTGTTTTTTGAGACAGGGTCCCGTGCTGTCTCTTTTTTTAATAGAAATTTACTGAGAACAAATTTATTAAATAAATATCTACATGGGATATAAACAGGAACATTGTGCCAAAAATGTCAACACTTTTCTATCTTAAGTGATCACACCACTACACTCCAGACTGGGTGACAGAGAGACAGAAAGGCCCTGTCTCAAAAACAAAAACAAGCCGGGCATGGTGGTTTATGCCTGTAATCTCAGCACTTTGGGAGGCCAAGGTGGGTCAGGTGTTTGAGACCAGCCTGGCCAACATGGAGAAATCTCATCTCTACTAAAAATACAGAAATTAACTGGCCATGGTGGTGAATACCTGCAATTCCAGCTACTCGGGAGGCTAAGGCAGAAGAGTCGCTTGAACATGGGAGACGGAGGTTGCAGTGAGCCGAGATCGAGCCAATGCACTCCAGCCTGGGCGACAGAGTAAGATTCTGTCTCAAGAAACAAAAATAAAACAAAGAATAGACTGGGCGCGGTGGCTCATGCCTGTAATCCCAGCACTTTGGGAGGCCAAGGCGGGTGGATCACGAGATCAGGAGATCGAGACCATCCTGGGTAACATGGTGAAACCCCATCTCTACTAAAAATACAAAAAATTAGCCAGGCATGGTGGCGGGCGCCTGTAGTCCCAGCTACTCGGGAGGCTGAGGCAGGAGAATGGCGTGAACCCGGGAGGCAGAGCTTGCAGTGAGCTGAGATCACACCACTGCACTCCAGCCTGGGTGACACAGTGAGACTCTGTCAAATAAAAAAATACATAAATAAATAAATAAGTAAATAAATAAATAAATAAAAGTAAACGCATAAATGAATAAATAAAACAAAGAATTAAGGAGACATGACACTGAGGCTTCACAGACTATCTTAGTTGCCTCACTGTCCCTACATGCTCATGAGCATCTCATCCCATATAATTCCTGCTTCTCCAGGTGAACAGGCCTTCATATTGACCAGAGACAGAAGCCCCTGACTTGGCTAAAGATACTTTCTGCTCTCCCTATCCCCACATCCTCTTTCAGTTACCCATCACCTCACTCCTTCTGAACCATATGGTTCTGATGTCAGAGGCAGCGTAGTAAAGAGCTTCTGCTATTCCTGAGAACTGTTGCTGCTGCAAGTGATGCTTCCACTGCTACAGCTGGGTAAGTAAGGTGAGAAGCAGCACTGGAGGGGTGTTTGGAAGCCAAGACTCCAGGGCCTGGGTGTTGGCGGGGGCAGAGGATGGACTATGGAGGCACAGAGAAAGAGAACATAACGGGCATAAGTACCAAATAATCAATGTGAATTAGACATCTTCTGTGTGTCAGATTTTGACAGGACTGGGGTGTCTGAAGCAAATAGCAAATTGGGCAAGGGAGAGGGATTGAGGGTACGGGTGCTATGAAGGCATGAGAGCACTAAGAGCTGTTTCAGACATTACTGGAAGCCCTGAAGTTAAGTTTTTCAGCGTTTCCATGGGCACACTTTGCCAGATGGAAAAGACAATTCAGAGGACAGCCATAGAGGGAGCCGTGCATGAGAGTCCCCCACAAATTCCTCAACAGCACCCCGCAAGTGACTCATGTGAAGAGACCAAGATCAGGAGCTACTGGTTAGGGGAAAATTACCCCTTTCTTCCAGTAACCTCAAAAAACTTCAATGAAAAAGTGTGTGTCAACGCTGAAGACAGATTCCTCATTATTGGAGACCTTGATGGATGTGACCGTTCCTTCCTAATCCATGATATTCATCAAATGGCCACCATGTCCTACCTATTCTAAGTAAAGCGAGGCAGTTTCCAACATTCTTACACAGAAGATACCATAGTACTCTTGGCTTCCAGTGAATATTCCACCAAAGGCCACTTGGGACCGGGAAGAAGGAAATTGAGAAAGGTGTTCTATTTATTGAATGGGTAACACTTCACTACGCACCGAGCTGGGTGCACTACAAATCTTGGGGTATTCATTCTTATAACAATGATAATATGAGATAGGTTCAGCAAATATCCCAATTTTTCAGGCTAGGAAACAGCAATGATAAGAGTGACTTGCCCAGCAGCATCCAGACGGTAAGTGATGGAGGGAGAACTGATCATAGACCCTAAGAGGAACATTGCGGGTGGGAAGAAGAGAAGCAGAGTAGGAGCTCTGGCTTGGACATCTAGCCTTGTGGGGTAGGTGAGGGATCACAATGTAGAGCCTCAGAAAATGTACTGGCCACCCCTCAAGAAGGTCTAGCGATCAGGTTCAGGCCAGATGAGGGGAGAAGATAGAGGGGAACTAGTCTGTGAGGCCTGAATCCTGTGGGCTTCCAGAAAGTCCTTCGGAAACTCCTTGTGAATAGCAAATAAAGAGAAGGCTGCATCCTGGAGAAACTGGAAGAGGGAAGTCAGGATGCCTTGCTGACTCCTGACCCTTCCTCCCCACAGTACCTGCTAAGCTGCTCAACTCTTCTTGCTCCTTGAAGAAGACACTGCAGTGCAGCTGTTCCTTCCATGGGATTCCCACACCCTCTGTGCAGTGGTGGATGGGAGGAGTCCCCGTGGGTGTGGATGGCATGGATGGCAGCCTCCAAGTGACCTCCACCGTGCTTGGCCCCTGGGCTAACAGCACCATCAGCCTAACCGAAGAGCCAGAAATGGGCATGAGACTTCTCTGTGAGGGGAAGAACCAAAACAGAACCCACGCTTTGAGCATCCTACTGATGTCAAGTGAGGGTGGAGGGGGCTGGGTGACTGGGTGAGGACAATAAGTGGGATGGGGACAGTTACTGGGGCTAGAGAATGGAGCAGAGTTTTGGCTCCAATGCCAAACTTCTCACATGCTTTCTGCTTCCAGGAAAGAGTTCTTTGGCTTCCCAGGCCTTCGTGAAAGGGCTGATCCAGGGTGCTATCTATGCGGGAGTTGTAATTGCGCTGCTCTTCCTCTGCCTCCTCCCTCTCATGTGAGTACTAGGGTTAAAATTCACCCGCAAGCCTACCACCTGGCAGGTCCTGGCTGCAGCCCTGGCACAGAGAGGGCAAAGACAGGGCCCCTCCCCTCAAGGAGCTTAGGGTCTAAAGAGGGAAAGAGGGACCAAACATGGTCACCACAATCCAGGACCATGAGGACTCCACAGAGCCGTAAAACTGTATCATAAAACAGACACTTTCAACACATTTTATAAAGGAGAAAGCCAAGAAAGGGCTTGGCAGCCCTGGAGAAGGCAGCAGTGAGTCCCCGGGGTGCTGGCTGTGGCGGGCCTGCAGAGCTAAGTACTCATTAGCTTGGTGGAAAGTATTAATAGTACAGGTTGAATATCTAATCCAAAAATCCAAAATCCGAAATGCTCCAAAATCCAAAAGTTCTCGAGGCACCAACATAATGCTGCAAGTAGAAAATTCCACCCCTGACCTCATGTGATAGTTCAGTGTACACAAACTTTATTTCATGCACAAAATAATTTTAAGTATTATATAAAATTACCTTCAGGCCATGTGTATAAGGTGTATATGAAACATAACTGACTTTTGTTTTTATACTTGGCTCCTATCCCCAAGATATGTCATTATGTATAAACAAATATTCCAAAATCTAAAAGAAAAAAAATTGAAATCTGAAACACTTCTGGTCCCAAGCATTTCAGATAAGGGATACCTAACCTTTGTATGCAGATGCCCAGAGGCATGTTTGAGGCATTTCCAGTGTCTTTGTGTAATGTCAGGTGCATTGAGAGTGCCAGGTAATGGCTAAAAATGAGGTTGAAAGACGTCCTTGGTGTTGGTTTACAGGGTGTTAAAACTTAGCTGCATGTATTAGCTAGAAGCATAGAGTGGGAAGGGCTGAGTTGCAGGAAGTCAGGTCAGAGAGTCAGGCAGGGGAGCCTGTCCAGACAGCTTGGACTGAATCCTCAGTTCGGAGCACTGTTAGGAAGAGTGCTAAGCTGTGAAGGAAAGCTTGAGCTTGGGGTGGGACACAGATTAGAGAGAGTGAGAGACAGAAGGTCAAAGGCCAGGCAGGAAGCTGGTACAGCAGACTAAGCAGGAAATAGAAGGCCTGACCTGGGGCACGTGATGAGGGGCAGCCAGAGAGGTGGGACTTGGGCATGGCTGGCTATGGGGAGACAAAGATGAGGAGTGAGGTGGCAGGGCAAACTGAGGAGCTATTTTCAAAGTATAATCAACTGGACTTGAAGACCAGTAACAATCTCTGCCAGTTGCAAGGCTCTTTCATAGCTGACCTCATCTGAGCCCCACAGCCTAATAAGCAGGGTATCCCCATTATTCAGGGTGTGAAACTAATTCCCAGAGAGGATGTGTGGCTTGCCCTAGGTCATACAGCAAGCTGGTACTGTTGTTGAGGCTTTAAATCAGAAGTTCTGGTCAAGGTAGAGCCCGTGTCGGGATTCAGGGAGATGGAGAGCCAGAACCAATCCAAAGCTTATTTCCTTAGAGTAAAACATATCAGAAAGAAGCAGGCGAAGAAAGCTGCAGCAATCAGAGCAAAAAACAGCTCGAAAGTCAGAGCAAGCCAAGAACTCGCGATGTCTCTGAAGCCTGAGGAACCAGGAAAACCCATAGTCACCACATTTTCTGAGAGCCACATATTGGTATGTACCTATTGTGTCTGGAATCTGGTCTCTCGGAATACTGATAATAAGACCCATAGGGAAGGGAGCACACAGTGTTTTGAAGGTGTTACCATCTTCAGTCTTGCAGGATACGTACCACTAGAGTGTGCTTTCAGGTCATTTCATAAATAGGAAGCTAAGGCCCGGAGAGGAGAAGGATGAAAGTTAAGAGAAACAATTTAAAGAACAATTAAAATCAATTTACACACACACACACCAGCACACTGAATCCCCACTGAAAAGGCAGTTGTGGAAAATCCTAATAGCAGTTGTAGCATCAGAGTGGAAACCAAAGGATTTGGTCTCTGAGTGTATGGCTGGCAGCAGTCAGCTTGGTGTAGATGCCACAGGCCAAGTCAGCCTGAAGTGGTTAGAGATTAGGCCAAGCCCAGGTTACTCCTTCATTCACCCTGTACCCCACATCCTCAGCAGGGCTTGGAAGATACAGTGTCTGAACTTGCTGGGCCTCACTGTTATTTACCGTTTATGATTCTCCAGAATCAGAATTGCCCTGCTGCCCTCCTGACACCCTGCATGAATAGTTAGTGTCCTTTAGTGGATAAACCATCTGTTAATTCCACCAGTATTTCCTGCAATATCCCACAATCTTTGTGCTGGGCAATACTGGGGTCTCAGAAATGGGCCAAACCTAGGCCTTGTCCTCCAAGAGCAGCTAGACTGGTGGAGAAGGCACCTTCACAGTAGGGGATGCTGAGCCAGGGAGTTGCGGTGGTGCAGAAGAGGGAGGGACCAAACCTACCTGAGGAAGTCAGGCAAGATTCCCTGAAGAGTCTGAGGAACAGTCAGTGTTATTGGCACTGAGGATGTGCAGAGAGGTGCCAGAGGGAGAAGACCGAGTTGCAGGCTCGAACCATGGGGTTGTGAGGAAGGGCTAAGCCAGTGCTCACTCCATGTTGCTTTAATTCTGTGCACAAAGAGGTGTCATTTTAAGATTTGGATACCTCAACTCTAGACCTGTTCCAACATTCTTCTTTCTTTGTGTTATTTTGCACCTCGCTTTCAGGAAAAGCAAGATAAACGAGCCAGCTAAGCCTGTGGAACGTGCATCATACCTGGAGTCACCATTATCCCTGGAATTAGAAAAGTCTGCAAAATTTATAGAGCCCACAGAAACCCTGGAGGCTGTAATAAACCTGGAGCCCCCGGACTCTCCTGAGCTCACAAAACCCTCTCAGTTCCCACACATCCCTTACACTCATTCTCCATTGAATAGGGGTTTACTCTCAGACCTAGTCTTAGAGCCTCTGAAGACAAACTTTGCAATTGGTTGTTTGACTAAACCAGAAGAAATCTGTGCCACCCTGGGAAGGTGTCAAAAGAAGGAAAGATATATGTGACAATGTGAATCAAGTCCATCAGCAAGTTGCTTTTGAGCGCCTACTGTGTGCCAGTACCTGAGATACACCTACAAGAGCACCAGGCTTTCAAGCCTTCATATCTGGATGGAATCCCAACTTCAGTGCTTGGTAGCTGTGTATCTTTGGACAAAATCTTTCATTCCCCAACCTTTAAACATCACATGACCCATACCTGGGTGGAGAGCGGGTGAAAAGTACTGTTCAGAGATGCAGATGAGAAAAAACATGACAATGGGCCCTGAAGGCCAAGATTCATTGGAGCTTTATCTTGTAGGACCTTATCCTGACTCCCTTAGAATGTAAGTTCCAAGAGAACAGGGACTTTTTCTGCCTTGTTTTCTACTTTTATCACCAGCACCCAGAATGATGCCTAAAATACAATAAGATCTCAAGAATGTTTGTCAAATGATTTAATTAATTATAAGCTGTTGTAAGGTTCGTAGCAAGCAAGTAGAGTGACCAGATATATACAAAAACATCATTCCCCTACCCTGACCCCATATATGATATATTTAGAACGGGTAAGGCTGGAGGTAAAGATGCTAGTTAGGAGGTTACTGCAATAGTTCTTGGCCAGAATGAAAGGCAGGCATGCAAGGAATGAGAAAGGGATTCTGGCATTAGGGTGAACCACAGCTGTGTATTGTTCCTCTCAGAATGGATGATAACCTCCCTTCTAGTAGATTTTTTTTTTCTTTTTTTCAGACAGAGTTTCGCTCTTGTTTCCCAAGCTGGAGTGCAATGGTGCAATCTCGGCTCACTGCAACCTCCGCCTCCAGGGTTCAAGTGATTCTCCTGCCTCAGCCTCCCGAGTAGCTGGGATTACAGGCATGCACCACCATGCCCAGCTAATTTTTTATAGTTTTAGTAGAGACGGGGTTTCACCATGTAGGCCAGGCTGGTCTTGAACTCCTGACCTCAGGTGATCCACCCACCCCGGCTGCCCAAAGTGCTAGGATTACAGGTGTGAGCCACCGTGCCTGGCCAGATGCTAGTAGTGTTCAGTGGGTCGAAAGAGGGTCATCTCTTCCCTGGGGCAATATTTGTGAGTAAATACAGTGACCCTGTAGCACCAACTAGATGGTCATCTTATACTCAGGGTGGACATTTCTGTTAGCCCCCACGTGTATAAGCACCTCTCACAGACAGTTCACATTTCACAGAAATATCAGATGTGCCAGATAATGAGGGAAGAAGTAAGACACTGACCCTGCCTCCATGGAGTCATGGTCTACACAGATAGACAATGAAGAAAAGCAGACAAGTGTATAGCTTAAAATGTTGATAAGTGCTAGAAAGAAAAAAGGATAGAATACTATGAGAAAGCACAGGAAAGGAAGCTAGGTTGGATTACAGAGTCAGAGAAGGCCTCTCAGAGAAAGTGACACTTGTCTTGAGACCTGTAGGATTCTCAGGAGCTGGCTAGACAGAGGGAGCAGTAGAGCCTAGGCCCTGACATGAGAGCAGTTTGGTGAGTTCAGGAGCCCAGAGCAGGCTGCTGTGACTGGAATTGACTGAGGGATGAGCTCCTGAAGGGCCAGAACTTTCAGGGCTTCAAGGGCTCTAGTAAGAAGTCTAGGTTTTGTCCTCACTTGTGGAGGGTTATTTCCTCTTATGCTTTGTAATTCTGGAAAGTGCAGATTGTATGAGAATCACATTCAGTGGAGGTGTATGAGAATCCTGTGCAGCAGAGGTTTTGAGTTGAGGATAGAAGCCTCTATATAACAGGTTTGGTGTTTGCTTCTACTAAAGATACATCCTCTCCTTGGGAGGGAGAGGCAGATAAGGCTGGGGAGAGGGAGAGTGCCAGTGCTGGGAAAGAAGAGAATAAAATGTAGAAGAGGAATGGGAGAGAGGATGGGGATCGGGTTGGAGATAGGTCAGAGATGGGTTTGGGAATGGGAATAGAGAGGCTACGCTTCATCGTGTGTCTTGTTTTCTTGGTGGTAGGGGCCTCGGGTGCAGGACAGGAAACAAGGAGTACACAGGGTGACTTCTGACCAGCCCCGGGGGTCCAGCACTGGGCATTTTGTTCCTTAGCCAGTGCCTTGACTTCCCGCACGTACTAGGTTGAGAGAGGAATGTTCCTTAGCAACTGATTGGCTTGGAGTCTAGAGGACTGGTGGGGGTCTGGAACCACCTGCCCAAGGAAACCGATTCTCCCAACGGCTGGCTTACCCAGTAGCGACGGTTGCTTCTGACTAGCTCAGGCTCTGGAGACCCGCGCGCTCTCCTATGCGGCTGCGCGTCCCAGCAGCTCCCGCGAGAAGCGTCAGGCCCTGATTGGCTCTGGACAAACTCGCGTGTGCTTGCGGGGCGGGACTTCACGGAGTTGGTATCCCCGTGCAAGGAGGTTGGCGAGGCCTCGGGGAACTTCCAGTTCAGCGAATCCGTTAGCTTTCCTCCACCTTAGTCACTTCCCCGTGAGGCACTCCGTGTTTGTGTACACGGTTATTCCACGTGTCAGTCAGTTCATCGGGCGCATCTGGAGTCATTGAAAACAGTAATAGGAAGTCAGACAAACCCGCTTGATGCAAAAATTCAGGAGGACATTCGGTTTTTAAGGAGACAGTGCTGAGGTTAAGACCAGGCTGGAGCTCTTTGGAACCTGAGACTAGGAGGTAAATATGGAAAAAGAAACAATAATTTAGGGGGAGGGAAAAGAGATCGCCTGTGAAGACAACTCATGCATACACCAGGGCCTGGAGAAGGAAATGAGACTGGAAAGAGATCAGAATTTTATTTTTATTTCATTATTTTATTCATCTATTTATTTTGAGACAGTGTCTTGCTCTGTCACTCAGGCTAGAGTGCAGTGGCACAATCTCAGCTCACTGCAGCCTCGACCTCCCAGGCTCAAGCAATCCTCCCACCTCAGCCTCTGGAGTAGCTGCACCCACAATGCCGGGCTGCTTTTTTTTAAATTGTTTTGTAGAGACAGGATGTCGCTATGTTGCCCAGACTGGTCTCAAACTTCTGAGCTCAAGCGATCTTCCCACCTCAGCCTCCCAAAGTGCTGGGATTACAGATGTAAGAGATCAGAGTTTTTGAGTCTGAAGGACCCTTACCTAGTTTCCAGTAACCCTCCCGTTTTACCGAGGAGGAAAAAAAGGGGAAGCAGAAAGGGAACAGAACTTGCCCAGAGCTATCCAACGAGTTACTGGCAAAGCCCCAACTGGAACCAGTCCACAGCTCTTCCCAACCTTTGATTTGAGGTTGTAAATTAAAGCAGGAGGAGGAAGGATTTTGACAGTGGGGAAAAAAAGGAAAAGTGGCTTATGATGGAGAGATAGGATTTGTTATCTGGAAGCCTGAGTAGCATCTTGATGTAAGGAGGGAGTCGTTTTTTAAGAGAAGCGAAATCAGAATGGAAAAGCAGAGGGCTGATTCTTGAATCAAAACATCACTGAGCAGAGAGATGAGTCAAGAGCGGTCACAATTTAAATGCTAAGGGAACCAGGCAGGTGATGTGAATGATAAACACTTGCTTAGCACTTATTTTGTGCTGGGCTGTGTTCTGAGGGTTTTACATACATTAATTCATTTAATCATTTAATCCAACAATTCTGCCAGATGAATCCTGTTAAAATCTACATGTTATAAGTGAGGAAACTAGGGAAACCTGGAGAGGGGAAGTAATTTGCCCACAGTCACACGGCTGGCAAGTGGTGGAGGCCAAATTAAACTCAGGAAGGCTGACTCACACACACTTAACCACTGTGTTATATGCACTTCCCAGGTGAGTGTAGCAGGGAGAGCACGGCCAGGAATGGACTGGAGAACAATTGTTCAGTGTTAAAGGGGAAAGTTAATATCTGCCATGTGTTGTCAGATCTAATTTATTAAAAAGTAGCTGGGAGTTCAGACTTTTATGTGAGGATCCTGATTTTTAAACATTGCAACTAATTAAAGTCTGTATGCAGGTTTCTTAATGCAGGCTAAATAAAACCCCTTGCATTTTAACTGCCTCACAAAGCCACTAATTTGCAAACTCTAGACTATCTTTGAAAGGAGGAAGCAATTCCCTAGTGAGGGAAGGGCCTGGCCCAGAAATACCTAGAAAACGGAAGGCAAAGACCAAGCCTTTGGACTGCTGGCCGTCCACTCACTGAAGAATCTAGGACCCTTCCTTTGAACTGGCTTCAATACAAGTTGTATGGGTTTCCTGTTGCTTTCATAAGAATTACCACAACTTTAGCAGCTTTTTTGTTGTTTGTTTTGAGACCAAGTCTCGCTCTGTCACTCAGACTGGAGTGCAGTGGTACAATCTCAGCTCACTGCAACCTCTGTCTCCTGGGTTCAAGCTGTTCTCATTCCTCAGCCTCCCGAGTACCACCACGCCTGACTAATTTTTAAAAAATATTTTTAGTAGAGACAGAGTTTTGCCATGTTGCCCAGACTGGCCTGGAACTCCTGCCTTGTGTGATCCACCTGCCTTGGCCTCCCAAAGTGCTGGGATTACAGGCATGAGCCACTGGGCCCAGCCCAACTTTAGCAGCTTTTGAAGTAACACTCATGTGTGATCTCACAGAAGGTCAAAAGTTCCAGCATAGTGTGGTTCCCCTGGTTTTCTGCTCCAGCTTTTACAAGGCCTGAATCACAGTGTCAGCAGGGGTATGTTGCTTTCTCGAGTCCCTTTGGATGAACCATTTCCAATCACATTCAGAATCAGTTCCACGCTTTGTAGTAGTGAGGTCTGCATTCCCTTGCTCGCTGTCTGCTGGGGTCATTGTCAGCTTCTAGGAGCTGCCCTCATGGGCTCGTGGGTTCGTTCCTTCATCTTCAAAGCAAACAATAGTGAGTCAAATCCTTCTTATGCTTCACATCTCTCTGACCTCCACTTCTGGCTCGTCTGTTCCCTTTCTTCCTCCTGAATCTCTCTGACTTTTCTGCTTTGAAAGTTTCATGTGATTACATTACATTCACTCAGATAGTCCAGGATGATCTCCTCAATTTAAGATCAGCAGATTAGTCACCTTCACTCCATCAGCAAAGTCCCTTCACTGAAGCACGTAGATTAATGTTTAATTGAATAACCAGGGCACAGGAATCTTGGAATGGGAGACATCTTTAGAATTTTGCCTACCACACAAGTCCAGGGGGAAGACATTTGCAACTCACATTGTGCATAACTACATGCTTTTCCCACTGTCTCTCTCGAACCTTGTGAGGTAGACAGGACAGGTTGATTTATCATATTTTATACATGAGGCATGGGACTCAGGAGAAGAGGCTTGAACCATGATGACACAGCAGTTCTGAAGGCAGCCTGGCATACCAGAAAGGACACTGGGTTTGGAGTCCAGGGACCTACATGATGACTTCAGGATGTCAATTTCTTGGCCCTGTGAACCTGACCAGTTCCTATGCTGTTCTGGGCCTCAGTTTCTTTATCTGTGAAGTGATGCATTGAGAACTACATCACAGTGCTGTTGTGAGATTAAGAATAATAAAATATGTGAAGCATGTGAATCTCCAGTGCACAGTACATGGGCCACCATGACTGTTCAGTATTTATTTATTTATTTATTTATTTATTTATTTATATTAAGGTATCTGCAGAGCCACAGTTAGAACTCAGATTTATTTATTTATATCTCTCTCTCTTTCTCTTTCTGTCTCTCTCTCTCTCCCTCCCCTTCCCCCTCCCCCCAGGCTGGAGTGCAGTGGCACGATCTCTGCTTACTGCAGCCACTGCCTCTGGGGTTCAAGTGATTCTCATACCTCAGCCTCCCGAGTAGTTGGGACTACAGGCACATGCCACCACACCTGGCTAGTTTTTGCATTTTAAGTAGAGAAGGGGTTTTGCCATGTTGGCTAGGCTGGTCTCGAACTCCTGGCCTCAAGTGATCTGCCCGCCTTGCCCTCCCAAAGTGCTGGGATTACAGGTGTGAGCCTCCACGCCTGGCCAAAACCCCAAATTTCTTGGTTCCAAATCTTTCATTTGATAAAGATTTATTATGCACCAGCTGTGTTCCAGATTGTGTGTTGGGTACTAGAGACACAAAAGTGACTCTGACTTGACTTTGAAAGGTAGACTCCATTATGTCACACAAAGGTACCTTGGGCATGACACACAAAGGCCACCCAGGAGTGGTACACAAAGGTGATTCCAACATGACACGCAAAAGTTATTTGGATATGGCTAATTTTCTCAAGGAACTCACATCCTGGTCAGAATAGATACAGAGTTACTTCCCTGCGTACTGTGAAGTGGCAGAAGCTGACCAAGGAGAGAGAGAGAAACAGAGGGGAGGTAGGGTTAGGTAGTATTTCTAGCAGTCTGCTAATAATCTGTCAAATTTTAGAGTTTATTTTGACAGTAAAGTGAAGCCAGCAGATGGTAACGAACAGGGAACTGACGTGATTGATTTATAATTTAAAAGGATGTCATGTGGATATGGAAATGTGAAGGGGCAATGGTGGAAATATCACTGGAACAATGGAGTCATGGAAATTCTACTGTCCTTCCTCAGCTGCAGAGCCCCCTGCATAGTCCCCTTGTCATCTTCCTCTAAAAGTTTTCTAAGAGTCCCCAAGGAGTCTCCTATCTCTTCACAGACAGGCCCCCTTCATCTGGTTCCTGCAAGCATGGGACCTTTACTTTTTTTGTGGCGGGGACGGAGTCTTGCTCTGTCACCCAGGCTGGAGTGCAGTGGCACGATCTCGGCTCACTGCTGAGTTCAAGCAGTTCTTCCACCTTAGCCCCCCCAGTAGCTGGGACTACAGGCACGTGCCATCACACCTGGCTAAGTTTTGTATTTTTAGTAGAGATGGGGTTTCTCCATGCTGCCCAGGCTGGCCTTAAACTTCTAGGCTCCAGCAATCTGCCCTCCTCGGCCTCCCAAAATGCTGGGATTCTAGGCATAGGCGACCGCGCCTGGCCTAGAAGTTCACTTTTGGCTGGATTCCCTGGTAAGGCATTTTGTCAGTTTTCCAACTAGCACGACAATCAAATGGAGAAGAGATACGGCGGCGGGCTGTGTGGGGTTGTTGCAACAGCTCCACAGGGTCTTCCGAAAACCAGGCTCTCCATGTCGTTGTCAGCGACATCCTCAGATCTCCAGCTTTCATCCTCACCGTTGTCTCATAGTTGCCAGGTGGCTGCACCATCTCCAGCATCACATTCATCTTCCAGGAAGGAAGAAGGGGAAGGTGAGGAGGAGGAAATGGTGGTGCCGGTGTCAGAAAAGAAGAACTCCCAAAACTCCCCAGCAGATAGCCTCTTAAGTTTGGTATTTTAAGTAGACAAGTCTCTCAAAATGCGTGCTCAGTAACAAATCTAGCAGAGTTAAAGGTTTTTATTATTTATTTATTTATTTATTTTTGAGACGGAGTTTCGCTCTCGTTGCCCAGGCTGGAGTGCAGTGGTGCAATCTCGGCTCACTGCAACCTCCGCCTCCCGGGTTCAAGCGATTCTCCTGCCTCAGCCTCCCCAGTAGCTGGGATTACAGACACCTGCCACCATGCCCAGCTATATATTTATATATATGTGTGTGTGTATATATATATGTGTGTGTGTATATATATATGTGTATATATATATTTGTGTGTGTGTGTGTGTATATATGTGTGTATATATATATTTGTGTGTGTGTGTGTGTGTGTTTTTAGTAGAGACAGGGTTTTACCATGTTGGCCAGGCTGATCTCAAACTCCTGACCTCACGTGATCCACCTGCCTTGGCCTCCCAAGGTGCCGGGATTACAGGCATGAGCCACTGTGCCTGGCCAGGTTTTTTTTTTCCTGCATTGTTCATGAGAGAGAAGAGTACAGTTCTACAGATTGGTATACAGTTTAGGAAAACAGATGTCAATTACAATGTTATTATTACCAGAGCAAGAAATCATCAGGTAAGACAACCCGTCAGAATTCCATTTTATGTGGGGATCATTTTCATGAGACATGGAATAATTTCTAACATCTTTGGAGTCTCATAAGACCATTTTGTTTAAATTGTTCTTCCAAGGGCAGATTCATATTAGCAAAGACTAGAACAAGTCAGCAACCGTCATGAATATTCATACAAAACTGTATATTGCAGAGGAGAACATAAATGACATTCTTATAAACAGTCTCAGTTTTGCACAACATCAAATCAAATTCCTTGAACCATTTTATAACACAGAACAGTATCTTTTGATTCAGTGCTGCAGGGGCAGGAAACATGTCCTTCAACTCTTTCTGAGAGTCATGTACTTTATTATGAAAACTTATGTTTTTAAAACCAAGTCTTGGAATTTTATTAGCTAGTATTACATGAAAAAAAAAAAAAAAAAAAGGGCGGGGGGTGAGAAAAGCTGAGTAGGCTTTTATTCACTGATAATAATTTGATAACATTTTTCTTCTCCTTGACTCATTGGCCAGAACTCAAAAAAAAAAAGCAGGGGGGAGGGGGGGAGAAAAGCTGAGTAGGCTTTTATTCACTGATAATAATTTGATAACATGTTTCTTCTCCTTGGCTCACTGGCCAGAACTCTGCCATGTGGCCACCCCAGATGAGGCAAGAAAACAGAGACATTATTTTTCAAATTGGTGGCTTGGTCACCTGAACAAATTTGAAATAATAAGGAGGAAACAGAGGTTGGATATCAGGTAGGCAACTCTCAGGGTTTACCTGAGACATTGCCCTAGAGGAGATGGATAGCTAGGGCTGCTGAAGAGAGTCGGAGAGAGGAGGCTTCTTTCTGGTTGTGAGATCCAGGAGAGAACTTCCAGGAGGAGGTTACGTTTGACCTGGACTTGGAGAGAGAGAGAGGGTTTGAATGTGGGCAGAGGACAGGGCTGCAGAAGGACGCCATGACACGGGGAGTGGCCTGAGGAAACAGGCAGAGGAAGGATGTGTGGAGCATCTGTGGAAAGGATCCCTATTTCAGCCGGTGCAGTGGCTCCCGCCTGTAATCCTGGCACTTTGGGAGGCCAAGGCGGGCAGATCACCCGAGGTCAGGAGTTCGAGACCAGCCTGGCCACCATGGCGAAACCCCGTCTCTACCAAAAATACAAAAATTAGCTGTGCGTGCTGGCAGGCACCTTTAGTCCCAGCTACTTGGGAGGCTGAGGTGGGAGAATCGCTTGAACCTGGGAGGCAGAGATTGCAGTGAGCTGAGATCGCGCCATTGCACTCCAGCCTGGGTGACAGAGCAAGACTGTCTCAAAAAAGGAAAAAAAAAAAAATCTTTTTTTTTTGGTATGGAAAGAATGACAGGGTGCAGGCATGGGGAATATCGAGGTAAGGGAAAAGCGGGGCAAAATCAGGGAGGGCTCGAATGAAAGGCAAGGGAGTTTGGAATGTACTCCGTCTGTCCCTGAAATGTTGTTTATTTCTTGAATATCTCTCTTAAATATATCACCTTCTCTCTGTCCCCCATAGCTACCGTTCCAGCTCAGATTTCATCGTCTTTCTCCTGGACTGTTGTTTCCTCCTCAGTGCAGACCCAGAGGGATCTTTAGAACACCCAAACCCGTTCTCCCATAGTTCAAAACCGTTCCATAATTTCCCTGAGCTCCCCCATTGACATGGGAGGGAGTCCGAGCTCCTCAGCCTGGCATTTGAGACTCTTTGAAGAGGAAGTGGAGTGGGAATGCAGACTGGAGAGAGGAAAGCAAACATGGTGTTGAGGCATCACAAAGAGTTTGGGGACAACCCCTGTTCTTTTGTTTTTGAGGCAGGGTCTCACTGTGTTGTCCAGGCTGGAGTACAGTGTTGTGACCACAGCTCACTAACAGCGTCAACCTCCCAGGCACAAGAGATCCTCCCACCTCAGCTTCCTGAGTAGCTGGAACTACAGGCATGTACCATTACACCCGACTAATTTTTAAAAAAATTTTTTTTTATAGGGAGAGGGTCTCCCTACATTGCCCGGGCTGGTCTCAAACTCCTGGGCTCAAGTAGTCCTCCCACCTCAGCCTCTCAAAATGCTGGGATTACAGGCGTGAGCCACTGTGCCCAGCCCAACCTCTGTTCTTGAAGCTACCCAGCATCAGGTCCCATCAGGCCCCTAATTCACCAGATTAACAGACCTTAGGGGTGGATTGAAAAGACTAGAGCCCCTAGCAAGCCGTGGACTTCTTCCTAGCCGCACCCCATGCCTCTTGCTGCTGCCTCTCTCCTCATCCAATCCAAATCCTGCCCTCCAGGACAGACCAATCTGAGGTCAGAGTTAGCAGCAGGATACATCCTGGTCCTCTCTTGCCCATGAGGTCTCGCTGGGGCTGATGGCACTGCCGCTGCTATGGTTGGGTAAGTAGAAGGAGAGGCAGTGTGGAGGTATCTTGGGGAGGTGAGGGTGGGTAGGGGTGGAAGGCAGACGGCTGAAGTCAGATGAAGTGGTGAGAACATAAAAAATTAGGTACTTGGCCAAGCACAGTGGCTCATGCCTCTAATCCCAGCAATTCGGGAGGCCAAGTTGGGCAGATCACCTGAGGTCAGGAGTTGGAGACCAACCTGGCCAACATGGTGAAACCCTGTCTCTACTAAAAGTAGAACAATTAGCCAGGTGTGGTAGTGGACACCTGTAATCCCAGCTACTGGGGAGGCTGAGTTGGGAGAATTGCTTGAACCCAGGAGCGGGTGTTGCAGTGAGCCAAGATCGTGCCACTGCACTTCACCCTGGGTGACAGCAAGACTCTGTCTAAAAAAAAAAAAATGTAGAATCTTTATTCTACAATATAGACCCTCAAGAAACCCTGATCTTTGAAGACCAGAGTTCAGGTTCAAGCTCTACCACCTTGAGTAATTCTCTTCAGTTTACTCACCTGGACAATGGAGTGTTCCCCGTCTATACAGTGAAAGGAAGTTTATTTGTGGAAACCATTCAACCACAAGAGTCCTAGGTTTCACAGGGCTGTCGGGGAGGGGAGGGGGTTCCAAATGAGCTAATGGATGGCGAGCACAATTATTCACTAACTATTCACTGTGACATGGTCCCCTGTAGTGGAATGTGACTGAAGTCACAATCTGCAGTTATTGCAGAGGGCCACGTGCCTCTGTAGGTATTGTCCTTAATTATCACAATATTGTAGTGTTGGTATTATTGTACCCATTTCCCTGACTGAGAAACTGAGATTCAGAAATGATGCAACATGGCCAAGATCATAAGATACAATTAATACCAACAAGAAGAGCAATAAAAAATCCAGCAGACTAGATTGGGATGATGCAATTTAGGAGTCCCCAAGACGCCTCTGATTCAGTGATCCACAAGAAGGACCCAAAACTCAGCAGAACTGTTTTACTCATGATTGCAGTTGATTATAGCAAAAGAATACAGATGAAAATCAGTACAGGGAAGAGGTGCCTAGGGCAGGATTCAGGAGAGAGCAGGCATGCGCTTTCAGCTGGCCTCTCCCAGTAGTGTTGCACCAACAGAGCTTACTTCTTTCAGCAACAATGTGTGGTGACATGCACAGACATGCCAAGAAGAGAAGTGCACCCAAGCCTTGGTGTCCAGGGTTTTTATTGTGGGTCTGGTCACTGACTTAGCTTAGTCTTCAGCCCCTCCAGAGGTCAAGCTGATGCCCCAGGATCCAGGGGTCCCACCATAAATCAGAGTGTTAGCATCAACTGATGAAGTCCAAGGTCTCAGGTAAACAAAGACACTCCTATCAGGCAGGATATCCCAAGGGTTTAGAGATCACCTCGTAGCAGCTGGACAAGTGTCAAGCCTTTCTTAGGTAAGGTGACTCTTTTAATGCACAGATATAATACAAGAGTATGGTAGGTGGGTCTGTTTTTCAACTTGGATCTCTCCTTACAGGGTTACTTTCTCAGGTTTTGATGGAAATCAAGAAGATACCAGTGGAAGAGGGGCTGTGCACGACAATCCCTTGTGCATTTGAATTTCCCAAAGAACTCCCAAGCAATTCCATGATCATGGGCTACGGGCTCAACAAAAACGTCAGCTCCCTTGTAGCTACAAATAAACCCAATGCTACCGTTGGTGATAACACCAAGGACAGATTTTCCATGACTGGGAATCTTGATGAAGAAGACTGTACCCTACTCATCCATGATATTCTCAAAGGGAACAGTGCGACGTATTTATTCTATGCAGATCTAGGAGAACAAAAAAGTGCTTTCCTGGGGGAGAATATCAAACTCTTTGTGTCAGGTGATGTTCAATATCATCCAATAAGTGGTTTGGAAAGAAGGAAATCCAACCGTGGTTCTGGTGATTATGTGGTTTTTACTTGATGGGCACTAGGCTTTACAAAACCTCAGGTGTTTGAGTTTTCCAGTGATGCAATGAGATCGGTATAATAGGTAACTTTACTTTTCCAAATAGAAATGGCAAAAAGAGAAGCGACTCACCCTATGTCATCCAACCAATACAAAACAGAGAGGAAATGATCACAGACTGGGCTGGGAAGGGGCAGAGTCTAGGGGTAGAATTGGGCTGGAAAAGGGAGGCAGAGGAGGAGTTACCACTAGCACATCTAGTCTGGGGCTCAGGTAAGGGGCCAGAATGTAGAATCCTCATTCTACAATGTAGATCGTCAGAAAACTCACCCTCAGTCTTTGAAGACCAGAGTTCAGGTTCAAGCTCTACCACCTTGAGTAGTTCTCTTCAGTTTGATCACCTGGACGCTGGGCTGTTCCCCTTCCACACAGAGAAAGGAAATCTATTTGTGGAAAACCATTCAACCCCAACAATCCCAGGTTTCACAAGGCTGTTGGGGAGGTGAGGGGGTTGCAAATGAGCTAATGGGCGGGGAGCACTTTGTAACCTGGAAACGCCGTGCATCAGTGAAGTGTCCATGAGGGTCCCTTTTCCCCCAAGGTTTGGGTCTGCTTCTCTCTTCTCCAGACCTAACCCAAAAGCCAGAGCTCCACATCCCAGAGATTCTTTTGGCTGAGAAACCTGTGACCTTGAACTGTACCCTCAAAGGCACCTGCAAAGAAATCAAAGCCCTCTTTCGCTCCTGGAAGAACCCAGCCATCTCCAGCAGCTCCTCCTCAGTGCCGCACTTCATCCTGAGGCCTGAGGACCATGGCAACACCCTTGGATGTCACTTGAACTTCTCCCTAGCCAACGTGACCAGAAGTAGCTTGGTCAAGCTCCAAGTGGTCTGTAAGTGCTGGTGGGCACAGGCAGGATCCTGAGAAATAGTGGGCTCAAGAAAAGACCTGAGCCCCAGAGGGAAAGAAATCTTAGGAGCTGTCACATGTTCCCCCTGACCTTTGGGGCTGAAAGGTCAGAGGTAGGAGCTGAACCCAAGTCGGAGGCAGATGTGGAGAGAGGATGAAAGGGGACTGTTTTGAGTCCCAGCCCCACTCTGGATTGCCAGAAAGTCTTTCTGAAGCTCCCTGTGAATAGCGAGTAGAGAGAAGGCTGGGTCTTAGGGGAAGTAGAGAAGCAAAATCAGGACATCTTGATGATCCCCGATTCTTCCTCCGCACAGCACCTCCCAGGTTGTTCGATTCCTCTTGTTCTTTGGAGAAGACAGTTCTGTGCAGCTGTTCCTTCCATGGGATCCCCACACCCTCCGTGCAGTGGTGGATGGGAGGTGTCCCTGTGGATGTGAACAGCATGGATAACATCCCCCGGGTGACTTCTTCCACACGTGTCCCCTGGGCCAATAGCACCATCAACCTCATCGGGGAGCCAGAAATAGTCATGAGACTTCGCTGTGAGGGGAAGAACCAATATGGAATTCACACTTCCAGCTTCTTCCTGATACCAAGTGAGTATCCAGGGACCTATTGACTGAGCTGGAAAGAACGCCTAAGGACCAGATGTGGATGGGCACAGGGCCAGTGGAAAGGGTAGAGAGTTTTAGCTCCGACTTCAAAGCCTTTGGAGAAAAGTCCATCTCACTTCCCTCCAATTCCAGATAAGAAATCAGTTTCCAGTATGTTCGTGAAAGGATTAATCCAGGGCATTGTGTATGGAGCCATTGCATTCTCATTGCTCTTCTTCTGCCTCGTCCTCTTGTTGTGAGTATCAAAGTTCAAATTCATCAGCAGCCTTTCCCAAAGCCTACTACCTTTATTTATGTTCTCCATTTCCTTCCTCATACTTCCTTCCAGTTTATTTTGCTTTTTCTACTTTGTTTGTTTGTTTGTTTGTTTTTTGAGACAGGGTCTCCCTCTCTCACCCAGGCTGGAGTGCAGTGGAGCAATCACAGCTCACTGTAGCCTCCACTTCCCTGGGCTCATGATCCTCCCACTTCAGCCTCCTCAGTAGCTGGGACTACAGGTGTGTGCCACCACGCCTGGCTAATTTTTGTATTTTTTTGCAGAAACGTGATTTCACCATGTTGCCCAGGCAAGTTTCCAACTCCTGGGCTCAAGTGATCGACCCACCTCAGCCTCCCAAAGTGCTGTTGGGATTACAGGTGTGGCCCACCGCCCCCGGCCTTGTCTGCCTTTTAAAAATGGATTCTTACGTCGTTAACTTTCGGTTATTCTTCTTTTTCAGTATTTGTATTTAGGGCCATAAATTTCCCTCTGAGCGTGACTTTAGCTGCATCTCACAAATTTTAATATAAAGATTTCATTATCATTTGGTTACAATATTTCTAATTTCCATTATGATTTTTTGACGCATGAGATTTTTTTGTTTTTGTTTTTTTGTTTGGTTTGGTTTGGTTTTGAGACAAGAGTTTTGCTCTTGTTGCCCAGGCTGGAGTGCAATGGCATGATCTCGGCTCACCACAACCTCCGCCTCCCAGGTTCAAGAGATTCTCCTGCCTCAGTCAACCTAGTAGCTGGGATGACAGGCATGCGCCAGCACGCCCGGCTAATTTTTTTGTATTTTTAGTAGAGGCGGGGTTTCTCCATGTTGGTCAGGCTGGTCTTGAACTCCCGACCTCAGGTGATCTGCCTGCCTTGGCCTCCCAAAGTGCTGGAATTACAGGCGTGAGCCGCCGCCCCCAGCCTAACCCTTGAGTTTCTTAGGCACATTACTGCCTTTTAAAATTTTTAGCTTAAACCGAATAAGGTCAGAAAATATACTATGCATGATTTCAATTCTTTATTTTCTTTGTAACACATTTTTTGTTTAGTTTTTATAACTATTCCATGTGAACTTGGAAAGAATGTATATTCTGTGCCTCTTGAATGCAGTATATATTTCTCTGTGTGTGTGTCTGTGTGTGTACACAAACACATACATATACGTATATACCCTTTAAATCAAATTCATTAATCGTGTTGTTTAAATCTTCTCTACTTGTACCGACTTAATTGCCTGCCTGCTCTAATGATAAGAGATAGGTGTTTTTAAATCTCCCACCATGATTGTGGATTTGTTTGTTTCTTCTTGAAATTCTGTCAGTTTTTGCTTTATAAATCTTGAGGCCATGTCATTAGTTTCAAGTCTATTTTAAAATGTGCATACAAGGCCGAGCGTGGTGGCTCATACCAGCCCTTTGGGAGGCCAAGGCAGGTGGATCACTTGAGGTCAGGAGTTTGAGACCAGCCTGGCCAACCAGGTGAAACCCCATCTGTACTAAAAATAAAAAATTAACCGGGCATGGTGGCGTGTGCCTATAATCCCAGCTATTTGGGAGACAGGAGAATGGCTTGAACCCAAGAAGCGGAGGCTGCAGTGAGCCGAGATCATGCTCCTGCACTCCAGCCTGGGTAACAGACTGACAGGCTCTGTCTTAAAAAAAAAAAAAAAAAAAAAAAAAAAGTTCATACAAGTATCTTCCTTATATCAGAAACCATTTTTCTTCTTCACCTTTGTATTAAAGCCTATCCTGTCAGATATTAGTATAGCTCCACCAGCTCCTTCTTTTACATCTACTCTCAATCTGTGATCTTAAAGTTTAGATATGTGTTTCGTAATCAGCATATGATTTTGACTTTTTTTAGTCTGGTAATTTTAAAATCGGATTTAAATTACTTTACTTGATGTAATTACCAGTGCATTTAAACACTGATGGCATTTCAATATACCATCCCGGCTTGTTCCATATGTTTATTTTTTCCCTTTACTTGTCTTCATTTGGATTGGCTGGGTATTTTTATCAATCCATTCTTTTCTTTCTACTAGTTGAAAATTATGCGATTATACGTTTTTTAAATATTATTTTACTGGTTACCCAGAAATCACAACATCTGTACTTCAGCTATCAAAGTATATATTTGAGAATTTCAAAGTATAAAACCTTTACCCTCCTCCAGATAATATAAAGACCTTAGAACAGTTGAACTCTAGCTCTCCTCCTCACAACTTACATGCTATTTTCATAACATTCTTTGTGGCATTTTATCAATCCCAATATACGTGTTATTTCACATTCGAACATCTCCGAAGTAGAGGTATGTCTTCAATTGATGGTGATTTACAGTTGCTGTTAGTCCCAGGTGTCAGTCCTGATAAAGTTGTCATTGCCTGCAGGTGCATGAACTCTGTCATTGCTGTTCATATTATCGCTTTAATTGAATTATTTGTTCATTGATACATGTTTAATTTATTGCCTTTTCAAACATTTGCAAAAGTGTTACATTATTAGCTGGTACAGAGACAAAGTTATTGTGTATACAGAAGGGCACAGAAGTAAAAGAGGAAGCATACCTTTCATTCTTGGGACACCTGTAACATTTGTTTGGGAAATGACCATATTCGGTATTTTTTTGTAGAGCAACAATCTGGTGCTTTATAGAACCTAGGAAAGAAAGATACCCACATGTGGATGAAGCCATGTTACTTTTTGTTGTAAGATAAAAAGCAAAAGGGTAATTTACCATAAACTGTCAGTGCAAATGAAATAAGAAGAAATTGCTTAATCCTTTAGAAGACATTTTTAAAATTTAAATTAACATGACATGGGATGATTCATGTGCTGTTCAGGACGATATTAGTTCTTAATAGTTTAACTGGCAACATTTTTTTCCCCTTAGGTGATATATAAATTATGCATCTTAGTATTAGTGGCATTTTATTATTAATGAAATACCAATTCTATATTTTTGAGCCCCCAAAGATATCATCGTGATGTTTGGTTTTATTTTGTACATTCACTGCTCATTTTGATTTACATACATATTTACCATAGTCTCTATTCTTTATTCCTTACACTCTGTTAGTATTCTTAGATCTTCCATCCAGAATCTTTTTTCCTGAAATATATTCTAGAAACCCCTTTAGAATTGGTTTTCTGGTAGCAAACATCCTTGGTTTCCTCTCTCACTTTCTCTCTCTTTCTCTCTCGTTCTCTCTCCCTTCATAGTCGAAAAATATTTTGGCCAGACATGGTGGCTCATGTCTGTAATCCCAGCACTTTGGGAGGCCAAGGTGGGCAGATCACTTGAGGCCAGAAGTTTTAGACCAGCCAGGCCAACACGGTGAAACCCTGTCTACTGAAAATACAAAAAACCAAAAATAGCCAGTTTTGGTGGTGTCCACCTGTAATCCCAGCTACTCAAGAGGCTGAGGCAGGAGAGTCACCTGAACCCAGGAGGCGGAGGCTGCAGTGAGCTGAGATTGTGCCACTGCACTCCAGCCTGGGTCACAGAGTGAGACTTTGTCTCAAAAAAAAAAAAAAAAAAAAGGTAGATTTGCCAAGTTTGGAATGCTGTATTGGCAGGCATTTTCTTTCGGCATCTTGAACTATTCCGCGTTCCACTATATCTTGCTTCTATTATCACAGAAGAAAAGTCAGCTGTGACTCTCATCTGCTGCTCCTTTGAAAATGATCTCTCCTTCCCTGTCTCGGCCTTTAAGACCTCTTTGTCGCCGACATTTCTGGTTTGGCCTCACACTTTACACTTTCCTAACAGCAACTTGCCTATTTGTCTCTGACACATGCGTTTCTTGTCCTGCAGCTTTGCTGACAGTTTGGCTTCTGCCCAGTACTCCCTCTCCTCTGCATTTCATCTCCTACCCCTGCTCCCCTCTCACACCTGGCTGACATTTATTCATCATTTACAACTCAGCCTATAGTCCTTCCATCACACGGTCTGGAAAACTTCCCCGGGCCTCTCTCCAGGGCCAGGTGTCTCTTCAGGACTCCTGTACGTCTCCTGGACTTTTGGGTATTAGCACTAACACTTCTACTTTGATGTGACTGAGTGTGGATATCATCTTTTTAGGTTTGTCGTTATTGATATTTATTTGGCCTCTTCAATCTATGCTTTGGTGTCTTTCATCAGTTCTGGGAAGATTCTTAACCACTGTTTATATTGTCTCTGCTCTTTGTTTTCATTATAGGGCTTTCATCTAATGTTTGTCAAACTTTTTTATCTGTTTCCCCTCTTACCCTGTGTCCTGTATTTTCCAGAGAGAGGGAGTCAAGTAAACAAGTACTAGGTTAGAGGTCTGTATGAGGGAGATGCTAAGAGAACCCTACTCTTTCACTGTCTTCATCCTTGGAGCAGAGGTACGGGATCAGTACTGCCCAGAAATCCTTTAGCTTGCCTCTAATCAACCCCCTTCGACTTCACACTCTGTCAGTATGCCAGGTGTTTCCCTCTTTCCCCCAATCTCTTATCTCATCCCATCACATTCAGCAATAGGGTTTACCTACTTCCGAGGAAAAAAATCAACTCCCCGACACATACGACATCATTACCACTGACGGTGAGTGATGTACTCCCTGCCTTTTTCAGGTAAAGAGGCTTCCTTCCTCCTGTCCAAGGTAAACCTCACCTCCTCTGCTTGGGAATCCTTCTCCTCCACTGCCTTAGGAGCTGGACTCCATCAATCATCCCTTCTGGCTCCTAAATATTCAATCATTCTTTCTTTGCCGGCACAAATCTCTCCCACCTCAGCCCCACAGGCTTCCTCTATGTACTATCCAATATTCTTTTGGAAAAATACCTTACACCACTTCCTGATTCTCATCACACTCTTCCACTTGCTCCCCAGCACCAGGCCACTGAAACGACATTGTCTAAAGCAACCAGTGACCCTTATTCTCAACGTTATTCTCAAAATCCAGTGGCAGGTGTTCTTTCTCTTGTTCACCTTTAGGCAGCATTTAGGATTGGGGTTGGTGGGGTGAGGTCCTCACACCCAGTGGCTTATTTTCATAATAAGGGAAGCATGGCAAGGCCATCTGCTGAAAATGACACGGGTGGGAGCATGGGGGATCCGTGGGGGATTGAGAAGAGGCATGATGTGTTAGGGTGGTTGGAATAGCCACTGGGGAGAATGAGCAGGATCTGTATAAGGACAAGGAGAGCAACCACTGAGCAGTAGCAAAGGCCCAGTGGTTGCTGGAGATTAGTAATCATTAATGGTGCCAAGCATCATTGCTATGTGACATCTCCTCCCAGCAGTGGTCATTGGAAGACGTCTTAGTCCATTCAGGCTGCTATAACAGAATACATAGACTGGGTGGCTTATAAACAAAAGAAATTTACTTCTCACAGTTCTGAAGGCTGGGAAGTTCAGGATCAAGGCACCAGAAGATTCGGTGTCTGGTGAGGGCCTGCTTCCTGGTTCACAGACGGCACCTTCTGGTTGTGTCCTCACATGGTGTACAGGGAAAGGGAGTTATCTGGGATCCCTTTAAAAGGGCACTATAATCCCATTCATGAGGGCCACACACTCCTGACCTAATCACTCCCCAAAGGCCCCAGCTCCAAATACCAAAACACTGGAGATGTTGTTTCAACAGAAGAATTTTGGAGGAACACAAACATTCAGACTATAGCAGAAAAAAAGGAGTAGATGATGGCATTGGGCTAGGTTTGAGTATTCATGGACAACATGCTAGGAAGGGTGATGGAGTGGGGAGGTGGGAGATGGGGAAGCGAGGAGGCTGGAAGGTGAGAGCACTTTAACTGAGGAGCCATTGTACCTAGTGGGGTGGGGAGGGAAGGAATGGAAGAGAAACTGAGTCTCCATAGACTGTAGAAAATATAGTGTCTTGGGATTGAAGCTTCCACCTGTGATATCATATAATGGGAACAGTTGGAAGGGGAGCACAAAAATACTGGATGGATAGAAGAACTAGGCAGATGATGAAGTATTGGAATTTGCATTTTCATAAGTGGAAAAGTTTTTGGGAGATAATGAACCCTTGGTAGTTAAAGGAAACAGTTGCCTTCATCAGGTCTCTTCCAGTTGTGAGTTATAAGGGCTGAACTCAACCAGCTCAAAGAGAAAGGTAACAGTTCTGATCATCTGTTGCTATGTCTTTACCCCTGTCTTAGTCTCTCTGGGCGGCTGCCACAAAATGCCATAGATTGGGCGTTTTGTGCACAATAGAGATTGATTTCTCACAGTTCTGGAAGCTAGGAAGTCCAAGGCCTGGGCACCAGCAGGTTCAGTGTCTGGTGAGGGCTCTCTTCCTCTCACAGTGTCCCCACTTGGTGGAAGGGACTAGGGGGTCTCGCTGAGGTCTCTTTTATGAAGGCTCTTGTCTCATTCAGGAGGGTTCCATCCTCATGAACTAGTCACCTCCCAAAGGCCCCACTTCCAAATACAGTCACCTTGAGGGTTAGGATTTCAACATGTGAATTTGAGCGGAGGATATAAACATTCAGACCATAGCAATCCCCCAAAATACAGTGGCTTCAAACAATAATCATTTTAGTATTTTTCATGATTTCCTAGATTAGGAATTTGGGCAGGGCCCAGCTGGATGCTCCCTGTGGTGTCACTTGAGGTCACTTGAATTGGGCTAGCATGGAGAGTCCCAAATGCTTTCATTCACAAACCAGGCATTTGGTGACGACCAAAAAGACGAGAGTCAAGCATAAAAATCCTCTGGGAATACAGAGGCCTGGCCTAGGGGGTTGCCAGTGACAGAAATGAGGAGAGGAAGGGAATGTTCTGGCCCAATAGCCAGAGGCTCAAAGTAGCAGAAGGAGACTCTTTCTTCAGAGGATGAGGGTTCTAAAACAGAAGAACACAGATGTGGGCTCCAGGCCTCCTGGAGAATCAGGCCAGAGGCAGGGTCGCTCTCAATGGGGAGAAGGCTTCGGAGGTGGTGTCCTGGGGAAGGAGAAGGAAGGGATCTGGGAAGAGTGGGGTGCAGGAGGTAGGAAGGGCCAAACACAGCAGAAGATGGGTGGAGAGTCCAGGACAGGAGAGTGTGGTGGTGGTGCCCCAGCCAGAGGGCGAAGCAGAAGGCATGGGAGCAGTAGATTGGGCCACAGGTGTGGAGGTGTCCCCTGCAGGCGGGCTGGTGGCTCTGGAGCTGAGCTGTGCCAAGTTCTCTCAGGAGGCAGACATTGGGGGCCTTGGGAGGGCAGGAAGAGAGTCACAGTGTGTCCAAGCAAATCCAGTACAAGCATAGGAGCGGGTTGTGAATGGGAGGAAAACCTACAATAAAACAAAATGGCGGCCAGACATGGTGGCTCACGCCTGTAATCCCAACACTTTGGGAGTCCGAGGCGGGCAAATCGTGAGGTCAAGAGTTCGAGACCATCTTGGCCAACATGGTGAAACCCCGTCTCTACTAAAAATACAAAAATTAGCCAGGCGTGGTGGCATGTGCCTGTAATCCCAGCTACTTAGTAGCCTGAGACAGGAGAATCGCTTGAACCCAGGAGGTGGAGGTTGAAGTAAACCAAGATTGTGCCACTGCACTCCAGCCTGGGCAACAGAGCAAGACTCTATCTAAAAAAAAAAAAAAAAAAAAGAAAGAAAAATGAGGCTGAATGCATTCACTCATGCCTGTATTCCTAGCACTTTGGGAGCCCAAAGCAGGAGGATCGCTTGAGCCCAGGAGTTTGAGACCAGCCTGGGAAACATAATGAGACCCCATCTCTACAAAAAAAATACAAAAATTAGCTGAGCACGGTGGCGCACGCATATAGTCCCAGCTGCTCAGGAGGCTGAGGTGAGAAGATGGCTTGAGCCCAGGAGGTAGAGGCTGCAAAGAGCTGTGATCACACCACTGCACTTCAGCCTGGATGACACAGTAGGACCTTGTCTCTCAAAAAAAGAAAAGAAACAATAAGTTGCAATAATAATCTTGAATTCAAACCATCTCACAAGGCTGCTTCAATATTTTGCTATTTTCCTGCATGTCTGGATTGGTATGCTTTGGCCTCATTCATAATTTTTTAGAGTATGCAAAACATGCAAATGGCCTTTATCACAGTGCACATGCTGCACACGAATGCAACGGAGATGTGTGATGCAAAGCCTTTCTCCACACATTAACTCAACAGAAATTTACTGAGCAGATTCTACATGCCAGGGCATACTGTTATAGGAAAGGGGTCCGGATCCAGACCCCAAGAGAGAGTTCTTGGATCTCACACAAGAAGAAATTCAGGGCGAGTCTGTAAAGTGAAAGCAAGTTTATTAGGAAAGTAAAGGAATAAAAGAATGACTACTCCATAGACAGAGCAACCCCGAGGCCTGCCGGTTGCCCGTTTTCATGGTTATTTCTTGATGACATGCTAACCAAGGGGTGGATTATTCATGCCTCCCCTTTTTAGACCATATACGGTAACTTCCTGTTGTTGCCATGACATCTGTAACCTGCCATGGCGCTGGTGGGAGTGTAGCAGTGAGGATGACCAGAAGTCACTCTCGTCACCATCTTGGTTTGGGTGGGTTTTGGCTGACTTCTTTACTGCAACCTGTTTTATTAGCAAGGTCTTTATGACCTCTATTTTGTGCTGACCTCCTGTCTCATCCTGTGACTTAGAATGCCTTCACTGTCTGGGAATGCAGCCGAGTAGGTCTCAGCCTTATTTTACCCAGCTGCTATTCAAGATGGAGTTGCTCTGGTTCACATACCTCTGACAATATCGTAGAGCAAACCATGCCTCAGGGAGGTGGACACCGAAGGAGGACATATACAGATGTGTAGGGATAAATGTTGGGAAGTGCCTGGAGGAAAACGGGGAGCTGGGAGAGAGTTTGGCAAGGGGAGGGGATGCGAAGCAGCCGTTAGGTACTTGCTCTGAGACCTAAAGGAGTATGCTCACACCGAGGGAGCCGCAGTTCTAGGCTGAGATTGCAGAGGTTTAGGAGTCCAAGAGTCCAGCAGGGCCGGATGAGCTGAGAGCTTAGGGAGAGCTTGAGAGAGGCCAACCTGTGGGCAGAGCCTCAAGGGCTCTGGTGAGAAATTTGGGCTTCATCTTCCTTGTGGAGGGCTGTTTCCTCTCATGCGTGGTCATCCTGGAAGGTGAACTGCTCTTCAGTGGGTACTTTACCTGCGAAAATCGTATGTGGATAATGTGGTGGGTGAGCCCCTCCAAAATGAGTTTTGTGTGAGTTGCCCAACAGCGTAACAAACTGGGCGCTATTTGTGTTCATTGCTCACTTTGTTGCTCTCTGATGCAAATCTCTGTAAATGGAGGCCTCAGCTTCTAAGAGAAATTAAAAAAAGGTTTTTTGCAACCCAAAGCCCAGGCTGAAATAGACATGCTTCCTTGTCATTGCCTTGACCAATGACTAGATTTTTTTTTTAGTGCCCTTTTGATGTGGGGGTGTCATATCCAGGTCCCTACTTAGTATGGACCCAAGGCCTTGTTGTCTGCTGTCACCGGACCATTTAAACCAAGTCCCTTGGTTATTATAACAGCGAGCCCCCCTACCCCGCGACCCAGCGGTGTGCAGCCAACCCTCAGTTGATGCGTGGCCTCTGATCTTCCCTCCCCGAAGTCCTTACAACCTCAGCCCCATCGGTATTTTCGGATGTTTTTGTAGAGCAAGTGTTTTCAGACAGGAAATGGACGTTTGAATCTTATTGTCTGAATGCAGAAAGAAACAATGGAAGGATCTCCATCTGGGGAGGAACAGATCTGGTCTTTAAAGTTCGCTCAGGCTGCTCTGCAGGGGACGTGGGGCAGAAAGACAGAGCCGCCAGCCGGGGACCAGCAGGCGTCCCCTGAAGCTGCCAGAGCAAGAAAGGAAGGGGACCAGTTATATAATCCATGGGACATCCACACAACAGAACAACACAGCTGTCAGAAAGACCAAGGCGGTGTGCCGGGCACGGATATGCAGACATGAGCCAGAAATATTAGAAGGAGGAAGAAAGGTGCAAAAAAAAGACCTGTCCAAAACTAAAAAGTGTATATGGAGACATCACAGGGCAGCAAGAGAAGCAGGAATGGACCAGACATGAAGGGCCACCAGGCTGAAGGGCTGGGCTGTGTCCTGGGGGAACTGGGGAGCCATGGGAGGTCTGTGAGCAGGAGAGGAGCTGGGCAGCTCTGGGGGACAGAGTGAATTTCAGGAGGCCCAGAAAGAGGCTTGGGAGAGGGTCCACACCAAGAGAATAGAGGTTCTTATCCCCACTTGATGGGGTGGGGTGGGGCTGCGCTGGTGACAGAACCGGCAATCGGAGGAAGCTGGTGTTCTGGGCCCAGCCCAGGGCTTCTTCTGGGAACTGGACGGGGCAGGGACTGAGCACAGCATTCACCACGGGGCTTCCTGCCTTAGAATGAAGATGCTTAACTGGTGGGAGGAACATCAGAGTCCCAAGACCAAAGAAGGCCTGACCCTTAAGAAACCAGAGCTGCTGGAGGAACCAGAAGTACCCAGCATGCCTGAAGCTGACATCCCACCAGACCGGGCTGGAGGTAAGTCCCTGGGACAGTCACAGGCAGGTCGTCAGACAACAGGGCCGCAGGCCAGGGTCCCCAAACCCATCACCTGGCAGAACCACCGGGAGGCACTTGTTCAGGACAGAGAGTCCCAGGCCGCCTCAACCCCCCACACCACATGCTACATTTGCCAAAACAAAGTGCCACAGACTGGCTGGCTTGAACAGCAGATATTGATTTTCTCCCCCTCTGGAGGCTGGAACTCCCAGGTCAAGGTGCCAACAGCCAAGCTTCCTTCTGAGGCCTCTCTCCTTGGCCCGCAGATGCTGTCTTCTCCCTGTGTCCCCACAGGGTCATCCCTCTGTGTGTGCCTGGGTCCTAATTTCCTTCCCTTGTAAGGACACCAGTCATTGAACTCAGGCCCACCATGTGACGTCATTTAACCTTAATCACCTGTGTGAAGACTCTGTCTCCAATACAGTCACATTCTGAGCCCCTGGGGGTTAGGATGTCAACATATGAATGATGGGGGGTGGGGTGGATTCACACTTTAAGCCACAACAGAGGCTTAAAGAGGCTGCTTGGATTCCCCGGTGTTGGGTACTCAGAGAGGGGACTGGGCTTGCCGGAGGCAGCGGAGCAGCCGAGTCTGGTTCTCCCGAAGTCTAGGGATCTGGAGAGACAGAAGAGTGTAGACTCCGAGACGGATCACGGCACTCGGCCCGGGACGTGGAAACCTGGCCCAGGCAGAGCTGCACAGACCTGCCGATGCCAGCAGTGACTCCGTCCCAGACTCCAGACCCGGAGGCCGACGCCCGGTTCTCACCCATTTCCTCCCATTTCCTCGGGGAACATGCCCCGGGGCCTCCCCAGCGCCAGCCCTCGTGTTAGTCAATGTAGGGAACATGCCTAACACCTGACACCTGCCCGAGGGACACGCCACCCCAGCAGCCAGGCTGACAGGAGCAGAAACAAAACACACAGGGACACGCCAGGCATCAGCACCAGGAAACAGGCTGCTGCCGCCCACAGGGGCCGTTGTGAGCCCAGAGTGGATCCAACCCAGCCTCAGCCTTCTTCAGAGAGAGAAACTGAAGCATGCTCAGCACCATGGGAAGGTGGCTTGAAACCCTAAGGAACCCCCAAAAACACATCCACAGGGGCACTGGGAACCATGAGGCCCCAGCCTCGGCACATCTGCATGCAGACAGAGAAACTGAGGCTCACCGTGCCTCGGGCCACACCGCAATGCTGCGCGCTGCTCAGGACTCCTGAACCCGGGACCCTTGCCCCCCACTGCAGCAGGTGACCCTGTCCTGGACATTTTCTCCTGACTTTATGAGACTCTAGTGCAGAGGTTGCAAACTCAAATGCTCACAGCCACCAGGCAGGGAACAAGCGGGGCACAGTTGGCCTAATGGGGGCCTCATCTGCCTTGAAAGCAACTGAGCGTCCTGAAGGCGGCGGCTCACAGTGGCGGAACTCTCTCCAACTCCTCCCTACCCGCTCCCCACAGGTCAGGAACACGGGGTGACTACAGCTAGCTCTTCATGTTTTTTTGTTTGTTTGTTTTTTGAGGAGAATCCAGAGATCTCGATTTCAGTGTGAAATGTCTTGATTCCAGCACCTCAGCAATTGAGAACATGTTTTTAAAAGGCAGCGCCGCCGTGGGTCAAAGAAAAGCCCCGATGAGGCCTCCCATTTGCAAACTCGGATCAGAGGCAGAGATGTGGAGGGGACTCCGCTCCCTGAACACACTTCCTGCCCACAGCAGGCGAGGCTATTCAGAACGCAGACGCTTTGCCCAGGGCAACCAGAATCCCCAGGTTCTGGGGGGAAGCTTGGGTGTGGAAGAGTAAGGAGGGGTTTCTAGGTAGAGAAAAACATTCCAGGTGTTCACTCACGTGGCCACAAATCCCCGGAGGCGGCCTATGTGCCAGGCGCTGGGCTGGGGACAAAGAGGAGTCAGACCCAGGTCCTACCCACAAGGACCTCCAGGTTGCTACACCCCTTCGAGCAGGGTCAGGGCTGTGTCCCAAGAAGCATGGGGAGAGGGGAGGGGAGGAGGAGCTGGCATTGAGGGAGGGAGGGCTTGACCCTGCTTGGGGAGCTGAGTGTTGCTACCTGAGCCCAGCAGGCATGCAGGGAGAGGTGATGGCACCGCCAGGCACAGAAAGCTGCAAGATTGAAGGCAGGAGGCATGGCGCTGGGGGTCAGAGCACTCCAGCAAGGGCAGAGCAAGCAGCATTTCTAGGGCAGGAGGCAGACGACGGTGAGAACGGAGCCAGGCAAGGGACCACAGGCTGGGCCTGGGTGAAGCTCCTTGCAAACAGGCCTTGCTCACCCTCAGAAGTGAGGGAGGAGCTGATACTGATGGGGGTCCACTTCCCCTCCTCTCTGAAGGACACGCACAGTGGTGACAATGTTCCTGAGTTTGACTTCAGTCCTGATGCCCCACCAATTGAAGGGTCGTGGGGACTAGGAGGCTGACCAGGAAAATTGTGGCATCACTCTGGGTGGGCTGAGGGGTGAGCGCAGCAGGGACCAGCCGCTCCACAGATAAAGGTGAGATTGGAAAGTGGAATCATCTCCCAAGAAGTGGATATTGGGCTGAACTCTTTCCCCTGAGGGTAGACTGAGGACTGAGGGTGGCCCAAGCCCTCACAGGCCTTCATTCACCTAAGCCAAAGACCCTGTGGAATTGGTCCCATTACCATGCCCATTTTACAGAGGAGGAAACTGAGGCCCAGAGAGGCTGAGAAGCCTGCCTAAGGTTACATTCCTACCTTCTGAGGCAGACGCTATCCCCCTGCCCTTACCCACAAAGAAGTTGAAGTTCAGAAAGGGGAGGTCCTTCCAGACTGTCACAACCTGGGGACAAAGCCAGATCTGAGGTGCTCCTGCCCTCTCCTGCCTGCTCCTAGGAGCAAGGCCCATCGGGATCACATCAGGCTCTCTTCTCCCCATTCCAGAGTGCAGACTGTGGAAGGGAGCCGTCTGGGGCCATGCAGCCACTCCAGGCTTTGCTGGCTCAAGGAGCAGGTCTAGGCTCTCCCTCCCATTGACCCTCAAAGTCTAGTCTCTCTGTCTCTGTTTCTCCCTCTCTCTCAATTCCATGCACAGATGGTTAACTCTCTGTGTGCCCTGTACCCTGCTAGGTTTGGAGAATGGCTGTGGATAGGGCTGCCACCATCCCTTCCTCTCCCAGGTGGGGATCACCCCAACCGCGGACACTGCAGAGGATGGGGGCCATGGGATCATGGACTTCTGTAGTGGCCCCCTGGACAATGGAGCTGAGCCACCTGTGTTTAGATCCCAGCTCTGGCCCTGAATGTGGGCCACTCCCATGTTCCCTAACCCCAGCTTTCATCTGCAAAATGGGGGTATAACAGACCGTGGACCACTGTGAGGCACAGATGAGTTAATGTTTATTCGGTAACCAGCTCGGGGTTAAGGGCATGGTGATGGCAGCCTGTGTGTGTGCCAGGCCATGTTCTAAGCACATTACATGCGTCCTCTTGTTTGTATCCATCAGGATTCCATCAGGGAAACAGAATGAGTAGCTGATCCTTATACAAAGGCTTATTGCATGGAAGTGGGTTATGTGATTCTGAGAGCTGGTTAGGCAGGTGCTATGGACTGGATGTCTGTGTCTTCCCAACATTTTTATGTTGAAACTTAATCCCCACTGTGATGGTATCTGGAGGCCTCGGTGTGGACTACCACAACAACATACCATAGCTTATAAACACAAGAAATTCAATTCTCACAGTTTGGGGAGCTGGGAAGTCCAAGACTTCTTATTTCTTCTGGGAAACCTCCATTCTGCTCTTAAGGCCTTTTTGGGATGTGATTAGGTTATGTAGGTGGAACCTTCATGAATGGGATTCATGCCCTTATAAGAGGCCTAAGATGGCTGGGCACGGTGGCTCATGCCTGTCATCCCAGCACTTTGGGAGGTTGAGGCAGGAGGATCACTTTAGCTCAGGAGTTTGAGACCAACATGGGCAATATGGTGAAACCCCATCTCTACTAAAACTACAAAAATTAGCCAGACATGGTGGCACACGCCTGTGGTCCCAGCTACTCGGAGGACGAGGCAGGAGGATCGCTTGAGCCTGGGCAGTGGAGGCTGCACCACTGCACTCCAACCTGGGCAGCACAGCCAAACCCTGCCTCAAAAACAAAACAACAACAACAAAAAGGCCTAAGAGGTCAGACATTTCCTCTTCTACCGTGTGAGGACATAGCATAAAGCACCGTCTATGAACCAGGATGCTGGCCCTCACCAGACACAGAACATGCCAGTGCCTGGATCTTGGACTTCCCAGCTCCCCAGACTGTGAGAAATTAATGTCTTGTATTTATAAACCACCCAGTCTATGGCATTTTGTTGCAGCAGTCCACACCGAGTAAGACAGCAGGTCTGAAGTCTATAGGGCAGGCAGGCGGGAGAGGCAGGCTGGAAACTCCAGCAGCAGCTGAAGCGAAACGCTTTCTTTTCCCGGGAAACCCCCATTGTGCTTTTAAGGCCTTTCAACTGATTGCATCAGACCCACCTACATTATTGAGACTAATCTCCTTCAGTTAAAGTCAACTGATTAGAACAACAACAACAAACAGGTAACTACAAGACGTGACGGATATGTTAATATGCTTGACGGTAGTAATCATCTCACTATGTATATATCTATCAAAAGATCACGTTGTATACCTTAAATATATACAACACAGTCAACTGATTAGAGACGTCAGTCACAGCTACAAAATCCTTCCTCAGTGACATGTCTCGGTGTTTGATTGAGCAGCTGGGGTCTGTAGCCCAGCCAGGTTGGCGCATAAACAGACCATCGCACTGCTGTGTCCCCACCACGGCCCTGTGGAGTGGGTTTTGAGATTATCCCCATCCTGTAGAAAAGGATGAGGAGACTCAGAGAGGGTAAGGAGCCTCCCTGACTGAACAAACGGCGGAGACACCTGAGCCAGGGCTCGGAACGTCCCTTCCTCACCTCCCGCACCACGTCCCATCCAACCTTGCTCAGGGAATGTCTTCAGCTGCTATTATTAGCACCAAGCACAGCTCCAGGGACATGGCACAAAAAAGGAAAGTACATCTCAAAGTGGGTAACCATACCTGACCTTGTCCTAGGAAACAGAGCGTCAGGGAGGGAAGTCTTTGAAGATGAGAAGAGTTCAGTCAATGAAAGGGATAGGAACTAATTTATTCTTTCAAAAATATACTGAGGGCCAGGCACAGTGGCTCATGCCTGTAATCGTAGCACTTTGGGAGGCCGAGGTAGGCAGATCACTTGAAGTCAGCATGGTGAAACCTTGTCTCTACTGAAAATACAAAAAGTTAGCTAGCTGGGTATGGTGGAGTGCACCTGTAGTCTCAGCCACTCTGGAGGCTGAGGCCAGAGACTTGCTTGAGCCTGGGATGCGGAGGTTACAGTGAGCTGAGATCGTGCCACTGCACTCCAGCCTGGGTGACAGAGCAAGACTCCATTTAAATACATACTGAGGGCCAGGTGTGGTGGCTCATGCCTGTAATCCCAGCACTTTGGAAAGCCAAGGCGGGCGGATCACGAGGTCAGGAGATGGAGACCATCTTGGCTAACATGGTGAAACCCCATCCCTACTAAAAATACAAAAAATTAGCTGGGCCTGGTGGCGGGCGCCTGTAGTCCCAGCTATTCGGGAGGCTGAGGCAGGAGAATGGCGTGAACCCGGGAGGGAGAGCTTGCAGTGAGCTGAGATTGCTCACTGCACTCCAGCCTGGGCAACAGAGTGAGACTCTGTCTCAAAACAAATAAATAAAAATAAATATATACTGAGGCTGGCTATGGTGGTATGTGCCTGTAGTCCCAGCTACTCAAGAGGCCAAGGTGGGAGGATTATTTGAGGCCAGGAATTTGAGACCAACCTGGACAACATAGCAAGACCCCATCTCTACAAAAATAATAATAATAATAATAATAATAACTGGGCATGGTGGCATACACCTATAGCCCCAGCTACTTGGGAGACTGAGACAAGAGGATAGCTTGAGGCCAAGCACAGTGGCTCACACCTGTAATCCCAGCACTTTGGGAAGCTGAGGCAGGAAGATCAATTGAGCCCAGGAGTTTGAAACCAGCCTGGGGAATATAGTGACACCCCACCTGTATAAAAGTTTTTTAAATTAGCATACAGCCAGGCACAGTGGCTCATCCCTGTAATCCCAGCAGCACTTTGGGAGTCCAAGACAGGCGGATCACCTGAGGTCAGGAGTTTGAGACCAGCCTGGCCAACATGGTGAAACCCCATCTCTACTAAAAATATAAAAATCAGCCTGGCGTGGTGCACACCTGTAATCCCAGTTACTCAGGATGCTGAGGCAGGAGGATCGCTTGAACCTGGGAGGCAGAGGTTGAGTGAGCTGAGATTACACGACTGCATTCCAACCTGGGCGACAAGAGTGAAACTCCATCTAAAAAAAATATATATATATTTATATTTATATTTATATATATTTTTATATCTATATATATATACACACACACACACATACAGGGATGCCTGTAATCCCAGCACTTTGGGAGGCCGAGATGGGCGGATCACAAGGTCAGGAGATCAAGACCACCCTGGCTAACACGACGAAACCCCGACTCTACTAAAAATATAAAAAAATTAGCTGGGCATTGTGGCCAGCACCTATAGTTCCAGCTACTCAGGAGGCTGAGGCAGGAGAATGGCGTGAACCCAGGAGGCGGAGCTTGCAGTGAGCCGAGATCACGCCACTGCACTACAGCCTGGGCAACAGAGCGAGACTCCATCTCAAAAAATATGTATATATATGTGTGTATATATATTTTTTATATATATTTTTTAATTTTAAATTTTAAAAAAGCATTAACTATTTTGGAGAGGCTTTGCATCAATAAGGCATGAATTTTTGTACACCCCCGAGCTTTCTAAGCATTGCGTTCAGTGGGCTTCAGGCCTTGACTTATTCGACTCATGCCCTGCAAAGCCCCCTAGCAGAATGGAACGCTCTTAATGAATAAAGATAAAAGCCAGTGATGGTGCTAGTCAGCGAGGTCCTGGCCTGAAAGAGACAGCCCCCTCCAGTGGGATTTCTTAAACAGACGGTCTAATAAAGGTACCATTTGCAGAGGTGCGAGCAGGGTTAGGGATGTAGGGAGGGTAAGGATCTCAGGTGCCAGCAACGGGAGGGAAGGGTTCCTGCCAGATTCTGCTGAGTCCTGGAGGAACAAGGGGAGAAATAGTGTGACCAAGGCCTTAGTGAGAACTGAGATCATGGAGGAGCGGCTGCTGATGGCATTGAGGCTCCCAAGGTGGTCAGCAGGCAGGGAGGAGAGGATCCTCCAGCCCCCTCCAGTATCCTGCCTGTGCCTCCCTTTGGCCAAACCCACCTTGAAGTTGAAGGGCAAGGGAGCTTGCTGATGGGGTCAGTAGACGTCAGCCTCGTAGGCACAGGGGATGGCCACCTCGGCCTCCCAAATTGCTGAGATTACAAGCATGAGCCCCTGCATCCAGTCTGCCAAGTTTTTTTGTTTTTTTTATTTTTTTATTTTTTCAGACAGGGTCTCACTCCATCACCCAGGCTGGAGTGCGGTGGTGCAATCTTGGCTCACTGCAACCTCCGCCTCTTGGGTTCAAGTGATTCTCATGCCTCAGCCCCCTGAGTAACTAGGATTACAGACACGTGCCACCACTACCCCTTACCTGGCTAATTTTTATTTTTTTAGTAGAGATGAGGTTTTGCCATGTTGGCCAGGCTGGTCTCGAACTCCTGACCTCAAGTGATCCACCAGCTTCTGCCTTTCGAAGTGCTGGAATTACATGCGTGAACCACCGCACCCACCGCTACTTTTTAAATTATTTGTAGAGACAGAGTCTCACTATGTTACCCAGGCTGGTCTCAAACTCCTGGCTTCTAGTGATCCTCCTGCACTGGCCTCTCAAATTGTTGAGATTACAGGTGTGAGCCACTTTGGGCAACTCTATTTTATTTATTTTGCAAACAAATTTCCTAGAAATGTTAATTAAGTAGCTTGTCTGAGGCTACCCCCCTAACAGGTGCCAGGGGTGAGATTCAAACTTCTCCAGCTGGCACCAGAGCTGGAGCTTCTAGCACTGAACTGCCCCTTGCAATCCCCATCCTCTCCACATCTCTGTATGAGAGCTGAGACAAAAGGCAGAGCGTCGCCTGTCTGTACCTCTGCTCGGAACCTGTGTGCAGCAACTTGAAATTTTAGCCCCTCTGCGGATGACTGGATAGTCCTGAAAGCCCTGAGAGTATTGATTTTAGGGTTAGAAATAAATATTAGCGAACAAGCGAATTTGTAAACACAGAATCTGGGAATAAGGCAGATAGACTCTATCTCTGTCCATTCAACTATCATCCAGACCAAGAAGTAGAACGTGCCCACTGCAGAAGGCTCCCTTCCGTGCACCTCCTACTGGATTACCATGACATGTCTCCTCCCAGACTCTCCCCAACCAGAGTAATTACAATTCTCACATCTATTGCCATGGATAATTTCTGCCGGGTATTAGACTTCATATAAATGGAATCATACAGTACGTAATCTCTTGTATCTGGCATTTTTCACACTACTCCTGTGAGTTTCCACCATGTTTTAGCACGTATCAACAGGTCATCCTATTTTATTAATGAATCGTATTCCATGGTATGAGTCTATATTAATTAATTTACACATTCACCTGTTGCTGGATATTCAGTTATCTTCAGTTTGAGGCTTTCATAAATGAAGCTGCAGTGAACATTCATTTGCCAGTCTTTGTGGACATGTTGTTTTCATTTCTCACGGATAAATACCTGGGGTGAAATTGCTGGATTATAGGAATACTCAGCTTTAGTAGACACTGACAAAACATTCCCCACAGCAATCGTGCCCATTTACACTCCCACCAATGATACAAGAGAGTTCCAGGTGCTCCACATCCTCACCAACACTTGCTATTGTCAATCCTTTTCATTTTAGTCATTCTGGCCGCAGAGTAAGAGTATATCCTTATACTTTTGATTTGATCTCCCTGATAACTGATGCTGAATTCTTTTTCATGTGATGATTATTACTATTATTTTTTGGTCCAGAGTCTTGCTCTGTCACCCAGGCTAGAGTGCAGTGGTACAATCTTGACTCACTGCAGCCCCTGCCTCCCGGGTTCAAGCAATTCTCCTGCCTCAGCCTCCTGAGTTTCTGGGACTACAGGCACGTGCCACTACACCTGGCTAATTTTTGTATTTTTAGTAGAGACAGAGTTTCACCATGTTGGCCTGGCTGGTCTCAAACTCCTGACCTCAGGTGATCCACCCCCTTGGTCTTGCAAAATGCTGGAATGACAGGTGTGAGCCACTGCACCCGGCCTGAATATCCTTTTTTTCATAAAGTGCTTGTTCATGTATTTTGCCCATTTTAAAAATCGAGATGTCTCCTTTTTGTTGATTTGTGAGAGTTCTTTATATATTCTGGATATAAGTTTGTTATAAGGTGCACATATGGCAGATATCTTCTGTCATATTCTGAGGATGTAGGAAGAAAACTAAAATTTTCAGCTCACTGCAACCTCTGCCTCCTGGGTTCAAACAATTCTCCCACCTCAGACTCCTGAGTGGCTGGGATTACAGGTGTGCGCCACTACACCTGGCTAATTTTTTATCTTTAGTAGAGATGGAATTTCACCATGTTGGCCGGGCTGGTCTCAAACTCCTGGCTTCAAGTGATCCACCCGCCTTGGCCTCCCAAAGAGCTGGGCAGAGCTGCCAGGCCCTCAGCAGGTGCACCACCCTCCAGGAACCTCCATGTGTTCGGCTATCCAAAAACTCTCTGAACCCAGTCCCTTTGGGTTTTTAAGGAGGCTTCATTAATTAGAGGCATGGCTAATTTTAATTAGAGGCATGGCTAATTAAACCATTGGCCACTGGTGATGAACTTAACCTTCAGCCCCTCCCTCCTTCTGAGAAATTGGGAGATGGACTGAAAGTCCCAACTCTATAATCCTGCCTTGACCTTTCTTGTGACCAGACCCTATCCGGAGGTTACCGGCCATTAGTCAATTCATTGGCATACGGAAGACATCACTTTGGAGGTTCCAAACATTTAGGAGTTTGTATGTCAGGAAAGGGGCTGGAGGAATGAAGACCAAATACCTATTTCACACTATTACACACCATTCACCCCTGGTCTTTGGACATGGTTCCCTTATACCAAATGAATATACAACTCAAAAGATACTGCCACATTACTAGAATCCCATTCAATCATGACTAATTAGTTCAGTCCATCATATTGTAAGAATGTCTCCCGGAGCGAGACCACTCAGGTTTACAGCCTCCCATTCTATCTTATCAGGTTCTAAAAGCAGGAGTGGTCTCTGCACACATATAGTTTCACCCTCTCAGGCATCTGGTATAATTGAGCTAAGAGACGTCATCCCACGTTCTGAGCATCTTTCAGCCTGTTAACGTAACATTAGATTTCCTTCATTACATAACCTGTTTATTCATTCCTTTACCTTCAGCTACCATTATTCCTTCTCTTCATTTATATCCAAACTTTTCCACCTTTGCAAGGAACACGGTGCTTGTCTAGACTGCAGGCAGCAATACTAGTCTAGCAAGTACCCGCCCCCTAATCCACTTCCATTCAGACTGGGTAAGGTTATACAGGTGCAGAACTAGTGGACTGGTTTCACTACTGGACAATGTAGCTGCATCCACTGTTAGCCCCAGTTTTGCCAGATAGGATAGAGGTACAATCTGCCTCTATCAGGCCTTTAGGGAATTCTGACAAAAAAGGGATATGGAAAGATTTGTTAAAGGTTACACAATTACAGCTAGATAGGAGGAATGAGTTCGAGTGTTCTGTAGCACTGTAGGATGACTCCAGTTAACAATAATATATAGCTTCAAATAGCTGGAAGGGGGATAGTGAATGTTCCCCACACAAAGAAATGAAACATTTTTGAGATGATGGATATGCGAATTACCCTGATTTGATCACTATATGTTGTGTGTATCGAAACATCACTATATACCCTGTAAATATATATGATTATTGTATGTCAGGTAAAAAATAATAACAACAAACAAAGAACATAGCTGCATTTTTTTTTTACTTAGGAATCATCCCTGCTTTCAGCACTTGGAGGTTCAAGACCTGGTTCTCGTCCTAGTGTTACCAACATGCCAAGGGTTTAGTCTAGTTCCCATTGCTAGATGCACAGAAAACCGACCCCTGAGACAATAAGGGTTGCTGGGGAAGAAGATTTTAATCGGGTGCTGAAGCCAAGGAGAATGGGAAATCAGCCTCAAATCCACCTGTGACTGACTAAAACTGGGGGGTTTATATAGTGGTGAAGGAATGTAAAACAGGAATTAGGGAGGAGTAAGGAAGTAATTATGAGAAATGAGGGATTTAGTCTCTCTTTGTCTGGGTGGTATAATCTGGTGAGTTTCAGTCCCTTGCCTGAAGGTCAGCTTCCAAAGGAAAGAACTCAAGTGAGACAAATGTAAATTTCAAGTTTTAACACCAAAAGGGTCACTTTCTAGGTTTATTCGAAAACTCAGCGGGTGAGGTGGCTCACTCACACCTGTAGTCCCAGCACTTCCGGAGGCCAAGGCAGGAGGATTGCCTGAGGCCAGGAGTTGGAGATCAGCCTGGCCAACATAGCGTGACCCTGTCTCTACAAAAAAAAGTTTAAAACTTGCCAGGCGTGCTGGCACACATCTGTAGGATATGCAGGAAGCTAAAGTAGGAGGATCACTTGAGCCCAGGAGATGGAGGCTGAAATAAGCCAGGTTTGCACCACTGCACTCTAGCCTGGGTGACAGAGCCAGACCCTGCCTTAAAAATACAAAACAGTGAATACCATTTCTATGGGACAATTGGGTTGGTTTTACTAATACCAGTGCCTCAGGTAGGGGGAAAAAATGAGGTTATATCTGGAAGAAAGGAAAAAATACATAGTCATTATAGCAACTTGGCAAGAATTGCATAGCCACACCAGCATTCTCCCCACCCCCACTTTCCCAGGTCAACCAGAAAACAGGAAAGTCTAGTGGTGCCCTCCTCTAGCCCCATCAGGTTGAGTGTGAGCACACACTCAGGAAGGTGTGTAAGCCAGATCTTCCTGTTTTGTTTTGTTTTTTTTAATTTTTATGGGTACATTTTAAAAAAATTATGGGTACATTCTTCATGCTTTTATCTTCTCTGTTTTAGACAACCACTGTTTTAATTGCTCATTCCACTTCTTGATCAAATTATTACCCAAAGGAGGACAGCTCTGCCCATTGCTGGACATTATGGGCTGGACAGTGTGTTCCTTGGATGGAAGAAATGACGACAGCCTGTGCAAATGTGTGTAATATATTCTGTTCTGATTCTTTTACAGCACTCTGAGCATTTGCATCTTCCACTGGGTAAGCAAAGGCCAGCCCAGAGTCAACGTCTATTCCTGTCAAGACCCATTTGTAGCCCCCCAGGGCTACCAGCATCAGCCTCACTTGCCAGCTGTGCTCGGAACCTTCCCACCAGGGAATCTGCCCCATAGCCATCTGCAGTTTCTGTCTGGCAGACAGAACAGTTCTTACTGGCATTATGTGCCTGAGAGGGTGCAATAGAAACATGTTTAGATTCAGCCCATCTCTGCACTGCTGCAGTGCCCTCATATCCTTTCATTTCACGGACACAGGTGGCCACCTTAAGTGAGCATACAGGGATATCTGCTTGTCGATTTCAATCACCTTCCAAACCTGGAAGGGAGCTCTTCTGATGGGCATTGACATGTCCTACTTTCAGGACCCCTCAAATTTCCAAAGGGCTGTGTGTGTCCCATATGGGCATCCCTTTAATAGGCTAGGTTTCCATTATCCACCTGCTTGACTATATGGCCAAATCATTGGCCACGGCCTGTGAGTCAGTAAAAACTCAAACAGAGGGGCTTTTAGCACTGTTCAGTTCTTCAGCATGCAGTTCAGCTCACTGAATGGATTTGTTTTTATCTTCTTTGATCAGAATGGCATCCTTCTAAATAGGACGTGGTCTTTTCATCTTGGCACTGTCATCTGCACACCAAGCAGCTCTTTGTTGGTTGGTTGAGAGCTGTTTATAGGGCACTGTCCAAGTGGCAGTAGGATCCAGCTGCTCCCATACTGTTCCAGAGTCAGTCTGAGGGAGAAAGAGGCTCCCTTTTCATTAGTAGCTCCTCCTTGCATTCCCCAGGTAGCATGATCCTGTATAAATCATTTCTAATTTCTTAGGGGACTCTTCTGGGCATTTTAATCTCCATTAGAGTGTTTTAAAACATAATCCAAGATATTATTGGTATTTCAGGCTTCAAGATCATTTCATGTCTCAGTCATAGGGGTAGCTTGAATTAATATCCCATAGAAAGTAGTATTATACTCTTCATATTGAAATTCTCTAGTCCAGGGTCCCAGTAGTTGTCATTGGAAGGTGCTTATAGGCTGTTCCCATAGGTCCCAGTCTAGGTTCCATACGGGGCTCTGCCCCAGAGAATTTGTTCATAGCATCACTCCATCTTCTATTCTACATTGTGTGGGCTCCAGACATCTGACTGGTTCCTATTCAGCATGTCCAATTAATATTGATTAAAGGCAGATGTACATGGCTTTTGTTTTATAATGCTAGGTATGGGAAACATTTCTCAGGCTGATACAATGTCTATCCCTATAATGCAATCAGGGAAAATCACTTCAGAGAAAGTGTGTTCAAATATACCAACTCTCCTATAAAGGTTTATCTTAATTATCTTAACCAACCCTCACTTTCCTAACTGTAGCCTCTATTAGAACTTTATTAATGGGTTTTGGTTTTACAATACTAGATAGGAGAAGTGTTCCCCAGCCAGATACGCTATGCAGTCTCATTAAACATTTAGGTAAAGGAGACACAACTTCTTTACATGTAACTTGTTCAAGCATTCCAACTTTCATAAGTCTATCAACCCTTAAATTTTTATGTTCTCTCAATCAAATTATACCCCAAGTCAGGACTTCACCAATGGATGTTGGTACCATAGTCAGTGGACCTCCTATATCAAGGAGTCCCAAGAATTTCCACCATCCCTGATCATTTTATCCACTTGTGTACACAGGCCTTTAGGTCCCCATCAGGGCATTGAGCAAAGGAACTCTTGCTTGTTGGCTTAATCTTTATCTCGATTAAACAGCCAGACTACTGCCCCAGGAAATTTCATATCAGATGTCTTATTATAATCTCTGCTTTCTGACTTTTAAAATTTCTCCAAACTAAGGTAAATATAGCAAACTTTTTTGGAACCCTTTAATGTTAGAGAACCAACAAGTACTCCCTTTGGCCCACCCAACCTTAAATAGGATTATATTAAAACCTTTCTTCTAACTCTATCAACTTCTATTTTACTTTTCCCACTTCTGACACCAAATCTGAGACCATAGGGAACACAACTAAAGTGTTTTTTCTATTCTCTCACTCAACAACCAACACTTCTCTGTTGATTGGTGTCACCAAGGATTGTGTAGGAATTTCTCCTCACTAGCAACTAATTAATCAGTTCTGCAGTGGACACCAATTGGGTGTACTCCAATTCAATTCTCATACTATCTACCCGGACTTCACAGCAGATCCCACAAGTTGAGAGCTTGGTCCCACAAGACTGTCCCCCACTTCCAATGACAATTGTAGGCTCCAGGTTCTCTACTTGTGCTTCTGACTGACCAGCTATAAATTGGGGTTCCCATAACCCCTTTCTCTTCAATTAATTTTTTAGAGCAGCTCAAAGAACTTAGAAAAACACTTATGTTTACCAGTTTATTATAAAGGATACAGAGGAAGAGACACACAGAGTGAGGTGCAAGGGAAGGAGAATGGAGTTGCCACCCTCTCCAGGCATGCCACCTTCCAGGAACCTCCATGTGTTCAACTGTCCAGAAGTCCCCTAAACCCAGTCTTTTGGGGTTTTTAAATGGAACATTCATTACATAGGCATGATTGATTAAATCATTGCCCATTGGTATTCCACTTAACTTTCATTCCCTCTCCCCTCCACAGAGGTTGGGAGACGAGCTGAAAGTCCCAACCCTTTAATCATGACTTGTTCTTTCCTGTGACCAGTCCCCATACTGAAGCTACCTGGGGCCTGCCAGTGGAAGTGGGGGGAGGGGGTGTTAGGAAGACCAAATATATATTTCACAGTATCACACATTTATAGCTCTTGGGATTTAAAAAATTCACTATGTCTCTTTTTCCTCACCTGTGAAATAGGGATAAAGTTCTGCCTCAGAAGGGTGTCAGGATGCTTCAGGGAGATAATATGTACAAAGTGCTTAGAAAGATCCCTGCACCGAGTATGCACTTATATTGTTATCAGGCATCGGATGGGTCATTTCAGGAAGAGGGAGCTCCTGTTCTCAGATCTTAAGTCTGAAAGGTTCAGAATTCAAAGAGGATCAATAAATGGCCTTTCACCAGGATCACAGTGGATTTTGTAGAGTGGTGGGCTGGTAAGCTGATTTGGTGTTCACCATTGCTATGGTGTAAATTCTCCCAACATGACCAGTTTCAAGCTAATAATGGTTTAACACCTGGCTTGCACAATTTCTGAAAATTTAATAATCAGCTCTTTTGAGCCAGTGCAAGCCACCTCCGGAACACCATTAGCTTTTGTGTCACCCAGTTTTGTGAACGTGGGCAGGTCTCTTCTTGCCTCTGCATCTTACTTCCCTCCATCTCTCCAAATGGAGCTAAACCATCCAACTCATTCATGCAGTACGTATTTATTTGAGAACATACTACCTAGCAGTCACTAGGTTGGGCTCTGGAAATGCAGCCTTGAACAAAAGCAGACCAAAACCAAAACAAAAACCCTGTGAAGCTTACATTCTGGAAGTGGGATTAGGGGGAGAGCAACTAAAAATAACAGTGAAAGAACAAAATCAGCCGGGCGCAGTGGCTCACGCCTGTAATCCCAACACTTTGGGAGGCCGAGGTGGTCGGATCACCTGAGGTTAGGAGTTCAAGACCAGCCTGACCAACATGGAGAAACCCTATCTCTACTAAAAATACAAAATTAGCCGACTGTGGTGGTGCATGCCTGTAATCCCAGCTACTCAGAAGGTTGAGAGAGGAGAATCACTTGAAGCCAGGAGGCAGAGGTTGTGGTGAGCCGAGATCATGCCATTGCACTCCAGCCTGGGTAACAAGAGCAAAACTCTGCCTCAAAAGGAAAAAAAGAAAAGAAAAGAATGAGAAAAGAAAAGGAAAAGGAAAAAGAAAATTGTTGGTGCTATGAAGAGGTATGACATAGAGTTATTGTGTTGGGAGTAGCAGCTAATTTGGAAACTATGATCAATGAAAGCTTCGTAAACGGGAGAAGGTGAGCCTTAAATAAGAAGGGTCATCTGCCAGTGTGGTAGGAAGAGCATTCCAGCAGAAAGAACGGCAAGTGCAAAGACCCGGGGGCTGGAATTGTTTGGTTTGTTTACGGAATTGAAAGAAAGTCACAGCGGGCTGAGTGATTGAGGCAGGGAGTGGCCTCAGCTGGTACAGGTGTTTAGTGGTGGTTGTTCTGAAGGTGGAGGCTAAGGTAGAGGCCAAGAGAGCAGAGCATAGGCTGCTACAGCCAGAGTCCTACAGGGAGAGGTGGTGACAGCTCTGACCAGGATGGGAGAATAAGAAAAGGACAAAGCAGAGATTTGTTTTGGAGGCAGAGCCAGCGGCTCTTGCAGACAAATTGGATGTGAGCGGAGAGGGAAGGAACTATTCGGAGAATGGATATGCTTTTGAGGCAGCACAGCCCCTACTGGGTAACTTCAAAAGCTCCTGCCTTGAACTGCTACAGAAATAACAGAGGCTCAGAGATTATTTTGCTCCTGCCTATGCCAAGGGGACAGGAACAGGAGGGTGGCATACACATGGTAAACAGGTGCAAAGTGGAAAGGGGAGGGAGAAACTCACTACAAGTTGTTGAGGTGCTGGGTGGAGCCAGGAGCTGCTCCAAGATCTCTCATTCTTCTCAATAACCTTGAGCAAGAGGGAATTTTCCACCTTGCAGGGGAAGACGCTGAGGTTCTGGGAAGAGAAATGGCTTGTCCAAGGTCACACAGCCAAGTCAGTGAAGGAACAGGGAGCCAGGATGCTTTGCGCCTAAACCCTGGATGGTGGTTTCCTCCCCACCTGCTCCCCCAGGATAAGTCCCCCAGTCCCTTCCCATTGCCCTGTTACACTGGGGATGAGGGTTGGGGTGGAGGGAAAAAGCAAATTTCACTCCAAACGTCAGTGTTTTCATTATTCATGAAAATAGATGGAAAAGCTGAACTGTGGCCCACAGGAAGAGGGGCTCGGGGGCCTGGACTCCCGGGTCTGAGGGAGGAGGGGGCTGGGGGCCTGGACTCCCGGGTCTGAGGGAGGAGAGGGCTGGGGGCCTGGACTCCCGGGTCTGAGGGAGGAGGGGGCTGGGGGCCTGGACTCCCGGGTCTGAGGGAGGAGGGGGCTGGGGGCCTGGACTCCCGGGTCTGAGGGAGGAGGGGCTGGAGTCCTGGACTCCCGGGTCTGAGGGAGGAGGGGGCTGGGGGCCTGGACTCCCGGGTCTGAGGGAGGAGGGGGCTGGGGGCCTGGACTCCCGGGTCTGAGGGAGGAGGGGCTGGGGGTCTGGACTCCCGGGTCTGAGGGAGGAGGGGCTGGAGTCCTGGACTCCCGGGTCTGAGGGAGGAGGGGGCTGGGGGCCTGGACTCCCGGGTCTGAGGGAGGAGGGGCTGGGGCTAGTCGCCTAGGTCTAAGGGAGGATGAGATTGGGACCTGAAGGAGGAGGGAGCTGGATTTTAGGAAGTATACCAGACTCCGTGTTCTGCGGACGGGGTGGAAAGACGTGGGGACGCCTGGGGCGGGAGGGGGTAGGGGCCGGGCCGCAGTAACAAAGGCCTCTCCCTCCAACAAGCAACCCCCCCTCGACCCCGCCTCCCCGGCCCCCCGCCTCTCCTGATTGGCCGGTCTCCCTGCCCGTCAGCGCCGCCCCCCTCCCCGGGTCTGCAGCAGCTCCGGCCGCCTCGTCGCGCCCCCCCAGCCCCCTCCCCCCGCCCCCGCCGCCCCCCGGGCCGGTGCAGCCGCAGGCGGGGTCCCCCTCCCCCTCCCCCCTCTCCCCCCAGGCCTCGCGCGCCCCGGACCGGCCCCCCCTTTCCCCTCCCCCTCCGCGCCGCCTCTGCCGCGATGCCCCCCCCTGCGCCCGGGGCCCGGCTCCGGCTTCTCGCCGCCGCCGCCCTGGCCGGCTTGGCCGTCATCAGCCGAGGTACCGCAGCGCCGGGAGCGGGGGGCTCGGCCGGGACGCCAGGGTCTTGGGTGGGTTATCGGGGGATCAGGGGTGGGGGTCGAGGGCTGCATCCCTGGGCCGGCGGGGGAAGGCCCCGGGACGCCGAGCTCTGGGCCCGGGGGCGGGGTCTGCATCCCCTGGCTGGGCAGGGGGACCTCGGACGTGGGGGTCCGCGCCTCGGGGCAGGGGTCGGCGTCCCGGGGCCGGAGCCGGGCCTAGGGGCGGAGGTCTGCTTCCCGCAGCAGGCAAGAGGGTCGCAGACACCTAGCCCGGCCTGGGGGCTGGAGTCTGCGGCTCCTGATGAGGAGGGGGCAGACACTGGAGTCGGGGTCCCCGGGGCGGATCTGTGAACTGAGTTGGGGTGGGGGGCAGGGGATAATGCCCTGTCGGGGGTCTCCATCTGTACGTGGAGAGGGTCCCTGAAGAGGTCCTTGCCGGGGGCTGGGGTCAGGGGATGGATGTCTTCCCAGGGTCAGTAAGAGGAGGGGACAAGGGTGTCCAGAGACCTACGTCCCAGGGTCCGGAAAAGAGGGGAAGGGTCTGAAATCCCCCAGCAGGGTCATCTAGGTTGAGAGAGTGTTGGTACTTGAGGGGTTGCAGTTTTGTGGGGGAGAAGGGAGCTGGAGATACAGGAAGTTGGGGTGCTGGGCTGGGGTCTTGGATTCCAAAGCTCTGATTGAATGTCTAGTTCCTGGGGCTAAACAGTGGAAGAGCGATGGGCGGATGAAGGACAGAGGGAAGGGAAGGGTTAATGCAGAGTCGAACCCTGGCCCTCCCAGTTGGGGAGAGGGCCGGGGTCAGGTTTCTGCACTGAGGTTAGGTACCTGGACCTTGAGTCTCCCCAGTAGGGCCTGGCAGGCAGGGAGTGGTCAAGGAGATTCCCAGATCCCCCCTAAGAAAAGGGAGGAGAGCGCAAGGGGGCAGGAGGCTGGAGGGTGGGCGCTCAGTGGGGCAGGGAGCTGGGTTAATTCAGACCTTCTGGAGGATTCCCCCAGGCCCTCCCCTGAACAGAGTTCCAGGGACAACCAGGAGCCCTGACAGAGTCCCCAAGAGTCTCAGGGAGGCCGCCCACATAGACCGAGTCTGGCACAGAAACCCCGTCACAGCGTCCCACACGAAGCAGCACCTGCAGACACCAGTCACACACACACAGCCCCATCCACGCAGGACACGGGGACCCAGTGGGCCAGAGCCTCAGTCCCTTGCTGGTCCTCCCCCCACCACCTGACCAGTCTGAATTGCCCTCTGACTGTCTGACTGCCTGTCTCTGTCTCTGTCATGCATCTCTTTAAGTCTTTTTGTCTCTGCCATTTCTGGAGGCTCCCATCTCTGTTATCCGCTGCTGACTTTCCGCCTGCCTCTGTCTCTGGGTCATTGTCTCTCCATCCCTGCTGCTGACAGCACAGTTCCACCCACATCTGTCTCTCTCTGCTTTTCAGACTGTTGCCCGGTGCGTGATTCAGTCTCTCAATTCTTGCCTGCTCTCTCACTTGTGCCTTAATTCTCATTCACTTCTCTCATTTCCTTCTGTCATTCATTTCCTTCCTGTTCTGACTTTTCCCTTTCCTTCATCCATCCTTCCTCTTTCTTTCTTTCTTTCTTTCTTTCTTTCTTTCTTTCTTTTTTTCTCTTTCCCTTCCTTCCTTCCTTCCTTCCTTCCTTCCTTCCTTCCTTCCTTCCTTCCTTCCTTCTTTCCTTCCCTCTCTCTCTCTTTCTTTTTCTTTTTTTTTGAGACAGAGTCTCACTTTCTCACCTAGGCTGGAGTGGAGTGGTGCAAGCATACACAGCTCACTGCAGCCTCAATTTCCCAGCCTCAAGCGATCCTGTTACCTCAGCCTCTGGAGTAGCTGGGACCACAGATGCATGCCACCACACCTGGCTAATTTATTATTAGTATTATTATTGTAGAGATGGGGTTCTCACTATGTTGCCCAGACTAGTCTCAAATTCCTGACCTCGAGTGATCCTCCCACCTGGGCCTCTCAAAGTGCTGGGATTACAGGTGTGAGCCACTGCACCGGCCACCTCTTCTTTCTTTCTCTCCTTGTCCTTATGTCTTTTCTTCTTCCTCCTCCTTTTCTTTCCCTGCTCCTTGTACCCTTTGTGACCTTTCCCCTACTTTCCTGTTTCTTCTCTCTCTCCCTCCCCTTCTCTCTCTCGCTCTAACTTCCCACTTTTCACATTCACTATTTTTTTTTGTTTTGTTTTTTGAGATGGAGTTTCGCTCCTGTTGCCCAGGCTGGAGTATAGCAGCATAATCTCAACTCACTGCAACCTCTGCCTCCTGGGTTCAAGTGATTCTCCTGCCTCAGCCTCTCAAGTAGCTGGGACTACAGGTGTGTGCCACTACACTGGGCTAATTTTTGTACTTTTAGTAGATAACAGGGTTTCACCATGTTGTCCAGGCTGGTTTCAAACTCCTGACCTCAGGTGATCCGCCTGCCTCTGCCTCCCAAAGTGCTGGGATTACAGGCATGAGCCACTGTCTGGCCCCTACATTCATTCTTAAAGTCCCCATAAATCGTTATGGGGCTAGACTGGGGCAGGAAGCTGTGGCAGAGCCAGGAGGTGGCCTGTGACCCTGGTCAAGTCTTTTCCCACCTCTGGTCTTAGGTTCCCCATTTGAGAACTGGGGACGAGAGGGGATGGAGTGGGGTTGAGCCAGAACGAGATGCCAGAAAGACACGCCCACCCACCCATGGACAGTTTGAGCTGCTGGGAAAAAAGCTCATGGTAAGATATGCAAACTAGCATCTTCTCTCTTCTTTTATTCATGATCTTGTCCAAGTTGCAAGAGTAATGCACTACAAAACAGTCCACCTCTGATAAGGGCAAACCCCACTGTGCTCCTGCCCCGCCACCACTTTCACAACCTCTATCTTGAGAGAACCGGTGTGTGGCTGGAACGCCTCCTTCCATAGCTTTCTCTCACTTCTGAGACTCAGACCCGACACACAGAGGTCAACGTAAGTGATGGATTGGTTGATTTGTTGATTTTTTTTCCCCAAAATAGAAGCAAAATACGCCCATTTCTCTGCAATCGGCCTTCTCCCACTTAACCATACCTCCCTTGCATCCATAAATATTCATCTATCTTCAATTTTTTTCTAACTCTTTTATGCCAACACACACACATCCCCTTACATATACACAAGTTATTTACAAAAGCAGCTACATTGTGGTATTTTAAAACAGTTCAACAAAATCAAATGGCAGCTTCTGCAGCAGCAAATGAGGTGGGTGATTCCTTTGCTTCTGGGGCAGCTGGCAGAGTGATGATGGCCAGGAGGGGGCAGGAGCCCCAGATGTGAGTCCCAGCCCTGCCCCTGACCAGCTAGCTAGCTCTCCTCAGGACCTCCGAGCTCCGGGTTCATCTTACGGGCTGTGCTTGGTTGGTTTATATAGCAGAGCCGCTATTCTAGACACTGGATATATACATATGGCGGTGAGTGAACCAGGCAGTCACTGGCCTCACGGAGCTTAGATCGTAGTGGGATGGAGAGAGATCAGTGGGATGGAGAGAGATCAGTGGGATGGAGAGAGATCAGTGGGATGGAGAGAGATCAGTGGGATGGAGAGAGATCAAAGGCCAAACCCAAAACCTAAAAACAAACAGATAAAAGGTAATTTCAGAGAGTGATGAGTCATGTAAAGAAGATAAAAGTGACTTGGCCTTTGAAGCTCAGGGGGTTGAGGAAAGCATCTCTGAGCAGGGGAGAGTGGAGTTAAGACCTGAAGGAAGAGGGGAAGTCAACCTTTCGAAGTTGACAGCAGAGGCAAAGACCTTGAGGTGGGAACAACAGAAAGGAGGGTCCACGCTGGGCGCAGGGGCTCACAGCTGTAATCCCAGCACTTCAGGAGGCCAAGGCGGGTGAATCACCTGAGCTCCGGAGTTCAAGACTAGCCTGAGCAACATGGGGAAAACCCATCTCTAAAAAAAAAAAAAAAAAAAAAAAAGCCAGGCATGTTGGCACGTGCCTGTAGTCCCAGCTACTCAGGAGGCTGAGGCAGGAGAATCACTTGAGGCTGGGAGGTGGAGGTTGCCGTGAGCCGAGATGGTGCCACTGCACTCCAGCCTGGGTAAGAGAGCGGTACCCTGTCTCATAAAAAAAAAAAAAAAAAAAGAGAAAGGAAAGGTGCGTCTGGTTTCAGGATTCTTGGCACAGTGTCTGGACTCCTGGACTCTCCTGGCATCAGTGACGCTAATGCCTTCAGATTTCTTCTTGTTTTTTTGTTTTTTGGTTTTTGTTTTTTGGAGACGGAGTCTCGCTGTGTCACCCAGTCTGGAGTGCAGTGGCATGATCTCGGCTCACTGCAACCTCTGCATCCTGGGTTCAAGCAATTCTCCTGCCTCAGCCTCCTGAGTAGCTGGAACTACAGGCGCCCGCCACCATGCCCGGCTAATTTTTGTATTTTTAGTATTTTTATTTTCACCATATTGGTCAGGCTAGTCTCAAACTCCTGACCTCAGGCAATCCATCCTCCTTGGCCTCCCAAAGTGCTTGCATTACAGGCGTGAACCACCATGCCCAGCCACTGAGGTCAGCAAAGGGAGGAGGAGTCTCCTGGGGGCTCCTGGGTGCCAGACATACCAGGCCCAGCCCCCTCTCACAGCCTTTCCCAGCCAGAGCCGCACCCCCTCCTCCCTGCTCCAGTCTCATGCCCTCCCCCCGCCACTCCTTACGTCCCAGGTTTCCCACCTGTGTCTTCTGAGACTGTGGAATCAGTGTGTCACCCTCCCGACCCCTGCCAACCATTGCAGGGTCTTAGCTTTGCCTAAGTTCCTTGGCAGGGTGGCAGAAGGTTCTCACCCTCAACCCAAGTCACTCAGCTTGTTAGGGATCTCTTTCTCTCTTAAGAAAAGCCACCTGCCTACCACCTTCATTCCAAGGTTTATCAAACACATATGAGGCCTGTGAGTCTGGACTGTAAATCTTACGAGGGCAGGGACCAAGTGAGCCCTCTGATCACCACCACACACTTCCCTTGCCACAGGCCGGTGCCTGCCACATAATCACCCTAACAGCCAGCTCACAGGCAGCTGTTTGCAAGCACTTAACTGGCAGGCACTGTACTGGAACCTTTACTTGGATTACCTCTTGTAATCCTCCCCACAACCCAATGAAGAAGGCATGATTATCATTTCCATTTCAGATGGGGAAACTGAGTCCCAGAGAGGTGAAGTAACTTGTGTGGCTCAGTGACAGAGCTGGGACTTGAACCCAGCTGCCTGGCAGCCACATTGCATTCCCTGGGCCCCCTGGTTATGCAGGGTTGGTTTTATCAGTAGATGCTTACCAGGGTGTCTGCCTGGGAGTCAATGACTCAGAGCAATTGACAGCCCAGATACAGCCCTGCCTTCCAGGATCCCCTGAGCGGAGCATCTAGGGAGACCTTTGCCAAGCCAGGGATAGCAATAGATTCCTAAAAAAGAAGGTGCTGTTAGGAACCGCTAGCATGTATTGGGTTCTTTCCGAATGCCAACAGCTGAGCTAAACACTTCTGCTTGCATATTCTCACGGAATCCCTCACAGAAACCCTCGCAGGGAAGAACTACTATTTTTCACCTTGTACGGTTGGAGAAACTGAAACTCACACTGGCCAGGAGTTTGGATCATCCAGCTAGGAAGTGGTGGGATAGACATTTGACCTTCCAACTCAAGCTCCTCAGGGATTTATTATCTGGTCTCTTGAGGACCATCCATGCCCTTTCCACAAACACTTCTCAGTTCTGAGGTTGACCCGACCCTGGGGGAACACAGCTAAGATTCAAGCCCCTCACAAAGCTCCTCATCTCTGTCTCAGCTAAGTCAAACAGTGCCCAGAAAAAGGTGTGGGGGCTCTGCCTTGAACAGTCAGAAAGGTCCTCCTGGGGCAAGGGACATTTGCACTGGGGTCCTGAAGAATGAGTAGGAGTTCAAGAGTTGAAGAGTGTTGCAGGCATCCATTTATATTCATCCATTCAGCAAATGTTTCCCAAGGCCTCTGGTGGTCCAGGCCCAGTGCTGGGAGATGCTGGGGACACAGACTTGAGTCAGAACCAAGTTTTACCCCCAAGAAACTTCTAGTCTGATAGGGAGGCCAGACACAGATGATCATCAGAGTGCAATGGACAATTCCCAGAGACCAAATAGTAAAGTTCTGAGGCACCCGGAGTCCTGCCTTCCCTGCAGGGTCCACTTACCACCCCAGTGACCAGATAGTAAAGCCCTGGCCAGGCACTCTGGCTCATACCTGTAATACCAACATTTTGAGAGGCTGAGGTGGGAGGATGGCTTGAGCCCAGGAGTTCAAAACCAGCCTGGGCAACATGGCAAGACCTTATCTCTTTTTTTTTTTTTTTGAGACGGAGTCTCACTCTGTCGCCCAGGCTGGAGTGCAGTGGCCGGATCTCAGCTCACTGCAAGCTCCGCCTCCCGGGTTCACGCCATTCTCCTGCCTCAGCCTCCCGAGTAGCTGGGACTACAGGCGTCCGCCACCTCGCCCGGCTAGTTTTTTGTATTTTTTAGTAGAGACGGGGTTTCACCGTGTTAGCCAGGATGGTGTCGATCTCCTGACCTTGTGATCCACCCGTCTCGGCCTCCCAAAGTGCTGGGATTACAGGCTTGAGCCACCGCGCCCGGCCGACCTTATCTCTTAAAAAAAAAAAAAAAAAAAAAAAAGTAGCCAGGTGTGGTGGTGCACGCCTATAGTCCCAGCTGCTCAGGAAGCTGAGGTGGGAGGATTGCTTGTGCTGGGGAGGTTGAGGCTGTGGTGAGCCATGATCATAGCACTGCACTCCAGTCTGGGCAACAGAGCGAGACTCTGTCTCAAAATAAAAATAGAAATAAAAAATAAAGCCCCAAGAAGCCTGGACTGGTATGTGGGCTCAACTCATGGGGGCAGCACCTGCTTCAATCAGCGGCTGAGTTCAGGAGCCCTGGAGCCCCTGAACCTTAGGGTAGGCACCTTGGACAGCTCCCTCTTCCCCCTTCTTGGTTCCTGTAGGACAAGGGGCTCTCAACGGGGAAGTTGGGGTGTGATTTTGTCTCTTATGGGGCATCTGGCAATGTCTGGAGGCATTTTTTGGTGGGGTAGGGGGAGCTATTGGCATCAAGTGGATCCAGATCAGAAGCGAGACACTGCCTACCTCCTATGTTGCACAGGACAGTCTGGCCCCAAATGTTAGCCGTGCTGAGGCTTAGGAACCCTGGCCCAGAAGGTGGGTCAGCAGCAGCATGGCAAATCCTGTTTGTGTCTGGGGGATAGGGCAGGGTACGGGCCTGTCTGTCTCCACCAGCCTGGGAAGGGATCTTAGTGCGTACCTGTGACTCTTTGGCCACACCGAATGTGGCACTACCCGTTGTTCGGTCCAGGTTTTTGTTGATGACTTTGCAATTTTCCCTGCGTGTGCATGTGTGTGTGTGTGCGTCCAGCCGTGTGTGATCTGATCACAGGTGACAACATGACCTGATTCTTGGCCCAGTGTGGCCCCTTTGTGCTTGAGGGCATGTGACAGTGTCGCCGTCTTGTTACACGGGTTGTAGCTTTGTGTGCGTCTGACTCAGGGCCTTCCAAAGTGCAAAGTGGGAGGGGAATCGTGGTGTTCACGCCGGTGGTGTCTGTGTACCCAGTTAGGTTAGCAGGCGTGTGTGTGTGTGTGTGTGTGTGTGTGGTATGTAGGGATGGAATTGTGTGTGGACTTTGCAGCCATGCGTGGGGCTGTTGATGTCGATAGAACCATGTGGGAACTATTGTATATGATGGGGTGACTCAGGGTGCAGCAGTTGCTTGGCCTGGGACCGACCCTTTTGACTGAATGTGACAATATGAGCGCTCCTGGGACAGATCCTCCTTTCCAGCTGACCTGTTGCTGGGTGCCTGTGCAGAGCTGGGCATGTCAGCGTCACTGTATATATGCACCTGTCCCTCTGAGTGGGTCCACAGCCATGCATGTGACTGAGAGAGTGGGACTGTCTCCTGTGTTTGTATGCGTGTGACTGTATGTGTTTGTGTATGTGTGTGTATGGGTGTAGCTGAAGCTGTTTTGTGTCTGTATGACTGTGTGTGTACCTGTCTGGGTAAGGACATAGCAAGTGTGGGGACTCTTGCTAGGCCTGGAGAGGTCTCTGTGCCTTGTCCAAGCCTCTGTGTGTACGTGTGTGTGTGTGTGCATGCGTGTGCACGCGCGCGTGCGTCCATCATCCATCCCCGAGCTGTCTCCTGTTGTTCCCAGGGCTGTATGTAGCAGTGTTCACTGTGTTTAGCCCAGGGAGGGTGAGCCCCCCTCACCATTCTCTTCAAATCCCAGCAGTAACTCTGGCATGAGGGAGCCCAGGGTGACGGGCTGCAGGGCCCAGCCCCAAGCCCCAGAGCCTGGCCAACCCACTGCACCTGGCTCCGTCCTGGCCCCATCCTGTGGGGCTGCTGATGGAGAGGGCCCCCGGGAGTCCTTGGGGCAGCACGGGCCATTAATTCATTAGATTAATTAGCTCTTCGCCTGGGCTGGGGGCAGGGCAGCCCCGCGCAGGCCCCTCCCGCTCCAGGAGTCCAAGGTCATCCAGCCGGCCTTCCTCCCTCTCTGCCTGGTGCCAGCTCCACCGCCTCCGCATGCCCAGCCCCCACTCCCTGGCCCTGGTCCAGCCCACAGGCCACGGTCTACAGAGAGATGACTGCGTGGGGGTGATGGGGCCTGCCTGCTGTGCTGAAGTGTGCGAGCGGGCATGGGCTCACACCTGCAAGCATGCCCTGACGAGCTTGGGCACACAGTGTGCCTGTGTACATGTGTGTGTCTGCGAAGGTTCGTGTGCGTGAGGGTGTATTTGTGCATCTGTGACGGATGTGTGTCTGAGCATGTACACATGTGGATCTCTGTGTGTACGTGTTCATATTTGTGTGTCTGCATGTCTGTGTACGCATATGTGTTGAGTTATCTACGTGCATGTGGTTTTATGCGTACGTCTTCGGTGCGTTTCTGAGTTAATGTATGTGTGCATCTGTGTGCTTGTGGGCCTGTGTGTAGATATTTGTGTGTATTAATGTATATATGTGTGTTTCTGGGTGTATGCATATATATTATACACTCATCTGTGCATAGGTACATGTGTGTCTGTACGCTGTACCTGTGAATGTTTGTGTGCCCCTGTACATGTGTATTTGTGTGTATGTATGTGTGTATACATGTATCTGTGCATATGTATTCTGTGTACTCAAGTATCTGTGTGTCGATGTGCCTATGTACATATGTCTGTGGGTATAGACTGTGTGTGGATGTGTGTACACATCTCTGCATATGTATATGCATCTACGTAATTGTTGGGTTTTTTTTTTTTGAGACCGAGTTTCATTCTTGTTGCTGAGGCTGGAGTGCAGTGGCGTGATGTTGGCTCACTGCAACCTCTGCCTCCTAGGTTCAAGTGATTCTCCTGCCTCAGCCTCCCGAGTAGCTGGGATTACAGGCGCCCGCCACCACGCCCGGCTAATTTTTTGTATTTTTAGTAGAGATGGGGCTTCACCATGTTGGCCAGGCTGGTCTCGAACTCCTGGTCTCAGGTGATCCTCCCGCCTCAGCCTCCCAAAATGCTTAGATTACAGGTGTGAGCCACCTTGCCCAGCCGTATCTATGTAATTTTTAATCTGCTCATATTGGTACGTGTGTCACTGTACTCTGTATCTGTGAATGTATGTGTTCTGTGTACACAGGTATCTGTGTCTGTGTATATGTGTCTGTGTGTATGTCTTATGTGTACAAGTGTCTGCATGTGTTTGCACACGTGTTTCTGTATATATATATGTGTGTGTGTACACATGCATCTGTGTGTATCTGTATGTGTGTGTGTGTGCGCTGCGATTGTCTCTGAATCTCTGGAGGTGTGTAGGTTTCTGTGTCCATGGGCGCCTACCCATCTGAGTCTGTGAGTCCGTGTGGCCTCATGGGAAGATACATGTTGCATGTGTCTGCTCTGATTGTGTCTGCCGTGTGTGTATCTCTGAAAACATCAGTGCATGGGTGTGGCAGCGCGTGCAGGAGATGTCTTTGTCCGCAAGGACGTGCGTGTGCACATGTGTGCAGGTGCTACCATGCCCGGGCCCTGCCTGAGCTGCCAAGGCTGAGCCACCCCCACCTTCCACAGGGCTGCTCTCCCAGAGCCTGGAGTTCAACTCTCCTGCCGACAACTACACGGTGTGTGAAGGTGACAACGCCACCCTCAGGTACCTCCCTCGGTGGGTGGGGACTCAGATCTCATGGAGCCATGCAGTCCTGCCCGTTCACCTTCGGAGCTTCACCTTCCTGGGTGGGGATCCTGGTTACAGGAACAGCCTGGGATGGGAAGACTTGGGCCCCACGTTCCCCCTCAGGAGCGACACAACTGTGAGCTGGCTCCCCCTTGGCTTCGGTGTCCCCATCTGTCAACGGGGCGGGGAGACGGTGAACTACCGCTGGGTTATTGTGAGGATTCAGGATGCACACACCATGCTTAGAGAGCGTGACATACTACGACTGCTTAAAACACGACAGCCAGGGTTGCTGTTTCCCCAGGTCGTCACCTCTCCTCTGGTCTCTGTTCCCCCTCTCTCCACGTCTCTTTCTCTCTCTCTGTCTCTGGGTCTCTGTCCCCCTCTGTCTCTGGGTCTCTGTCCCCCTCTCTTTCTGGGTCTCTGTCCCTCTCTGTCTCTGGGTTTCTATCCCCCTCTGTCTCTGGGTCTCTGTCCCCCTCTGTCTCTGGGTCTCTGTCCCCCTCTCTTTCTGGGTCTCTGTCCCTCTCTGTCTCTGGGTTTCTATCCCCCTCTGTCTCTGGGTCTCTGTCCCCCTCTCTGGTCTCTGTCCCCCTCTCTCTGGGTCTCTGTAGGTCTCTCTCTCTCTGTCTCTCTCTGGGTCTCTGTAGGTCTCTCTCTGGGGTTCTCTGTCTCTCTCTCTGTCTTTCTCTCTCTCTGGGTCTCTGTCCCTCTCTGTGTGTGTGTGTCTCTGTCCTTCTCTCTCTGGGTCTCTGTCCCTCTTGCTGGATCTCTGTCCCCCTCTCTGGGTCTCTGTCCCCCTCTCTGGGTCTCTTTCTTCTTCCTTCTGCATCTCTATTCCTCTCTCCCAGATTCTCTGTTCTCCCCTTTTTGTGTCTCTGACACACACGAGCATTCAATGACCATGAGCTATTGTTCCGTTCTGCGATTGGGCTCACAGCTTTCCCTCCCTGAGGCTCAGCTTATCCCCAGCTATATGGTGGGCACAGCAGCATCCACCTCACAGGGCTGTGGTGGGACCTGGAGATGCGGTGGCCTCCCTCTCCCACCCACCCCCTCGGTGGGGGAAGGCTCAGGCTGGGTGGGTGGAGAAAAACCTTCCCACTCTCTTGCTCCCTGCAGCTGCTTCATCGACGAGCATGTGACCCGCGTGGCCTGGCTGAACCGCTCCAACATCCTGTATGCCGGCAACGACCGCTGGACCAGCGACCCGCGGGTGCGGCTGCTCATAAACACCCCCGAGGAGTTCTCCATCCTCATCACCGAAGTGGGGCTCGGCGACGAGGGCCTCTACACCTGCTCCTTCCAGACCCGCCACCAGCCGTACACCACTCAGGTCTACCTCATTGTCCACGGTGAGCCCTCAGCCGGGGCCTGGCTGGGTGGACGGGTAGAGAGCGTGGGGGAGACGAGGGCACGATGACAGATACCACGTGTTCCCCAACCCCAGGGATACATAGCGAGAACGACGGACACAGCCTTGTCCTTGGGGATTTCAGCCCAGCAGAAGGGGGCCATTCACACAGAGAGTGACACATCAGCAGGATCGCTTCTAGGGCAGGAGAGCTACAGGGATGAGGGGGTGCTTAGGGGAAGACCATGTTCATTTGCTCAGCCCCATTCCTGGAGTGCCTACTCTGCAAGCATTGATCTAGGCACTGGGGCTACAGAATAAGGCAGGCTGTCCCCACACCTTGGGAGCTGATTTTCTAAGGAGAGGCTCAGAGAGGACTTCCCAGACATGACGTCTGAGCGGACGCCTTTGGCTGGGCACAGGGCTAAGACCGGAAAAGAAACAGTGTGTTCAGGGCCAGGCGAGAAAATGAACCAAGTGTGCAGAGGGAAGTCCCAAGAGGCTGGAAGTGCCAGATCCAGAGCAGGAAAGATGGGGCTGGAGAGCTCCACAGCAAGGCAGGAGGCAGAGGGAGAGACGCGGAGAGCAGTCAGGAGCCTGCCTCCTGAGCCATCCGAAATGGTGGAGGGCAGGGAACACCTGCAGAGACGGGAACTGGAGACAGAGAGAACCCAGGGGGATCCTGGCAAGCTCCAACTCTGGAGCCAGACTGCCCGGGTTCCAACCTCAGTGCCACCGTCCACCAGCCCAGGGACCCTGAGCAGGAGGAGAGGCCTGGGACTCCTCCTTTGCAAAATGGGGATGGTGCTGTCATAAATCCCAGACGTCGTCAATCGGAAGAGCTACTTTTATTTTATGCCCTGCTAGAAAAGAAAAAAAAAAAAAAACACTGCCAGTGATACCCTGGCATCCTATCTCGAGGGCCATCGTGCTTGGAGAAATGTTCAAATGGGAGAGGGGGGCAGAAAGCACAGATATGTCTTAGAATTGATGAAATACAGTAACATCCACCCCAGAGGCTGGTAGTGAGCATCTGATCAGTGGATTTTGGTAAAGCACTTAGAATAGAATCTGTTACACAGAAAGTCCCATGTGGGTATTTGTTAAATAAATTAATTTAAAATAATAATAAATACAAATAGAGAAAGGGAGAGGAATTCAGACCCCAAGATGGAAAAACCAAGTTAGGATGAAGGTGGAGAGAGAATAGAGACAAGAAGATGCCAGGCCCAGACAGAGGGTCCAGAGAAAGGGGCAGAGACTCCTGGGTCTGAGGGAGGAGGGGCTGGGGGACTGGACTCTTGGGTCTGAGGGAAGAGGAACTGGGGGTCTGAACTCCTGGGCCTGAGGGAGGAGGAGCTCCGGGTCTGGACTCCTGGGCCTGAGGGAGGAGGAGCTCCGGGTCTGAACTCCTGGGCCTGAGGGAGGAGGAGCTCCGGGTCTGAACTCCTGGGCCTGAGGGAGGAGGAGCTCCGGGTCTGAACTCCTGGGCCTGAGGGAGGAGGAGCTCCGGGTCTGGACTCCTGGGCCTGAGGGAGGAGGGGCTGGGGTCTTGGACTCCTGGGTCTGAGTGGGAAAGAGCTGGGGGTCTGGACTCTTGGGTCTGAGGGAGGAGGGCCTGGAGGCCTGGATTCCTGGGCATCCATATTCAGCCTTTCCCCCTGCCCACAGTCCCTGCCCGCATTGTGAACATCTCGTCGCCTGTGACGGTGAATGAGGGGGGCAGTGTGAACCTGCTTTGCCTGGCCGTCGGGCGGCCAGAGCCCACGGTCACCTGGAGACAGCTCCGAGGTGAGGATCCCATCCCAGGTCAAAAGCCCCGTCCCCCACTGCGCAGTCTGGGCCCCTCCTTTCCCCATATCCCTAGCTAGTTTCCCAAGCCCCCTTCTCTCTGGCCCCTTGGCTTCCCCTCCCACCCTGCTTCCAGTTATTTCATCCGCAGACCCTAGACCGAAGAGCTTCACCACTGGCTTTCCACCTGCCATCCTAGGCCTGGGTCACTGCTTCTGCGTCACTTGCCAAACCCCAGCCTGCTCCACTTCCCCAACCCCAGTGTCCCAGACGTCTCCCCACGCGTTCACAGCATTCTCCTGGGCTAAGATCCCCTGCTGCTAGATGCCCTAAGCCAGGCTGCACCAGCAGTCCTGTGTACATCTCTGCCTTTCTTCTGCTGGACACTCTAGCCCAGCGGGCCTCATGGTGTGGACCCCAGACACGAAGCATCAGCATCCCTTGGGAACTTGCCAGGAATGAACTTTCCCAGGCTCCATCCAAGACCTGCTGAATCCAAAACTCCCTCCCCCCTCCACAAGCCCCAAGAACCAGTGCTCAAGGCTACCCACAAACAGCGCAGGGTGCCCGTATATGACAGTCCAGGTCCTAGACATCACCCACCAGCCCTTTTATGTGGATCTCTACCACCAGATCCCAGATCCCTGGATCCTCATTCTCAGGGTCTTTGAAGACCCATGGTGCCAATCACTAGATCCCGTGACCATTCTGAATCCCTGGATCTTACCCGACTGGGTCATCTGAGCCCCATGATCCTGGTCTTGAGATCTGGGATCTCCGGGTGTCCTAAGTCCCAAAGGGTCTTCTGAGACTGCTGCTGTGTTATGAGACCCCCATATACTTGGATTGCTGATCCCAATCACCAGATCCTGATTCCCCAGACCCCATGAACCAGATCCCAGAACGAGGGACCCTGCCCCACTGGCTCTGAATTTGCGAGGTCCTTCTGAGACCTAACATCCTGGGATCCCCCTCCCCATTGGGGTCCTCCGCACGGAGCCCCACGATCTGAGTCAGATTCCTAGAGGGATCTCCCAAACCCTTAGATTCTCTAACCCACCCCATTGGGTTCCAGGAACTGAGTCCTAGACCCTCACTCCTTCCCCAACCCTGAACTGGAGAGATCCCAGGCACCCCCGGCCCCGCAGCCCCTCCCCACCCCACCCCCATTGACCCGGGCACTCCAGGCCTTGCCGTGCCCGCCCCGCTGATGTGTGTCCGTGTTGTGCCCGTGTTGTCCCGTGTTAAGTGTTTGTGTCTGGCCCCGCCCCCTCCTCCTCCTTCCCCCCACAGATGGCTTCACCTCGGAGGGAGAGATCCTGGAGATCTCTGACATCCAGCGGGGCCAGGCCGGGGAGTATGAGTGCGTGACTCACAACGGGGTTAACTCGGCGCCCGACAGCCGCCGCGTGCTGGTCACAGTCAACTGTGAGCCCCCCTGGCACTGGGCACGAAAGGGTGGCGGACCCCGAGTCCCTGGGGAGGAAGGGTCTGCGGGAGGAGGAAGCGGGGGCGAGACTTCCGGGCCTAAGGGAGGCGGGGGCTGGGGGAGGGACCCCTTCGTCCGCACGCAGCTTGGAGAATTCGCTGACCCTCGCCCCTCGCCAGATCCTCCGACCATCACGGACGTGACCAGCGCCCGCACCGCTCTGGGCCGAGCCGCCCTGCTGCGCTGCGAAGCCATGGCGGTGCCCCCCGCGGATTTCCAGTGGTACAAGGATGACAGACTGTGAGGACAGCACTGAGGGGGGCCGTGGGAGCGGGACGGGGAGGTCCTTGGTCCCTTGGATTGTGAGGCAGGGGGACGGAGCCGGGCGGGGGAAGGCAGCAGAGCTCTGGGTCCCGGAACTGGGGCGTCCAGCTTCTGGGTGATGGGATCTGTCCAGCCTCCGGAAACAAGCTTGGGCTCCAGGATGATGAACGCTGGAGCCCCGTCTCCCTGGACTTTTCAGGGAGCTGGCCAGGGGTCGGGGGTCAATGCTGAGGATCTCTCGGGCAAGGTTTAAGGGACCAGCAGAGGGAGTCCCTAACGACTAGGGGTGCACCACGGGGGAGTCCAGGGTCCCTGAGAGGTCAGGGTGGCTGGAGAAGGGCGGCGGTGGGAGTGACCCGGGGTCCATGAGGTGCTAGAACCCCAGGCGATGGGTCAGTGGGGTAGGGGGCAGAATGCTGGGTCTCCGGGGAACGGAGGCGCCTGAGAGTCGGCGGGCGGGCCTGGCTGGGCGCTGCGACCCGGCCCCTTACCCAGATCCCTGGCAGGCTGAGCAGCGGCACGGCGGAGGGCCTGAAGGTGCAGACGGAGCGCACCCGCTCGATGCTTCTCTTTGCCAACGTGAGCGCCCGGCATTACGGCAACTACACGTGTCGCGCCGCCAACCGGCTGGGAGCGTCCAGCGCCTCCATGCGGCTCCTGCGTGCGTCTTCGGGCTGGGCGGGGAGGGGCGGGGCACGTGGGCGGGGCAGGGGCGGGGCTAGGGAGGTGGAGACGCCGGGACCGCCCCTCAGGCTGGCCCTGAACTTCGGAGACTGACGCCAAGACTGAAAAGCAATGCAAGAAACCGATTCATGCAATCAATATTCATTGAGCGCCAGCTAAGGGTTGGGCGTGGGGGACATAGCTGTGCACAAAAGAAACAAGGTTTGGGGATTCCCAGAGCTTATAGTCTGGTAGGAGTAGAAAAGCAATAAACAAGTGGACATGTAGATAAACAAGCAAACACATACAAACAAAAAATAATTTTGGAGGCCGGGCGCGGTGGCTCACGCCTGTAAATCCCAGCACTTTGGGAGGCTGAGGCGGGCGGATCACCTGAAGTCAGGAATTCGAGACCAGCCTGGCCAACGTGGTGAAACCCTGTCTCTACTAAAAAAAAAAGAAAAATAATAATACAAAAATTAGCCAGGCGTAGTGATGGGCACCTGTAGTCCTAGCTATTCAGGTCAGGATGCTGAGGCAAGAGGATTGCTTGAACCTGGGGGGAGGCAGAGGTTACGGTGAGCCGAGATTGCGCCTGGGTGACAGCGAGACTCCGTCTCAAAAAAAAAAAACCAAAAAACAGAGTCAGAAAAGCAGGCAAGCAGGCACACCCAATGAGAGATCCAGAAAGGTCCCTAAAGAGGTGGGCTCAGAAGAGACAGGGCTTCTGGAGGGACACACATGGGGTCCCCCACTCTCAGCCCTCCCTTCATGACCCCTTCTCTTCCCCCAGGCCCAGGATCCCTGGAGAACTCAGCCCCGAGGCCCCCAGGGCCCCTGGCCCTCCTCTCCGCCCTGGGCTGGCTGTGGTGGAGAATGTAGGCGCAACCCAGTGGAGCTCGCCTCCCCCTGCAGGGGGCCTCAGGCCAAGAGTGAGAGAAAAGGGGGAGCAAGAGCCGTGGGTCTCGTGGGGGCAGAAGAGCTCTCGGCCACCAAGGAAGAAGAGAAGAGGAGAAAGAGGAGGAGGCAGAGGAAGAAAGATCTTTTGAGAACCCATCACTGTGAGGGATAACGCAAAATTATGCATCTTTCTACAGCCATTCTCGCTACCCGTTCACGTTTCCGATTGTGACCCACTCCCGCCACCCCATACCCCTCTCTCTTAGCTCAGGCTGTCAACTGGCTCGTGTGGGTGTGGGTGTGTGAGTGTGAGCCTGCATGCGTGTGTAGGTGTCTGTGTCTCTGTGTGTGTGGGTGGGTGGGCTGGAGGAGGGGACTCAGCCGTCCTCCCCGCCCCGAAACCCCCATGTCCACTGTCCCCAACCCTACTGCCTCTCACCTCTGACTGGAGGTAGGTATGAGGCTCTGCAGTGGAAGCTGTGAAGAGAGGCTTCCCAGGCTCCCTGCTTCCCCAATATATGCACGCACACTGACCCCTCCCCCTGTCGAAAGGGCAACTCCTGGCAGGTTGGGAGTGGAGAGGGGTGTCGCACTCACCTGTCAAGCTGTCATTCAGCCTTTGTGAGTAAGTGGGGGACCTCCATCTGGGCTCTGGGCTTCCCTGCCGTCAACCACCAGCTTCCTGTAGCCAGAGGCCCCATCGCTGGCTCAGTGGCCTGAGACCTTCCCACTTTTCCTGTCCCTCCCTACCTTGGATTTTCTGGCCCCCTCCTGGGCCAATCGGTGCTTCCATCCAACTGTCAGACTGGTGGCAGGAGTCACTTGTCTGTTTCAGTGCTTTGCCCTACCCCTGCCACCACTCCCCTTGGCCTTGATTTCCCCACCTGTGGCACCAGCCAGCTGCCCTTGGGGCCTTTGCAGCTGGCCCACAGGTGTAGGCTTGCTGGTCTATCACTTCCTGGCCTCTCCACCAACTGTACCTCCCAAAGGCTACCTGACCGCCCTCACACACTCAGACACACCACACACACACACACACACACACACACACACACACACACACACCCCAGCGACTGTGACCAGCAATAGCCCCCTGGCTGCAGCTGTCCTGTAGCTGGTGACTAGCTGTATTTCCCCCTGGGTAGGCATCTGTTGTCAGGAAGGGACGCTGAGAGGCTGCAGCCTCAGCTCTGATTGCAGGAATACTCCACCCTGATACACCACACCACACAAAGTGGGGGACAGAGAGGTATCACACAGACACCCTGAGCCCAGACAAAGATGCCATGTCACCAATTCCGACTCCCAGGAGACCCTCTCTATAAACCCCCACCCCAAACCACACCACCCCAGAGTCTGGTGGAGAAGAGGAGAGGGCAAGGCGCAGTGACTGTACCTCAGACGGGGGCATGGGCCCCATCCCACATTGTCTTCCATTCCCAGGGTCCAGGGGATGGGGTGGGACGGGGGAGGGATACCAGGGAGGGGGTGGGGGGCCCTGGGGGCCGTGTGTTCCAATTCATGGGGAGTGTTGAGACCACCGCACCAATAAACGCCTTTTTCCACAGTCTGCCTGCAGGTGTCAATGTCATTAAGAATTCGAGTTAATGAAGGGCAAAGGGTAGCAATCAACTGGTGGTGCCTCTCCAGCATCATTCCTACCACCTGCTTTCTCATTGGTAGACTTGGAATGGACTCATTACAGAGGTGCCCTGTGATTGGCCTAAGCCACTCAGCATAGCCCATTTCGTGATTGGCTTGGAGATGGGCACGTGACCTGGTAAGGCTAATGAGAGAGTGAATGGATTCCCAAGAAGAGATGCTTTTCTGCTGGATATTGTGGCTCCGTGATGTGAGGTCTACATCTGTAGGGTTGCTTTTCTCCATCACATGGAGAGATCTTGGGTCTGTGAGGATAGCAGTGGTGGGGAGGGCTGCATATGGAGCCTGAGAATGATAGGAACACTGTGAAGTGCAGAGTGGAAACCTTAGAGAAACTGAGTCTATGATGATATCATTTGAGTAGCTGGATCAAAACTTAACTGATGCCCATCTTCACTTGTATAAGCAATAAAGTCCCCTGTATATTTAAACCAATTTGCATTGGATTTTCTATCTCTAGTAATAAAAAAGAACGCAAACCCTGATAGATACAGAAAAGACATAGAGGGCCCAGAACCCCAACCCTCACCTTTCCAAAAGGATCCAGGGGTTCTATTTTCCAGTGGCCTTTTCTACCCCCCATCATGAACCAGAAGTTCTCTCACATGCTTTCCTTCCCTGAGACAGATGCTGGTTACCCACATTTGTTTGGTTCCCCTTTCTTCTTTGCTGGAAGATCCACCTGTTATGATACAGGCTAGATATTTGGTTTCTCAGCCTCCTTTGCAACTAAGTGGCCAGTTTGGGCCAAAGAGACATAAATGGAAATTTGCTTGTAGGTTTCCAGGAAAGCTTCCCTCCCACCCCATGAGAGGGAAGAAGGCAGTGATAGAGGGAGGTAGGGGGTGGGGAAGATGTATAGAGAGGAAGTTCTGTCCCCTTCCTTTTATCTTTGGATACAGTTGTATGAAGATGCGATGACTGGAGCTGCAGCAACCATCTTGCTACATGAGGCAACATGCTTAGTGTCAATGTGCCAACCCACTGAGGGTGGCAGAGCAGATGGATGCAAAGGGCCCATGTTTCAATGGCATCACTGAGCTGCTAAGCCAGCCTGAAACCAGCCACCTTCATATTTCCTGGCACCATTTTATTTTGTTACTCGCAGTCAAAAGAATCCTCACCAATGCACTCTCTAAATTCTCAATTAGAAACCCAGCTGAAAAAGCAAGACTTATGCTGAAGACAGCAGCGGCAAGCCCAGCTCTTCACCGGCACCAAAACATCGGATCAGTCAACAAGTATTTATTGATTGCCTGCTGCGTGCCAGGCTCTGGGTTAAGTGCTGAGATAATGATGTGGTCTCTGCTTTGGTAAAGCCCTTAGTTTAGACAGAGAGTCTCAGGCCACACAAGTAATTACATATTTATGTATCAGAAACGGCAAATTCAAGGATTCTGGGACTTAACCCAAGACTAAGGGAGGGGTAAGGGAATGGTTGTCTAAGAGGGCAATTGTTACTCTTAGACTTGAGAAATGAATGACATGGGAAAAAGAAGTGTTACCAGCAGAGCAAACTCTAGGGGCAAAATAAATTGTGGCTGAGAGACAGCCTGTGATACTGGAGTCAGGGGACAGAGAAACAATTGGGAGGGGAGGTCAGGGAGGCCAACAGAGGCCAGACCACAAGGTCTTTGAAGGTCATGACGAGGAGTTTGGATAATATCTGAAGGGAAATGCACAGGCCCTAGAAGGGTTTAAAGAGAAGAGGGACATGATCTGATCTGTTTGAAGATGAAGATGCTGGGAGCTGCATGGGGTGTGGCCTACAGGTGGCAAAGTGAATGTAGGGGGACGTTTTCAGAGAGCATGGCCAGGCTCCCTCTCTAGCTCAGAGCAACACAACAAGCCCTGCTTGTCTGCTGCAGAGGCTTGGAGGTTGTGCAAACCACACAGTTCTATCAGCAGGAGTTTCCCAGCCAAGAAGTCACATCTCCTTACTTGCACAAATACAGGAAGACTCTTCCTCTGCAGCAAAAGAGGGAGACAGAAAGTCCCACTTTCAGGGTCCAACCCTCAGTCATAGCAGGCCCTGCCTGCTGCTGGAGTGAAATTGGAAGTTCTGGCCCAAAATGCCCTGTGTAGGGCAGGCCACTGGCTCTGATCACACCTGTGTGGCTGTCCGAACAGTCTTTGAGCTTTCGTCTACAGAGACGACTGGACTGGGGTCTGTGGCCTGGAAGAGAGAGGTGGGGTGCGGGGAGAACTCAGTAGTACCCTGGATGTAACATGACTCACCCACCGAACTTTTTCCAGCTCTTGCTTGAACTTTTTAGAGATTATCTGGGAACCCTCCATTTGGAGAGGGGAAAAAAAAATGTCTGGCTATCGGTGGAGTGAAGACAGCCAACAACCCAACCCAGTTTTGTTTTTTTTTTAAAACGGGTCTCACTCTGTCATCCAGGCTGGACTGCAGGCTGGAGTGCATCCAGCCTAGAGCTCACTGAAGCCTCGACCTCCCAGGCCCAAGCAATCCTCCCACTTCAGCCTCCCTAGTAGCTGGGACTACAGGCACATGCCACTATGCCAGACTAATTTTAAAATTTTTTGTAGAGATGGGGTATCCCTATGTTGCCCAAGCTGGTATCGAACTCCTGGGCTCAGGCGATTTTTTCTCTTCAATGTCCCGAAGTGCTGGGATTACAGGCATGAGCTACCACGCCCCGTCACAGCAACCCCTCTTTTATGGGGAAACGAGGAAACTCCACCCCACTTCATAGAGAAAAATGGGTCTTGCCTAACTTTTATGGAAAAGAAAAAAGGAGGGGCCAGGCATAGTGGCTCATGCCTGTAACCCCAGGACTTTGGGAGGCTAAGGTGGGCGGATCACTTGAGGTTAGGAGTTTGGGACCAGCCTGCCTAACATGGTGAAACCCTGTCTCTACTAAAAATACAAAAATTAGTCAGGCATGGTGGCTTGTGCCTGTAATCCCAGCTACTCAGGTGGCTGAGGCAGGAAAATCTCTTGAACCTAGGAGGCGGAGGCTGCAGTGAGTCGAGATGGCGCCACTGCACTCCAGCCTAGACAACAGAGTGAGACTCTGTCTCAAAAAAAAAAAAAAAAAAAAAAAAAGAAAGATCCGATCTCATCCTCCTTTGTAAGAGAAACTGAAATTCACTCTTTCACTCTAATTTTAATATACATCAAAGTTAGGCGGGAAGCTCTGTCCAACTTTGATGCATTTTTAAAAAGGATGAAGTTATACAGACTGTAAACTAACAAGTAAAACTGGAGTTAGATAATGGAGACCCTCTCATCTCCCTGACTATAATACAAGAAGTTCCGCCCCGATTCCAGGAGGAAAAGAGGGCACCCACACTCACTTGGTAGGCCCTAGTTGAGCTGTGGTCCTCCAGCGGGACTTTGAGGTCCAGAGGCCATGAAATCTCCACTGGGGTCACACTGTGCATCTTCTTTTCTGAGGGGGTGGCCACGGGGACCAAGGTAGAAGGATGCTTCTTTTTCTCAGGAGTCTTTCCTGATTGAGAGGAGGAAGAGAAGCAGGAACACCTGATTAGTTGCCCCAACATGCCAACCCAGCCAATAGCAAGGGAAGCTGGTGTGAGAGGCGGAGCCTTATGCTGATTGGCAGGATGGATGACCTATGATGGTGCTGATTGGCTCAGTCAGGTCTTCCACCGGCTTTTTTCTAGGGTCCCTCCCACTTGGCCATGTTTGCCCCTTCCCCAGTCCCCTTGCTCACCACGAAAGCGGCACAGGCAGCAGATGCAAAGGAGGAGAAGGACGGCTAGCAGCGCCAGGCCCAGTAGGGAGCCCAGGACGATGCCGGCGATGGCCCCGTGGCTCAACGTGGGGCCTGGAAGAGACAAAGAGAAGAAAGAGAAGGGGAACAGGAACTAAGGTTGGACCCAAGTTTCCTAAGCCCCCTAACTTTGTGCTGGGACCCAGGAGTCCAGCCCCCACTGTCCCTCCCCTCCCAGAACCCAGGAATGTGGGACCCCAGCACTCTCAACTCATTTAACAGTTACTGCGGTTAACTACCTCGGACAGGTAGTGAGGATTCACTGGTGGGCCAAACAGGAAAGATACCTACCCTTGTGGGCTTAATTCTAGGAGAGAAGTCAGAAATAAATGAGCAGTACGTAACATAATCACAGATTGTCCCGAGAAAGAAAAAGTTATGTGATAGAGATAATGAGGGTCAGGTGTGGTGGCTCACACCTGTGATTCCCAACACCTTGGGAGGTCAAGGTGGGCAATCACTTGAGTCCAGGAGTTGGAGACCAGCCTGGCCAACATGGCGAGACCCTGTCTCTACAAAACATAGAAAAACCAGTCAGGTGCGGTGGCTGGGCCTGTAGCCCCAGCTACTCAGAAGACTGAGGTAAGAAGATCACCTGAGTCTGGGGAGGTTGAGGCTGCAGTGAGCCCAGATCGTGCCACTGTACTCCAGCCTGGGCAACAAAGTGAGGCCTTGTCTCAAAAAAAGAAAACAAACAAAGAAAAAACAAAAAAGGAATAATGGGAAGGGATGTGACATTTAGAAACAGTGGTGAGCTAAGGTCCCTGAGGAAGTAACATTTGAACAGAGACTTGAAGAATAAAGACCAGAGGCAGTCATACTAAACACGGGAAAGGGTGTTCCAAGAGGAGGGAACAGAAAATGCAAAGGTCCAGAACTAGGAAAGAGTTTTCTCTGTTCAACAAAGGCCAGCGTGGGTGGAGGATATGGAAGGAGAGAGCTGGAGGTGGAGGGTGAAGTAGAAAAGGTTTCCAGGAACCAGATCCTAAAGGGGTCCCGCAGAAATTAATGGAAGGCTTTTATGTAGGGCAGCCTCATGATCTGATTTGCATAACTCTGGCTTCTACATGGAGAATGCATTATCTGAGAGCAAGAGGGAGTATAAAGATACCAAATAAACATCTGTTGCAGTCCAGGCAAGAAAGGATGCTGTGTTTGACCAGAGCCTTGGGATGAAGATGGAAAATATTTTAGACGGAAAATGGACCGAACTTGCTGGCGATTAGGATGTCAGGAGTGATGCGGCCTGTAAGTAGTGACATTTATGAGTATGGGGAAGACTGGAGGGTTGGGGGATGCAGTTTTGAGGGAAAACATCAAAAGATCTGTTTTGGGCATATGACATTTGGAATGCTAATTGGACATCCAAAGTGAAGATCTTGCCTGGGCTCAGTGGCTCACACCTGTAATCCCAGCACGTTGGGAGACTGAGGCAGGCAGATCACTTGAGGTCAGGAGCTCAAGACCAGCCTGGCCAACATGGCAAAACCCTGTCTCTACTAAAAATTCAAAAAAAGTTATCTGGGCATGGTGGCTCACACCTGTAATCCCAGCTACTCAGGAGGCTGAGGTAGGAGAATCACTTGAACCCAGGAGGTGGAGATTCCAGTGAGCTGAGATCATGCCACTGTACTCTACTCTGTCTCACCACCCCACCCCGCCAAAAAAAAGTGAAGATCTTAAGTAGGGAGCATCCTTTTCAAGAGAGAAGTCAGGGTCCAGGATAGGACATTTGGTAGTCATCTGAGTATTAATGTTATTGAAGGCCATGAGCGTGAACTTGATCACTTTGGGGAGTGAGGACTAAATCCTGAGACACTCCAATGGAAGAATGTTATCAAGTGAATTGTGCCCACCCCAAAAGAAAAACATATATTGAAGTCTTAGCCCCTGTTCCTGTGAGTATGACTTTATTTTGGAATAAGTTCTCTGAAGATGTAACCAAGTCAGTATGAGGTCATTAGGGTGAACCCTAATCCAATATAACTGGTGTCCTTAAAAGAAGAGGACAGAAGCCAGGTGCCGTGGCTCACGCCTCTAATCCTAGCACTTTGGGAAGCCAAGGTGTGTGGGTCACCTGAGGTCGGGAGTTTGAGGCCAGCCTGACCAATGTGGTGAAACCCATCTCTACTAATAATACAAAAATTAGCTGGGCGTCGTGGCACATGCCTGTAATCCTAGCTACCCAGGAGGCTGAGGCAGGAGAATCACTTGAATCCGGGAGGTGGAGGTTGTAGCGAGCTGAGATCATACCATTGCACTCCAGCCTGGGCAACAAGAGCGAAACTCCATCTCAAAAAAAAAAAAAGAAGAAGAAGAGGACAGAGACACACAGAGGCAGAGGTTGGAGTGACACAGCTGCAAGCCAAGGAATGCCAAGGATGAAACAGCTGCCACCGGGAGCTAGGAAGAGACAAAGGAGGATTCTACACAGGGTCCCAGAGGGAGTAGGACCGTCTCAACACCTTGATTTTAGACTTCTGACCTCCAGATCTGTGAGAGAAGAAATTCCCGTTGTTTCAAGCCATGCAGTTCATGGTACTTTGTTAGGGCAGGTCCCAGGACACTAAAACAGGGAGAGAGGGAGGATCTGGCACAACAGACTGAGAAGGTCTACTCGGACAGCCCCAACTCACCGGCCTGGTAGACCCGGCTTTGTGATGGAGTCCCTGGCTGGCCCCCCAGGATGGGCAGGATCCGAAAGGTCCAGATCCCTGGGTTCCGAGGTGGAAGGGGCACCACAGCTGACCGCTCCTGAGGCCCCAGGATGAGCAGGGAGACCCAGTCCTTGTAGGTGGAAGTCCTGCCCAGATCAGGCCCATCTGGCCATGCCTGGATCTCAAAACTGCTGATTAGGGCCCCGCGCTCCACATCCCAAGTCAGCACGGCTGCATCTCTGGCTCTCTGAAGCCTCCACGAGGATATGGAGGGTCCTAGAGGTATGTAGGAGAGGCTGGATTCTTGGGTGCCAGAGGGGAGAGGGAAGGGGGCTAGGGGACTGGGCTTCTGGGTCTGAGGGAGGAGGGGGCTGGGGGCCTGGACTCCTGGATCTGAGGGTGGAAGTGGCTGGTGACCTGGACTCATGGGTCTGGGGGAAGAGGGGCTGGGGCTGGACCCTTGGGTCTGAGGGAAGAGGGGCTGGGGCTGGACCCTTGGGTCTGAGGGAGGAGGGGCTGGGGCCTGGACTCCTGGGTCTGAACCAGGAGGGGCTGGGCCTGGACTTCTGGGTCTGAGGGAGGAGGGGCTGGGGCCTGGACTCCAGGGTCTGAAGCAGGAGGGGCTGGGTCTGGACTCCTGGGTCTGAAACAGGAGGGGCTGGGTCTGGACTCCTGGGTCTGAGGGAGGAGGGGCTGGGGCCTGGACTCCAGGGTCTGAAACAGGAGGGGCTGGGTCTGGACTCCTGGGTCTGAGGGAGGAGGGGCTGGGGTCTGGACTCCAGGGAGGAGGGGCTGGGGGCCTGGATCCTAGGTCTGAGGAAGGAGACGTCTGGGGCCTGAACTTCCGGATCTGAGGGCTGGAGGGGCTGGGGGCCTGGACTTCCGGGCTTTCTGAAATAATGTGGCTCACCAATGAGAGTGATCTGGTCACCGCCAGCTCCCAACGCCCCACTGCACAGCACGGAGTAATTTCCCAGGTCCCAATCCAGGCTGAAGTTGCCGATGTGGAGCTTCCGCCCATCTTGACTGAGCCGCAGGCGACTCCCGCCTCCTGGAGCCAGGGGCCGCCCTTCCCGGGCCCAGGATGCCCGTGAGGGTGGGGGACAACCAGAGGCCTCCAGTGCCACCTCTGCCTCCCCCAACCGTGTCTCTGCCACCAGCGGATGCAGCAGCACCTCTCGGGGGGCCTCTGCAGGTGGGAGAAGCCCAGTTAAGAAAGTCGAGACCTTACCTTGGATTCAAAGAACAGGTCCTATGCCCTACTTTAAATCAGATGGTGGTAAGCCCCGGCGCTTTGGCCACCTGGGAAAGAACTGCCAGTTTACTCACTCATTCGCTCATTCATTCATTCATTCATTTATTATCTGATTTCCTCATCAAACACTTATTGAACACATACCATAGGAGCAGGCCCTGTACTGGGAAACTCATATTATTCTCAGCTATTCATTCTTCTTTATTAGAATAATAATAATTATTATTATGTAGCAATAATAATTGTAAGACTGGGTCTTGCCACACTGCCCAGGCTGGTCTTGAACTTCTAGGCCCAAGCAATCCTTCCGCCCCCAACTACCGAAGTGCTGCGATTACTGCGCCCGACCTCGTTACTCTTTAAAACATCACTGCTTTATCTTACTGAACACGTGGGAAAGTGATGGCCTTCTTCCTGTGTCCAAAAAATACCCCCATCCCTGCACGCCCTCACCATGAGGTATAGGGAAATCTTTGTCCCTTTTCTCGTTTGAAGACAGTGAAGTCCTGCCTCTTTCTTGGACTAAGGACGTACCCCAAACCCCTTCAGAATTTTCGAAAGAAAAAGTCTCCCTCCTCCTGAGAAACAGCAAAAAAGCCCCGCGCCGTCTCACCCGGCGTGACTATGCAGGTACGCGTGGCCACCAGGTGGCGAGCAAGGCAGGTGATGGGGACGCCGCTGAGCCGGGGGTGGGCGGGGACGGCAGCCAGCAGCACAGAGGACACTGGCCCCGCGCGGATGCCTTCGGGGAGACCCTGGAACTGCAGGGAGGCGGCAGGGACCCCGCCGGGCCACGAGCAGCGGAAGCGGAGGCTGCGGTCCCCGGGACCCCCTTCAACTGAGCACTGTGGGGCCCCGGGGGGCAGGTCTGCGGAGAGAAGGCAGAGAATGAAGACGTAGTCCCTCTCTCATTTCTTCTCCAGCCCCGCCTCTCTGCGCAGTAACTCTCTTCTTCCCTAGCCCCGCCCCATAGGCGCTCACACTCCCCACTTTTCCTGAGATCCCGTTCCCAACTTCCCCGCTAAGTGGGTAGCCGGCAGCCCTGATGACTGCCCAGCTTTCTTAAGAAAACTGCATCTTCACACAATGATATTTCTCTTCCCAAACGTAACTCATCCCCTTCCTTTCCAGCTCCACCACTTCTGCCAGGTTACTTCGCCCCCTCCTGGATTGCCCTCCGAGAAGCCTCCCCTTTTCCCAGATATCTCCGCTCTTCCTTGCGGACCCCATCCCCTTTCTAAGATAATTCTGCCCGCTTTCCAAATGACCTCGCCCCTTTCCCTGGTGACTCCACCTCCTTCCCAGGTACCTTCTCCGTTTGCTGATCCCACTTACCCGCCCAAGCAACTTAGTTCTTTCCCTTTCTAACTCCCACTCTTTGCCATTTAACTCCGCTGTCGACTTTGTTGAGAGTGTTCCATGCCCCGGAATGTCCGCCTTCTCAGTGCTGGGCCGGCTCGTCAGTCCTGGTCAGCCCTGCCACTCCATTTGGCTCCTTCCCTTGTCCTCTTTCTGGCTCCGCCTCTTATCCTAGGTATCCCAGCCCCTCCGCGCTGGCCCCGCCCCACCACGGGTATACCAGCTCCTTTTTGGTGATCCAGCTTTCCCGCTGGCCCCGCCCCCCTCCGGTATCGTGCTCCTCCTCCCTGGCCCCGCCCCTTATCCTAGGTATCTCCGCCCCTCCTCGCTGGCCCCGCCCACCACAGGTATCCCGGCTCCTTCTTGGTGACCCCGCCCTCCCGCTGGCCCTGCCCCACCCACCGGTATGCCGCGCCTCCTTGCTGGCCCCGCCCCTTTCACCTAGTCCCGCCCCTGTTCTGGCCCCGCCCCTCTCCCAGGCATTTCCCCACTCCCGCCCCGGCCTCTCACCGGCCACAGTGAGGTTGAGCAGCGAGCGGCGGCGGCGGCTGGTGCGCGGGTTCGCTGCCAGGCAGGCGTAGGTGCCTGCGTGGCCCGGCCCGACCGCGGGCAGCAGGAGGCGCGGCCCCGCGGGCACCGCGGCCTCGGCCGGGTCCGCCAGGCTCCACGCGATGTCGGCGGGCGGCCGCGAGGCGGCAGCGCAGCGCAAGGTCACATTGCTGCCCGCGGTGACAAAGCGGGCAGGCGTGGCGTCGCGGTCCGAGGAGACCGTGATGATCGGCGGGTCCGGGCCGTCTGGAAGGAGGAGGGGTCGGGACTGCGAGTGTCAGGGTCACCTGGGACTCCGCTAGGACTCCTGGAGACTGGTTCCCCAGCCCCCTTCTCCCCAAGGACCCCCTGTCCCCGTCCCGAGGTACCCCCACACTCACAGAAGACGGTGACGTCGGCGGCAGCCTCCCTGCGGCCGAAGGGGCTGCGGACGCGGCAAGTGTACCGGGCGTGGTCGCTGCGCACAGGGCGCACGATGAGCAGCTGGTCGCCCTCTGAGCGGATCCGGGGCGGCTGGGCTCCCTCGGATTCCGACGCCTCCAGGGCACGTCCGTCCCTGCTCCAGCTCAGCTCCCCGCGACCGGGTCCCCACCCCAGGCAGCGCAGCCGGAGCTCGGCCGCCCCCTCCTCTGTCTCTGGAGCCTTGGGCTGAACCGACAGCTGGGGTAGGGGCTCTGGGAGAGGGAGAACGGGCTCAGGACACAGTCCTGGAGCCCATCTTTGGTCCCCTTAGAGGGAGCCCCAGCCGCTGCTCCCTCTAAGCCCCTGGAGTCCCGGCCCGCACCCCTCTCCTCTCATAAACCCATGAGTTTGAGCCCCCAGACCCCTCCTCTCCGGGACCCAGGAGTTCGACAGAAGAGGCTCCCAGCCTCCTCCTCCTCCCTCAGACCTGGGAGTCCAGGCCCCCAGGAGTCTCCATCCCAAGTCCAACGTTGCTCAAACACCCCTGCCTTGACCTCTAGCTCTTTTCCTCCCTTCCTCAACCCAGAAGCCCTCTTCTGCCATCCAGGGACCCCACAGCACCGTGACTTGCCCAAAGTCTGGCAGAGCAGACCAGCCCCTGCCGCCTGCACTCCAGCCGCCAGGGCCCACTTACCATACACACCCACCGTGAACTCGCGAGTCTGCCGGGAGACCCCTGCCCGGATGACTTCAGCCGTGTAGACCCCTGCATCGTCCAGCTGGGCAGAGGCGAGCTCCAGAACCCCCCGGGCCTGGTCAAATCGCAGGCGGTCTCGGTGAGCAGGGTCCAGGCTGATCAGAGGTGCCCCTGGCCCCAGGCCTCCAGTTGCCAGCACCTTAGAGCCCCGGCGCCAGACCACCAGAGGGGTGGGGGGGCCAGGGCTGGGGACTGGGACCAGGGGGAGCCGGATGGTAGTTCCCACCAGCACAGCCAGTGGGCCCCCCAGCTGCTGGGGGAAGCTTGCCGCTGAGTGGGTCTCTGCAGAAAAGTCGGATTCAGGGCTCTGGGCAGAAAGTTGAAGATCCATGTCATCAGGGGAGAATTTCGAATCTGGGGCCTCAACAGAGAGTTTGGTGTTGGAGACTTGAGTAGAAATGTTTGAAGCTGGGGTCTTAACAGAGAAGGAAGGCTTGGGGTCTTTGGCAGGAACTTGTGGTTCCAAAATATCAGGAAATACTTCAGAACCAGGGGTTTCAGAGGAGGAAACCGGGCTCAAATCTTGGCCCTCAGCAGAAACATTTGACCAGAAGGACCCAGACATGTTGTTGGAACTCAGGGCCTCAGGAAACCAGCTGGAATCAGAGATTCCTGCAGAGCCTTTTGAATCCAGGGACTGATCTGGAAATTTCCAGCTGGGAGGTTTGATGGAGGGAACTTCTGCACCCAGCCCCTGGGAAGAGCTCTTTGAGTCCGAAGAGAAGGCAGAGGAGAAGTTGGTTTGCTGAAGTCCAGAAGAGGCTCTGAGGGTGAGGACCCCTACCAAGGAGGCTGCAGAGAAGAGGGGAAAGCGTTGGGGGAGGCTGCTCCGGGGGACTGGAGGGGAGGGGACTGAGCAGGGAACTTACCCAGGAGTAGGAAGAGTGGCAGAGCCTGTGGGGTGTCCATGGTGCTGGCCTCACTGAAAGGACACTGGAGAGAGACCCAGGACTGCACCCATCCCTCCTGGGTCAGACGAGTCCAACAGGACTGGTAGCTTAGCTTCCTGGGAGGGGAAGGGAGCCAGACCCAGCGGGAGGGGCCAGGATCCCCAACCCCGATGTGGTGGCTGAGCTGCCCACCCCACCCCACTCTCTTCATCAGCTGGTCCCATCTGCAGGGAGGCCCAGCCTGATCCCTGCACTCCCCATCCCCAGGGGGCAGATGGAGAAAACATTCCCAGCTAAAAATGTGGTAGCAAGTTTGTGGGACAAAGCCAGGAAGACTTCCTGGAGGAGGGTGAGGTGACCTTTCTGAGAGCCCCACCTCTGATGGCCACAGCTTCAGAACAGGCTTCCTCCTCCCCAGCCTCCTGGCCCCTTCCACTCTGTCTTGCCTGCAGCCTCAGATACACCTGACCGTGCTCCTCCTCTGCTCCAAACCCTCCCACGGCTCTCTCAGAACCAAGTCTCCAGGTGCTATCTCCTGCCAGGGCCTCTATCCTGAGACCAGAGCTGCATTTCCGCATCCCCGAGGCCCTCACATGGCCTGTGTCCCGCTAAACTCAGAATCTTTCCTCTAACCCAAACTTCCTCACACCTCCAGGATGGCTTCACCATCTTCGCAAATGCTGGGTAACATTCCCAACCTCCTCCCTCCCCGTCACCACTGTCAATCTGAGTCCAACCCTCCTCACCCTGGTTCTCACTGGCCAGGCGCTGTCTTCTCTTCCTGCCCCGTCTCCCTCCTCTGCCCAGTCTCCTCCAGTCCCTGCCAGGGTCCTTCTACACCCAGAGCCGAACCTGCCTTCCCCTGCTCACAGCCCTCCCCTGGCTCCCCAGCGCCCTCTGGAGACATCCAAGCTTCACAGCAAACCCATGCACACCCCCCACTCCAGCACTTGAACATCCTGCCCGCCCATCTCACCTCCCAGTCCTCTACCTGGAATGCTCTCACACTCTCCACCTCCCTCCAGCCTGGCTAAACCACAACTTGTCCTTCAGGTCTCACCTTATTAAGAACCATAGTAATTACCACTTAGTTTGAGCCAGGAACTATGCTAAATGTTTCCTATGCGTTATCAGGCTGAACCCTTCTAAACACGCTATGAGCTGAGTGTCATTATACTCACTTTGCAGGCCAGGGGACTTAGGCTCAGAGAGGTCAAGGGACCTGCAGGAGGTTGCACAGCCAGAGGGAGAAGCTGGACTTGGGACCAGGATGGTCAGACCATTGACTCCTTCTGATAGCTTTTCCCACCATCCCATGCTGAGCTTAGGGCCTCTGCTCAGCTCCCAGTCCTCTAAGCTTACCTTGGCCCAGTTCTCACCAGTAATAATACTGGTAATATATGTATTTTTTGAGACGGAGTCTCCTTCTCTCACCCAGCTCACTGCAGGCTCCATCTCCCGGGTTCGAGTGATTCTCCCGTCTCAGCCTCTGGAGCAGCTGGGAGTACAGGCACGCACCACCACACCCGGATAATTTTTATTATTTTTAGTAGAGATGGGGTTTCACCACGTTGGCCAGGCTTATCATGAGTTCCTGACCTCAAGTGATCCACCCACCTTGGCTTCCCAAAGTACTGAGATTACAGGCGTGAGCCACCGTGCCCGGACTGACACTGGTAATAATATATGTCTAGCATTTTTTGCATAGCAGGTGTGGTTATGGGGGTGCTACATAAATTAACCTTTCAAAACTCCATGGAGTAGATTATGTAGCTTAAAGAGGGCTGCAAATTTGAGGATCCTCCTGTTAAGATGTGGGGTCTATCTCCCCACTCCTTGGATCTCAGTAGGCTTTGTGACTGCTGGACCAAGACGTGGAAGTGACCCTGTGCCAGGGTCTGCATCTAGGCCAGCATATGCCACTTTCTGTATCATAGGACACTCCCTCATGGAACCCAGCCGCCACACTGGGAGGAAACTCAGCAGTCCCATGGAGGGGAATCATGGCCCCTGGTCAGCAGCCCCAGCCAGCTTGCTGGCCATGTGGGTAAGCCCTCTTGGAAGTCAACCCCCTGGCCCCATTTGAGGCACCTGAACTGATCCTGCACCGAGGAGAGACAAGCTGTCCCTGCTGAGCCCTGCCCAGATTCCAGACTTAAGAGCATAATAAACAAGTGTTGTTTTAAGCCACCAAGTTTTGGGGTGGTTTGTTATGCCAGAACAGACAACCAGAATATAGGTATCACTAATTCCACCTGATAGAGAAAGAAACTGAGGCTCAGGGAGTAGTTGCCTATCTGAGGTCCTCCTAGAGCCAGGAATGGGTCCAGTGGGATTTGACCCAGGGCCCTGGGACCCAGAACCCATGCCCTTAACCCCTACATGATGCCGTTACTATTTTGATCTGCAGAAGAGGCAACTGAAACTCAAAAACAGGAAGGAACTCACCCAAGATCTAGCTGGCAAAGGTGAGAGTGAGCATATGAAATCACATGCTGTCAGAAGGCCAGAGGAATGGAACACAATTTTTTTAACAAAAAATTAGGCCAGGCGCTGTGGCTCACGCTTGTAATCACAGCACTTTGGGAGGCTGAGATGGGCGGATCACTTGAGGTCAGGAGTTCAAGACCAGTCTAGACAACATGGTGAAACCCCGTCTCTACTAAAAATACAAAAATTAGCCAGGTGTGATGGCGCAAGCCTGGGCAACAGAGCAAGACTCTGTCTCAAAAAAATATAATTGAAAAAAAATTAATCTGACTCTAGACCCAGGCTGTTCATCGCCACACTAAGTTTCGATTCTCTGTGGCTTGTCTCTGTCTCACACCAGAACCACAGCTTCTGGCCTCATTCTCTCCTGTGTCCCTGCTGAGACTGGGGACACAAGAGAGAATGAGTGTCCTGAGTGTTCTGCAAACATTGTGGATAAAAGCCCTTCTCACCCACCTCACTGATACTTGTGTTCCAACACTCAACGTGGAAGTCATCTCCCTGGGAAATCTCTGACCCCACGGGCTGGGCCAGGTCAGGTCCCCCAGTTGGGTTCCCAGGGGCCCAGTGTGCCTCCACCTCTAGCATACTTCATCCCGAATTACAGCTGCCTTTGTCCTCATTGTCCCCTGCATCAACACAGAGGCTCCTCGTGGGCAGGGACTGGATCCACGGGGCCTGGCACACAAAAGACTCAAGTAAATGTTGAATGAACCAAATAATGGGTCTCTAGGAAATGAGTTAACAGAGATAGACGTTGAGAGTCAGTTTTATTGCCATCTCTGGGAGGGGCTCAAATCCGCCCGATCTCCTTCAGCTTGGCCACTAGGTCCTCAGTGGTTTCCACCTTGACGCCAGCCGTGCGCTGGGGCGGGTCCTCCACGCTGATCACAGAGAGCTTGGAGGTCAGGTCCACGCCCAGATCCCCAGGCTTGATCACCTCGATCTTCTTCTTCTTGGCTTTCTGCACATGGGAAGCCACTGTTCACAGGGCTGTGGAACCCCTGCCACCCTCCTGCCACCTCCTTCCCGTGGGTGCCATGCCTGCAGACCAGTCCCATGGGCTGAACCCTCTGGACCCACCGACTGGCCAGGACACACAAAACTTCTCACAGGGCCACACCTGGTGTGGAAAACTCCTGCTGGCTTGGAGGCCCTGGGAGGCCCAACTATTGCAGCAGTTCTCCTTTAGGTAACCAATTCAGGAAGCCCTTCACGGGCTGCAACAGACTGGCAAACCCATCCTTTTGGTAGTAATGACTCTGGACTTTTGGTTGAGATGACATGCTGAAGTCTCCCAATAGGCTGAGATGATACCCTGAGCCCTCCCTATAGGCTGAGACGATGCACTGAACCCTCCCTATAGGCTGAGACGATGCGCTGAGCCCTCCCTATAGGCTGAGACGATGCGCTGAGCCCTCCCTATAGGCTGAGACGATGCGCTGAGCCCTCCCTATAGGCTGAGACGATGCGCTGAGCCCTCCCTATAGGCTGAGACGATGCGCTGAGCCCTCCCTATAGGCTGAGACGATGCGCTGAGCCCTCCCTATAGGCTGAGACGATGCGCTGAGCCCTCCCTATAGGCTGAGACGATGCGCTGAGCCCTCCCTATTAGGCTGAGACGATGCGCTGAGCCCTCCCTATAGGCTGAGACGATGCGCTGAGCCCTCCCTATAGGCTGAGACGATGCCCTGAGCCCTCCCTATAGGCTGAGACGATGCCCTGAGCCCTCCCTATAGGCTGAGACGATGCCCTGAGCCCTCCCTATAGGCTGAGACGATGCCCCGAGCCCTCCCTATAGGCTGAGACGATGCACCGAACCCTCCCTATAGGCTGAGATGATGTAATGAACACTCTGTAATGGCTGAAATGACTCACTGAACCTTCCCCATTGGCTGAGATGATCCATTGAACTCTCCCTGTTGGTTGAAATGACCCACTGAATATTCTCCATTGTCTGAGATGACTCACTAAACTGTTAATATTGGCCAAGATGACCCAGCAAACCTCTCCTACTGGCCGTGATGATTAGTGAACTCTACCTGTTAGCCAAGAGACCCCATGCACCCTTCCTAGTTAGCCAAGATGATCTACACGATAACTTCGCATTGGCAAAAATTACCAAGGGGACCCTCCCTAATGAACCAAGATGACCCAGTGAACTTGTTCCACTGGCTGGAATGACAAAGGGAACAATGTCTGCTACCCAGCGAAGCCTTCCTACTGGCCTAGATACCAGCAAGCCCTCCCTGCTAGCCAAAGCAGCCCCCGTGAACTCTCAGCATTGGCAGAGATGACCCAGCAAACCCTCTCTATCAGCCAAACTCCAGGTGACGGCTTCCTGCGTACGAGACCTCCCTTGGATCCTTCCCTCCCCCGACGCGACCACCAGGGGGCACTGGGCTGGCAATGTGCTTGCCAATCCCAGGCCCTCAGTGCCCGCTGGCCAGGGGCTCACCATGATGTTGGGCAGCGTGGCATAACGGGGCTCGTTGAGCCTCAGGTCAGCTGTCACCACAGCTGGCAGCTTCAGGCGCAGGGTCTCCAGGCCCCCGTCGATCTCCCGCTCCACTTTCAACTTGTCCCCTTCCAGCGTCACCTGGGAGGCGAATGTGCCCTGGGGAGGGACAGTGTAGGAGGAGAGTGGGTGAGGCTAATTCAGGTCCGATCCGAGCAGTCCGCTTATGACACTACTTAGTACATGCACGGACAAGTGAATGAAGGAGGGAGCGAACAATGCAGGGTCCCATGAGGTTTAGAATCGATCCTGTACACCTGGGAGAGCGTATCTTTCCTTTTCCTGAGAGCCACGGTGTATGTACTGATGTCCTACGTCCTGATGCTGCCAGTGAGGCCTCCCTGCCTTCCTGACAGTGAACACGTACTGAGTGCTGGGCCCTGTGCTAAGCAACTGATGGGTCAATCATCGAATCCTCGTAGGAACTTTATGAGGTAAATGTTATTATCCCCACTTTACAGATGAGGAAAACTGAGGCAGCGAGATGCTGAGTTACGTGCCCACTGCCACCCACAGCTGGTAAATCCAAAAGCTGACAATCTGACTCCCAACAGCCCCCCGTGAGGCCCCTCCACTGGGCCGACAACAGAACTGTGTGTGTCCACACCGGTCCTTAAACCACCTTCTGGGACCCCATCCTCTGGCCAGGTCCCTTTGCCTCTCAGTCCTGAATCAACATTTCCTCCCCTGGTAACTGATGCCACCTACACTCCTCTTTGTCTAACGACCTTTCTCCCTGTCCACTTACTAACATCTTTCAGGTCTTAGTGTGAACATCACATCCCTTCGTTCAGAACTTCCTCCTAGTGCCCTTATGAACCTGTCCCTGGAGATACACTGTGAACATGACCAGTGAAGCACCAGCTGGGGTGGGCTCATATTCTGCCAGGGAAGACAACCAGTCACCAGGGAAACACACACACACACAAATGAGATCATTTCAGATCAGAAGGAATAAGAAGAAAATAAGACACATGATATGAGAGCAAGAAGGGTGCAATGTTGGAGAAGCTGGTCAGATAGTGATAAATGCTTTGAAGATAAAACAGGATCATGGTTTTGAATGTGCTGTCCCATCCAGTAGCCACGGGCCGCGTGTGGCTGCCCAGCACTTGAAATGTGGCCAGTGCAGCTGAGGAATGAATTTTTAAATTTTATTTAAATTTAAACACCGATAATTTGGCCAGGCGCAGTGGCTTATGCCCGTTAATTCCAGAGCTTTGAGGGGCCAAGGCAAGTGGATCGCTTGAGGAGTTCGAGACCAGCCTGGCCATCACGGCGAAACCCTGTCACTACTGAAAATACAAAAATTATCCAGGCATGGTGATGCATGCTTGTAATTCGATCTACTTGCGAGGCTGAGGCAGGAAAATCACTTAAATTCAGGAGGCGGAGGCTACAGTGAGCCGAGATCGCGCCACTGCACTCCAGCCTGGGGACAGAACAAGATTCCACCTCAAAAAAATAAAAATAAATAAATACTGAGAATTCAAGATACATTACCATGATTGTGGTGATGATTTCATGGATGTAACATATATCAAAACTTATCAAATTTTGGAGGGCTGAGGTGAGCAGATTGCTTGAGCCCAGGAGTTCAAGACCAGCTTGGGCAACATAGTGAGACCCCCATCTCTATCTAAATAAAAGTGTTTAAGAAAAGCAAACTTCACAAATTGTGCAACTTAAGATATGTGCAGTTTACTGTAGGTCAATAACTCAATAAGGCTGTTTTTTAAAAAAACAAAACAAAACAAAACAAAAAACACAGATACCTAATGCAGCTACTGGAAATGCAGTTACTGGAAAACTTTGTTTTGAACAACTTGGGTGTGTAAATCTACTTCAACTGTCATCTTTAGGAACGTGTTTCTCATAGAAATTTAGCACCTGAATTGAGATGTGCTGTAAATATAAAATACATGCTGAATTTTGAAGATTTAGTACAAAGAAAATCCAAAAAACGTAAAATACAGATGGTCCCTGGCTTATGGTGGTTTGAATTAAGATTTTTCAGTTTTCTGAAGGTGTGACAGTGGTAAGCATTCAGTGGAAACCACACTGCCAGTACCCCATACAACCATTCTCTTTTTTTAGTTCCAGTATAGTGTTTGATAAATTACATGGGATATTTAGCACTTTATTATAAAATAGGCTTTATGTTAGATTATTTTACCCCACTGTAGGCTAATGTAAGTGTTGTGACATGTTTAAGGTAGGCTATGATATTTGGTAGATTAAGTATATTAAATGCATTATTTGAGTTATAATATTTTCAATTTATGATGGCTTTATCAGGACATAACCCCACTGCTGGTAAAGCATATGTATCTCAATATTTTCTATGTTGATTACATGTTAAAATGATAATATTTTAGATATAATGAGGTGAAATAAAATATAATTTTATCTGTTTCTTTTTACTTTTTTATGTAGCTGTGAAAATTTTTAAATTTGTCTATGCGCCTTTTTTTCTTTTTTTTTTTTGAGACAGGGTTTCCCTCTTTCACCCAGGCTGGAGTGCAGTGGCATGATCCCAACTTACTGCAGTCTTGACCTCCTGGGCTCAAGGGATCCTCCCACCTCGGCCTCCTGAGTGGCTGGGACTACAGGCATGTGCCACCACACCCAGCTAACTTTTCTTTCTTGGTAGAGATGGGGTCCCACTGTGTTGCCAAGGCTGGTCTCGAACACCTGGGTTCAAGTAATCCTCCCACCTCGGCCTCCCAAAGTGCTAGGACTATAGGTGTGAGCCACTGTGCCCAGCCTGCATTTTTTTTTTTTTTTGAGTCGGAGCCTCCCTCTGTTGCCAGGCTGGAGTGCAGTGGGGTGCGATCTTGCCTCCCTGCAACCTCTGCCTCCCGAGTTCAAGCAGTTCTCCTCCTTCAGCCCCCTGAGTAGCTGGGACTACAGGCACATGCCACCACACCCGGCTAATTTTTAAATTTTTAGTAGAGATGGGGTTTCAACATGTTGACCATGCTGGTCTCAAACTCTTCCTGACCTCAAGTGATCCGCCTGCCTCGGCCTCTCAAAGTGCTGGGATTACAGGCGTTGAGTCACCATGCCTGGCCCCAGCCTGCATTTATATCGGACTGGCATAGATGGGGATTGGGGAACCTGGAGTTGAGGGGGTGGGCATGAGTATTTCACGTAGGATGGCAAGAAAGTCCCCTTTGAAGAGGTGATACCTCAGCAGAGATCTCAAGGAGGGGAACAAGAAAGCCCTGAGGCCATCTGAGGGAGCAGTGTTCCAGGAGGAGAGAACAGCGAATGCAAAGGCCCTGAGGCAGAAATGAAGTTTGAGGGATGAGGGCCTGGCCCTCAGCAGGTGCTCCCCACTCCAGCCTCACCTGTGGCCAGTCGAGAAATCCAGCTGTCATCTGCCCTGTCTGGTTACAGTCATCATCGATGGCCTGAATGGGGAGAGAGAGGAAACTGTATGACAATCAATGGAGCTCGTGGACCATCCGGGCCTCTGTCTAGAACAGGGCTTGGCAAACTTTTTCTTTCTTTTTTTTCTTTTTGAGATGGAGTCTTGCTCTGTCACCCAGGCTGGAGTGCAGTGGTGCCATCTTGGCTCACTGCAACCTCCGCCTCTCGGGTTCAAGCAATTCTCCTGCCTTAGCCTTCTGAGTAGCTGGGATTATAGGCGCCCACCACCACGCCCAGCTAATTTTTGTATTTTTAGTAGAAACGAGATTTCAACATGTTGGCCAGGCTGGTCCTGAACTCCTGACCTCAGATGATCCCCCAAAGTGTTGGGATAACAGGCATGAGCCACCGTACCCAGCCGGGTTGGCAAAATGTAGTAAATATTTTAGGCTTTGCAGGTCATACAGTCTCTGTCACAGTGACTTAGCTCTGCTGTTGTAGTGCACAGGCAGCCATAAATAATATGTACATGAACGTGTGTGGTGATGTTCCAATATAGCTTTATTTACAAATCAGAGGTCGCTATGGACCATAGTTCACTGATTTTTGGTCTAGAACGATCCCCGCACTTGGGCCCAGAGATAAGCAGCCACTTGTCCAGGGACATATGGGGCCACCTGGCATTCCTGTCGCCAAGTCTCTGCCCTCTGAATAAAGCCTCTCAGGAATCCCGCCCTATGTGGCCCCTGGGCAGCTGCATGAAGAGGATCTGGGCCAGCGAGGACATTCTAGCCCCAACCCCAGTGATTGGTTCAGGGAGGGGCACATGACTCGAGCTGCACCAGAGAAGAGTAAGCCCTGGGAGTTTGCTGGAGCCCTTGGGAAAGAGGCTCCTTTCTTTCTGCTGGGGTCACTGGGCCGGTGGGATCTGAGCTTGGAGATGCAGACAGTGAAGCCAAGGTAGAGGGGAGCCTACAGCTCATGTGTGACCCTGGATCAAGCTGTGCCTGAAGCCCCTGATTTACATGAGCTAATAAATTCACTTTCTGGCTTAAGCCAGTTTGAGTTGTGAATCTGTTTCCTAGAACAAACAGCATCCTGACCAGTTCATCCGGCATTTCCCCAGCTGGAGGTCCTGGCCCCAGGAACTGTCCCTGGCCCAGGACAGGTAGGACATCGGAGTCTGAGAACCACCAGCAAATGCAGGGGACTGCTAAAGCCACGCTTCCAACACCTCGGCCTCTGCAGCCCCACGCAGGCCCTGCCTTTTTGGCCCGTTCTCCAGGTAGGCCCTTCTGCCACAGTTGGTTGATCTGTACTCTGATGCCCCTGCTGTTGGTAATCTCTCTTTGTTTTCTTCGGACTTTCTCAGGGCTGGGCAGGACACCCGATGACCTATCTGGACCCACCAGCCTCCTCTTTGTCCCAGAACTGACCTGGCCCTGGGATCTCCATCTCTCTCCGGGGGCCCCAGCTCTACCTGAGCCTGCTGTGCTCTGCTGTCTCCGTGCCCTGCTTGACATACCTTGCCATCTTTGGTCTTCCTTCTCAGCCTCCATCCCTAATTCCCTGCCTCTTCTCACTCCCATCTGCCTGTGGTTCTTCTGATGTCCCTATTCTGTCCTTCCCCTGGTTGAGGCCATGAGGTTTGTCCTCAAATCAGATGAGCTACCCCTGAGGAGAGGTGGTGCCCCAGGGTCTCCTGGGGAAACAGATGAGCCCCATGTACCTGTCTCAGTGGGGAGCACCAGTGTGGCAGGGAAGGTTCTGGTCGGGTCCTCACCCAGCCCTAACCTCCTTCCCTAACTCCTGGCCTCCAATCTCCCCTTCCAGTCCATTCTCGAAGCCCAGGGAGGCTTTTTCCGCACCTAGTGCTGATCCCACCCCTCTTCTGCTCATAGACCTCCCATAGCTCCCTGGCCACCTGCTGTCTCACCCCACATCTCCACCACCCTCCTCCCGAGCAGGGATGAGCAAGGGGGCACAGGGAGAGCGGACCACAGCTACCTGCTTGCCCAGCAGCACCAGGTCCACCTTCTCCTGCTCTGCCAGCTTAGCCAGGACCCGAGCCACCTGCAGTGCCCTCCAAAATTCTCAAGTCTCTGTTTCAAGCCCAGGACTGTCTCCTGAATCTGCATCAATGTCTCCTGGGCTCCTCACACTCCCCGTGTAGGATCCTCCTCTAACCTCCTGTTCTTCCTGGGTTTCCCACCTGTGTTACCAAGGCAGACCCAGGCACTGTCCTTGCCTCCTCCCTGCCCTCCCTCCCCATGCTAAGTCCAGTCTCTCCTGCCACATCATGTCTCTGCTCTGTCCCGACACCTTTGGCCGAGGCCTCATTCTCCCCACGTGACCATCACCTCAGCCTCCCAGCCTCTAAACTCAACCAAAAGGATCTTTCTTCTTTTTTTTTCCTTTCTTTTTTTTTTTGTTTTTTTTTTTTGTTTTTTTTTTTTTGTTTTTTTTTTTTTGAGACGGAGTCTCGCTCTGTCGCCCAGGCTGGGGTGCAGTGGCCGGATCTCAGCTCACTGCAAGCTCCGCCTCCCGGGTTCACGCCATTCTCCTGCCTCAGCCTCCCAAGTAGCTGGGACTACAGGCGCCCGCCACCTCGCCCGGCTAGTTTTTTTTTGTATTTTTTAGTAGAGACGGGGTTTCACCGTGTTAGCCAGGATGGTCTCGATCTCCTGACCTCGTGATCCACCCGTCTCGGCCTCCCAAAGTGCTGGGATTACAGGCTTGAGCCACCGCGCCCGGCTTTTTTTTTTTTTTTTTTTTTGAGACAGAGTCTCGCTCTGCTCCCAGGCAGGAGTGCAGTGGTGCCTGGAGTGCAGTGGTGCGATCTTGGCTCACTGCAACCTCCACCTCCCAAGTTCAAGTGATTCTCACGCTTCAGCCTCCCAGGTAGCTGGGATTACAGGTGCACGCCCCCACACCCGGCTAATTTTTTTATTTTTAGAAGAGATGGGGTTTCACCGTGTTGGCCATGCTAATCTCAGACTCCCGACCTCAAGTGATCCGCCCGCCTCAGCCTCCCAAAGTGCTGCGATTACAGGCGTGAGCCACCGTGCCTGGCCCAAGAGGATCTTTCTAACACCCAGAGGGACTCTGTCCTCCCTGCTCAAACTCTCTGTCAGGAGGGTCAGCAAAGTCCCAAGCTGCTCAGCCTGGAGTGGCTGAATGCCCTGGGCCTGGCCACCTGCTGTCTCACCTCACATCTCCACCACCTTCCTCCCAAGCAGGGATGAGCAAGGGGGCACAGGGAGGGCTGACCACGGTTACCTGCTTGCCCAGCAGCACCAGGTCCACCTTCTCCTTCTCTGCCAGCTTGGCCAGGACCCGAGCCACCTGCAGGGGACCCAAGCGTTCTGCTTCTGCTGGGGGCACCTCCACGTGGATACCTCGGTCTGCACCCATAGCCAGGGCAGTACGAATGGTCTCCTGCCGAGGACAGAGGGGCTTGACTTGGCTATCCTCAGGGCAACCCAGGAGTCTGGCCCCAGCCCCTCCTCCCTCAGACCCAGGAGTCCAGGCCCCCATCCCCTCCTTCCTCAGACCCAGGAAACCAGGCTATCAGCCCATCCTCCCTCAGATCCAGGGGTCCAGGCTTCCAGCCTCCTCCTCCCTCAGACCCAGAGTCCAGGTCCCAGCCCCTCCTCCCTCAGACCCAGAAGTCCAGCCCCTCCCCAAGACCCTGAGCACCTGGCACTGTGCAGGCCCACAGCTGACGGCGATGACCTCCTTCACCAGCTTCTTCTCCTTGAGCCGCACAGCCTCCTCCACTGCGATCTCACAGAAGGGGTTCATGGAGTGCTTCACGCCATCTGTGACCACACCGGTCTTGTCAGGTTTCACTCGGATCTGCTCAGCAGGAGGGGAGGGGGCGGGGTCAGGAGGAAACAGGCAAGAAGGTGGGGGCCTCAGCACCAACCCTGTCCCAGGCTGGATGAGGACAACAACAGCCTGGAAAGGGGCAGGGCCTTGTCTGGGGTCACACAGCTTCAGGGACAGAGCTGGGTTAGAGCTTGTAGGCAGGGGCAGGTCACCCTGTCTCCTTCTCTCATCCAGCCATTCCTGGGTACCAGGGACATCTGACTTGATCATCCCTACTGTGTCACTGCTCCTCTCAGGCCCGAAAGAGTGTTTCTCAAATTTACAGAATTTATGGGAACCCACAGTGAGAGGTGCATTTTACCATATCTCCAAGTGTATATAAATACATAACACACTGACACAAAAATACAAAAGAGGAGAAGAAAAGGAAAAATCAGTTAGGTAGACAGTTAAGGCTGGTCCTCAGAGAAGCAGCCTGCCTGAAAAATCACAGCTACCGGAAACAATAGAGCAGCCTGAGGAAAACTCAGGCTGCACGTGCACAGACAAGCAGGCAGGTCCAGCACAGAAGCCTTTTGTTCTCTGTGTGATTGACAGGCTCCCAGGAAAAGTTCCCTCCCCTTTTCAGGCATGTACCTTGTGGTCTCTGTGGGAACTTGCACAGGGAGGGGCGGAGCTTACCTAAAACAAACCCAGGGTTACACAAACAAGAGAAGCAGAGCTTTGTGCTTGCAAAAGGACATACCTACAACTATACAGATAACGGAGAGTTATGCAGATAGCTTTACAGATAAGATACTCAAACAGCTACAGAGATGAGAGGAGTTTCTTATAAAAGCTTTTGGAATCAACTGTAAAAATGGCAACACGCTTGGGCTCCCCTCTCCTCTGCAGAGAGCTTTCTGCTTTTGCTTATTAAACTTTCGCTCTAACCTCACCCTTTGGGTGGTCTATGCTCTTTAATTCTCTTGGTTGTGAAACGAGCTCGGATAACACCTTAGACAATGTGACCGGTGACCCTGACCTGTTTCACAGATGCCACTGCAGTGTAAGGGTCAGTGACCAATACTTACCCTGGCTACACACACACCATACCCTGACATTTTCTACCCTTTTTCAGAAAAATGCCAGCCCTTTGCCTGGATGTCATGATCACACATGGTCACAACCTGATTTGGAAAACACCAGCACCAAAGACCTCTTTGCTAAACAGACAAGGGAGTTAAGGGAAGTGGGTGGCAAACCCCACCCATTTGCTTCTGCACATCGTTTTTGTCTCTCCTGGGCCCTACTGTGTGCCTGGCACTAAGCTGGATCCTGGGGGCACCATCATGTGCCAGGGAGAGAGGCTTCCGGTGTGGACCAGGGTGTAGCGTGAACCACTAACCACCTTCCTGTTAGTTTCTCTCGGCTGCCATAACAAATCACCACATACTTGGTGGCTTAGAATCTTACAGCTCTGGAGGCCAGAAGTCCAAAGTCAGTTTCACCAGGGTGAGACCAAGGGGTGTGCAGGCCCTGTGGGGAGCACGTTTCTTGCCTCCTCCAGCTTCTGCTCTGACACCCTCTGGCTTGTGGCTGCATCGCTTTATCTTCAGTGCCAGCATCCTCAGCTCTGTCTTCATGTGGCCTTCTCCTGTCTCTGTGTGTCTAGTCTCCCTCTGTCTCTCTCTTATAAGGACTCTTGAGATGGCATTTAGGGCCCACCTAAATAATCCAGGGTAATGCCCCCATCTCAAGATGCTTAATTTAATCACATCTGCAAAGACCCTGTTTCTATGTTTTTCTTCCAGATGGGCTCTCGCTCTGTCACCCAGGCTGGAGTACAGCAGTGAAATCTCGGCTCACTGCAACCTCTGCCTCCCGGGTTCAAGCAATTCGCATGCCTCAGCCTCCCAAGTAGCTGGGATTATAAGCATGCGTCACCACACCCGGCTAATTTTTGTATTTTTAGTAGAGACAGGGTTTCACCATGTTGGCCAGGTCTCAAACTCCTGACCTCAGGTGATCTGCCCTCCTCGGCCTCCCAAAGGCAGCCTGCCACCGCGGCCAGCCTGCAAAGACCCTGTTTCTAAGTGATTTTCCCTTCTCAGGTACCAGGGATTGAAACCTGGCTGTTTTAGAGGGCTATTTCTTGGCCTACCACAATCCTCTTTTTTTTTTTTTTGAGATGGAGTCTTGCTCTGTCATCCAGGCTAGAGTGCAATGGCGTGATCTTGGCTCACTGCAACCTCCGGCTCCCCAGTTCAAGCCATGCTCCTGCCTCAGCCTCCGGAGTAGCTGGGATTACAGGCGCCCACCACCACGCCCGGCTAATTTCTTGTATTTTTAATAGAGATAGGGTTTCACTATGTTGGTCAGGCTGGTCTCAAACTCCCGACCTCCAGTGATCCACCCACCTCAGCCTCCCAAAGGCAGGGGATTACAGGCGTGAGTCACCGCACCCGGCCCAACCTGAGTTTTTATAAAGTCATTCTGGATTCTTGGTGGAGAAAACTGGAAAAAGATGAGAGGCAGTGACGAGACAGCTAGGTGGCTATTTGTCACCAAAGTGAGAGGTGACACTGGGACAGACAGCTGTGACAACAGAGACAGATGCAAGAGGTCTCTGGAGGTGCAACTGACAGGCCATGGTGCGCGATGGGAAGATGACACCAAAGAAGGGCTTCCAGTCTGTACATCAGCCTGAGCTGGGAAGATGGTGAGTTTGGTTTGGGGCACAAATGTTTAAAAAGCCTCCAGGGACATCCAGAGAAGCCTTGCTAAGGAGCTGTAGGGAGCTGCCCATTCGGCCTGGGGCCTGCCCTCTTTCTCTTCTCCCATGTGGCCGCCACCCAGGGCTTAGCCAGAGCAGATCTCGGGTGGCAGCTGGGCCCGGTGAGGACACTGGGACGCTCTTGCTATTTCCCTGTCCCTTTTTCTCTGAGGCTGTGGGTGTAACTGTTCCTCCCACAGGCAGGACAGAATCCGAGATGAGAAGGTGGGACCCATAAGGGGTTTCCCACTCTGGCTGTGCCTCATGGAGAGGGTAACATTAAAAGATGGAGGATGGAGACCTGGCACAGTGGCTGATGTCTATAATCCTAGAACTTTGGGAGGCCAAGGTGGGAGGATCCTTTGTGCCCAAGAGTTGGATACTAGCCTGAGCAACAGGTTCTACAAACAACAACAACAAAAAAACAAAAACAGCTGGGTGTGGTGGCTCATGCCTGTAATCCCAGCACTTTGGGAGGCCAAGGTGGGTGGATCACCTGAGGTCAGGAGTTCGAGATCAGCCTGGCCAACATGGCAAAACCCCATCTCTACTAAAAATAAATATAAAATAAAAAATTAGCCAGGCATGGTAGTGCACGCCTGGAATTGCAGCTACTCAGGAGGCTGGGGCAGGGAGAATTGCAACCCAGGAGGTGGAGGTTGTAATGAGCCAAGATTACGCCACAGCACTCCAGCCTGGGCAACAGAGCAAGACTCCACCTCAAAACAAACAAACAAACAACAACAACAACAACAACAAAAAGCAGCCAGGTGTGGTGGCACACACCTGTAGTCCCAGCTACTCAGGAGGCTGAGGCGGGAGGATCACCTGAGCCCAGGAGATCAAGGGTGCAGTGAGCCGTGATCATGCCACTACACTCTAGCCTGGGTGACAGAGCAAGACCTCATCTCAAAAAAAAAAAAGAAAAAAGAAAAGGAAAAAAAAAAAAGAAAAAGGAGAAAGAGGAGGAGGAGCTAGAGGAGGAGAGGAAAGATAAAGAACTGTTATTTTCGTCTCTCTTGTTGCCCAGGCTGGAGTGCAGTGGTGCCACCTTGGCTCACTGCAACCTCCGCCTCCCAGGCTCAGGCAATCCTCCCACTTCAGCCTCCCCAGTAGCTGGGACCACAGGTGGGCACCACCATGCCGGGCTATTTTTTTTTTTTTTTTTTACTTTTTGTAAAGAAAGGGTTTATCCATGTTTCCCAGGTTGGTCTCGAACTCCTAGCCTAAAGTGATCCGCCTGCCTCAGCCTCCCAAGTGCTGGGATTACAGGTGTGAGCCACAGTGCCTGGCCCCTTTTTTCTAAATAAATAAATAAATAAATAAATAAAATACAACGTAGGAATTGCCCCTTTAAGACAGAAAAGAACCTCACCCACCCAGCAGTAAGAGGCCCCAAGCTTTTTGCTGTGTGTCAGAGAGGCTTCAGAAGGGCCTCAAGCCCCATCTTGCTCTTGCTCTGGCAGAACTCCCAGCCCCAACCTCCTCATTCCCAGCTCCTGACTCATTCCCAGGAGACAGAGTGAGAGCGAGACTCTGTCTCAAAAAAAAAAAAAAAAAAAAGAAAATGAATCCCAGATAATAAATACAAAATTGCCCCAGCCTCTCCTGGGGTCTTTTTTTTTTTTTTTTTTTTGAGACAGAGTCTCCCTTTGTCACCCAGGCTGGAGTGCAGTGGCACAATCTCGGCTCACTGCAATCTCCGCCTCCCTGGTTCAAGCAATTCTTCTGCCTCAGCCTCCTGAGTAGCTGGGGCTATAGGCACGCGTCACCACACCCAGCTAATTTTTGTATTTTTAGTAGAGACGGGGTTTCACTATGTTGGCCAGGATGGTCTCAAACTCCTGACTTCGTGATCCGCCCGCCTCAGCCTCCCAAGTGTGAGTTTACAGGCATGAGCCACCGTGCCCAGCCTTTCTCCTGGGGTCTTGAAAGAGGCCCTGAAGGTTAAGATTCATCAGTTTACTGGAAAATGTGCCCCTGGATAGGACAGGGTGTTACTGAGTTGCCAAATACTTATTAGGATGCTGGATACACACACATACCCGGAAACATGCACGCAGCCGGACACACATACACACTCACACACACACACAAATACACTCTGAACAGAGCATTTGTTATGTTTTGAATAAATGAATGACTAAACTTCCATTACTACTACTGCCAATAAAAACACTTATTGCAGCTGGTCACAGTGGCTCACACCTGTAATTCCAGTGCTTTGGGAGGCTGAGGCAGGCAGATTACCTGAGGTCAGGAGGTCTAGACCAGCCTGGCCAACATAGCAAAACCTTGACTCTACTAAAAATACAAAAATTAGCCAGGTGCGGTGGCTCACACATGTAATTCCAGCTACTCAGAGGCTGAGGCAGAATTGCTTGAACCTGGGAGATGGAGGTTCCAGTGAGCTGAGATCATGCCACTGCACTCCAGCCTGGGCAACAGAGATAGACTCCATCTCAAAAAGTAAAACAAAACACTGTGTGCCAGGCACTGTTCCAAGGACTTATTTAGACCGGACGCGGTGGCTCCAGCCTGTAATCCCCGCACTTTGGGAGGCCGGGATGGGCAGATCACCTGATCTGCCCTGAACTGACGTCAGGAGTTCAAGATCGGCCTGACCAACATCATGAAACCCTGTCTCTACTTAAAATACAAAAATTAGCCGGGTGTAGTGGCCCGCACCTGTAATCCCTACTACTCAGGAGGCTGAGGCAGGAGAATCACTTGAACCCGGGAGGCGGAGGCTGCAGTGAGCCGAGATTGTGCCACTGCACTCCAGCCTGGGTGACAGAGCGAGACTCCATCTCAAACAAACAGAGAAAGAAACTCCAAGGGCTTATTTAATTTTCATCACAACTCAATAAAGTATATTACCATTATCCCCATTGTACAAAGTAGAAAAACGAGGCTCAGAGTGGTGAGGCAATTTCCTCAAGGTCACACAGCAGGAAGTGGATGCAGGCGCTGGGCTCGGAGTCTGAGGTCTGAACTATTCTAGCAGTGCACCCAGTCTCAGGAAGCAGTGACCACATCCAACTGTCTTCCCCACACCTGGGGCACAAATTCCAGAAGCGGCGACAGACACCAGAGCAATCAATAAGTAAATGACACTGTGGATTACAAAGTGTCCACACCAGCTTCCCTCTGGGGACAAGCTGGGCTCTCAGAGGGTGCCCCTTGCTCCCGCCTCTTTCATGGAGAATGTGAGCCACTCCCTCCACTCAGTTAGGTTGGCTCCTTGAACTTTCATCTCTAGCAAACACACTTTCCTCTCCCTTCCTAGTTGCAAAGTATAGGGGAAAACACAGCAAAACACAGGGACTCCAGGGCCTGTGATTTTAAGGAGGCAAACAGGGAAGTCCTCCCAGAGAAGGTGATGTTTGCACAGGGAGTTGAAAGAGGTCAGGGAGTGAGTGTATGATTCTGGGAACAGAGGTGGATCAGACATGGCCCTCTCTGCAGGGAGCTACCAACCTGGGGATGATAGAGTAGGGCAGTGGCGAACATGGGGTCAACAGAGGATCCCAATCCAGTCTGGCGAGGGCTGATGGAAGGAAACCTAGGGACTGCAGAAGCCCCCAGGGATATATGAAGGCAGCCTGAGGGTGTAGGGTCAGGGGCTTCCTGGAGGAGGCGATGCCAGAGAGAATCACTAAATTGGTTTTATTATTTGTTTGTTTGAGATTACGGACACGTGCCACCACGCCTGGCTAATTTTCTTATTTTTAGTAGAGATGGGGTTTCACCATGTTGGCCTGGCTGGTCTCAAACTCCTGACCTCAGCTGATCCACTCGCCTCGGCCTCGCAAAGTGCAGGGATTAGAGGTGTGAGCCATTGCACCTGGCCGAGAATCATTAGATTTTGATATAATCCATGAGTGGGAGTTGGGCAGGACAAAGGATAGAAAGCAGAGGTAGGAGGGTGGTGCTGGAAGAAGGCATGGAACGGGCGAGCCGCGGCCTGGCCTGTCAGGACAGGAAGAGTAGGTCGCAGTGGTGGAAGCACAAAGGGTAAGGGAGGGTCCAAGGAGGGAAGTGGACAGCTGAAGCAGACCATGAAGAGGAGGCTGGACCACAAAGCATCCCAAATGCCAGGCAGAGGGGCTGTGACCCTGTCCTGAGGGTGCTGGAGAGCCACAGGCAGGCTGGGAGCAGGGGAGAGCAGGGTCAGCTCTGGGTGCACAAAGGCCCCTAAGAATGGGTACAGGTGGGCTCTGACGGGGAGAGACTGGGAGCGAGGGAGGACGGGGGTGAGGGTCCAGGTGAGACAATGGGACCAAGAGACAATAGGGCAGGAAGGGTGGGGCAGGGGTGGAGAACTGACAGCTTTGGGAGGAGAAGGGAAAGGGGGTGGGACACTGCCCAGGTCTAATCTGGTGCTTAGGAAGCTGGCAGGGTCTGAATCACTCGTTTGTTCTGAAAAGGACATCAACAGACACATCCAGTGAGACAGGATGTAATGCAGGGAGCCCTGGGGCACTGTGGGAGGGGAAGGCAGCACCCTCTGGAAAGGACAGGAGCTGATCCAACACTGCCTTCACGCTTCCCCTCTGTTCTCTCCCTGAGCACACCAGAGACATCCAGGTGCCAGGCTCTGTGCTGAGTGATGCTGGGACCAGAGCTGAGTCAAACGTGGGCCTGCACCATGGGGGAAACAGATCCAAACCCAGACATGCCAGGCAGGGAAGGCCAGGGCTGGGATAGAGGATGCCCAGGGGACTGTAGGAGTTCAAAGATGTGACAGTAATGGACAGTCAGAGCAGGGAGGAAACCAAGTGTTGGGACCCAGGACCTCAAGAGGAATGTGTCTCAAACGGGCTGGAGGCGACATCCCTGTCATGTGCTGTCAGAGGCATCATTAGGACAGGGGGCACTGAGGGAGATGGGAGAGCAGAGTCTAGAGCCAGACTTGCCCAGGGTTTTGATTGTAACTCTGCCACTTACTGGCTGGGAAATCTGACAGGCCTCAGTTTCCTCATCTATCCAATGGAATTAATAGTACAAAGGGTCGGCCGGCACGGTGGCTCACGCCTATAATCCCAGCACTTTGGGAGGCCGAGGCGGGTGGATCACCTGAGGTCTGGAGTTTGAGACCAGCCTGACCAACATGGTGAAACTCCATCTCTACTAAAAATATAAAAAATTAGCCGGGTGTGGTTGTGCATGCCTGTAATCCCAGCTACTTGGGAGGCTGAGGTAGGAGAATCACTTCAACCCGGGAGGCGGAGGTTGCAGTGAGCCGAGATTGCACCATTGCACTCCAGCCTGGACAAAATGAGCAAAACTCCATCTCAAAAGATAAAAATAAATAATAAATAATACAAAGGGTACTGAAAGGACTGAATAGCTTAATCTCTACAAAGGACTTGGAAGGATGCCTGGCACGTAAACACCCACTAAATGCTGGCTGCTATGATCACTGACGCTTTCATGCTCAAGTCTGGCTCCTGTACCCTCTTCCCTAGCCCGCTCCCTAAGCAGGCAGGGGCAGTATCAGTGTCAACTTTGTGACCCTGGTTTCGCCCACCCTGAGGCCTCCAGGGTGCCAGGCCCCATGCTAGGTAATGCTGGGGACACAGAGGTAAGTCCCCAGGCTGATGGGAAGGACAGATGTGGATGGACAGTCACCATCTTCAGTCCAGTTCAGGCCAAGCATTGAGAGAAACGGGCCTGAGAGACCGTGTCTGATTCACCTCTGTCCACACCAGCCTCCCTCTGGGGACAAGCCAGGCGCTCAGAGTGCCCTCCCCCACCCCTTTCATGGAGAATGTGAGCTATCCCCAGCTCAGTCAGGTTGGCTCCTTGAACTTTCACCTCTAGCAAACACACTTCTCTCTCCCTAGCTAGAGCCTCCTGGCTCACCCTGTGGCTATGGAGGGTGGCAAGCAGCTTCTGGGGCCGCACAGGGCCCTGTCTGACTCCCTATAGCACATTTCGAGTAATAGTACAAAGGTAAGCAATGCAGCCCAGTGGGTGAAACCAGTCAGAGGAACCTGGATAGAACGCTCGGCTCTGCCCTTCTCTAGCTGGGTGACCTCTCTGTGCCTCAGTTTCTCCGTGCGTTAAACAGGGACCATGACTTCTTCCAGTGGGTAAGAAATGGAGAAAGCAACTCACTCTGAACAGTTATCAAGAGAGTGAATCCAGAACGAGGGAAAAGAGAACATGGCCGTGACCCCGGAGGGATCGGATGTTAGAACTTCACTCTTTTGATTTTTGCCGTCAGGTGTGACTTTGACGTATAGGGGTTAGAGCGGCAGAGGTCGGGGGTAACAAGAAGACCCCCACCCAGTGTGCGCTCCTGGCCCCGGAAGCACATGGCTGCGGGACTCAGGGACGTGGGAGAGGGGGGCCCGGTCACCTTCACGGCGTAGTCGATGACCCTCTTGACAGCTACGAGCGCGCGCAGCTCCGCCATCTTCCCGCCGCAGCCACCTACAGGGTCAGCCTGCACCCTCAGTCGCTTCTTCCAGACACCCGACCCCACCCCGCCCCTCTCTGCGCCTGCGCGCAGCACGGTCAGCCAGTCAACCACTGCAGAGCCCGCCTCCCCGACAGAGGACCAATCGAGAGGCCGGAGGGAAGGGAGGTGTGGCAAGCAACGCAAACCAATGGGAAGCGGATCTTGGGGAGCCAGCCGGACCCCGAGAGGGAAGGAAAGGCCTGGCCGAGGGGGCAGGGCAGAGAACTAGGGGAAAGGTCGTGCACTGGAGGGAAGCGCGCCCGGAGTTTATAGATCCTCCTGGTCCTATAAACGCTTCCCAGATCCTCCTAGTCCTATAAACGCTTCCCAGATCCTCCCGGTCCTATAAACGCTTCCCGGTATCCCCGGATCTCCTCTTCCTCTCCAGATCCCCCACTTCTTTCCGGCCTTTCCAAGTCGTGGTACTCGTATTCCCAGGCCTCTGAATCCTCGCGTGTCGGTCTCTCTCCATCCCCGTGTTCCCTGTCCTTTCCATATCCATATCCTCCCCTGTCCACGTCTCTACTTCACCTCCATGTCGTCCCCACAGCCCCTCCACACCCTCTCCAAAAGCCCACGTCCCATCCTGGCCCCGCCCCTCCCACATGTCCCTGTTCCCATCCCAATCCGTGGAGACTTGTGTCTCTATATCTGTGTCTCCCCGTCTCCACGTTCCCTATAGGTTCGTGTCCTTATGTCCTCCCTGAGTCTCTATGCAACCCCGTGCCTGCGTCCCCACGACCCCCAGAAAAGCACGCGGAGCCGCAGCGCTAAAAAAAAGCCGTTCCTTTATTCTGCCCCAGGCAGGCTGCAGTCACAGACACACGGGGAATCCACTGATGGCGTCGGTGCTCTGCATGATCATATCTGCCAGCAGAAAGCAGAAGCCTGGGGGGAAGGGGACGCGGGGCGGGAAAAGGAAGGTGGGCCCTGGGGCGGATGGGCTGGCGGGCCCCGGGAACTGGGGTTTGGGGCTCCAAGGGGGTCTCTGCCGGGTCTGCGGGAGTCGTTAGTGTGTTGGGGAGTCCCTGAGAGGTCCCCGGGGTTTACTGGAAGGGCAGCTGGGGAGCCTCTGGGGTGAGGGTCTTCTGGGCAGTCTCCTCCACCCTCTTCCCGCTGTGCAGGTTACCCGCGAGAATTGAGAAGGGTAAGGCCAGCCACCCAGAAAAATAGGACCAAGAGAAGAAGACGTTGTTCTTCCACGCGTTCTTCACCGTGTAGCCTATCAAGGCGGTCAGCAGCAGCAGTCCTGGGCCCCGCCCAGCCGCAGGATGAGCTAGCTGGGCCTGGTGGGGCTGCACCCAGGCCACGCCCCTACAGACCCGCCCCCTTCCATCAGACGACGCCTATCGGCTCTCGGCCCGCCTCTGGCCCAGGCCCCTTCCGGCGCCTCCCGCTCTGAACTCTGACTCGAGCCCCGCCCACCTCTCTCGGCATCTTCCAGCCCCGCCCCTCGGATCCCACACGAGTACCTCAAGCCCCGCCCCTGGTGACCAGGCCCCTCCATCACCCCAGGCCCGCCCCGCCTGCCGCTGCAGTCTCACCGCCGAGGAAGAGGAAGGCGCTCGTGGTCTGGCCTCGCAGCGACTCGCCCTCGTGGCACCGAATCCGCAGTCCCATCACCATGCCCACCATGCCGACACCCACCGCCAGCACCATGCACGCCGCAGTCACGGCCAGCGTGGCTGGGGAGAGCGGGCGCATCAGCCCCGCGGGCGCCGCCCCAGCCGCTACGGGTTCGGCTCTCCTGTCTCCTCCCCCCAACCCGGTGTGTGAGCAGGAGCCGAGTTCCCCCGACCCGGAGTCAGGCGTTTGGACGGAGACTTGGAGGTCACGTCAGGACCTGTGGTTACTGCCGCGACCGGGAGGGGGAGGGGGTCAGGGACAAGCCCACAAGTCGAGGGGCGGGGTTCGTGGCGGGTTCGGCCGAGGAGGGACAGCTGCAACTGAGCCCGGGGTGGAAGGGGTGGGCGTCTCGCCATGGGCCCAGCAGTGTGTCCCGAGCCCTGGGAGTCTGAAGTGCCCTCTGCCATCTGGGCGGGCGGAGCCTCACTCTGGCAGGGGATGTTGGAGCAGATGCCGTGGTTGCATTCCTGCCACAGGCCACTGTGGCCCTCTTGTTGGCGGGTCCAGTAGTTGGTGGCCGTGGAGAGCACCATGAGGACGTTGGCCACGAGGCTGAGCAGAATGCCCCCTCTCTGGAGGCTCCGCTTCACCCCCATGCCACTGAGGCTGCAGCCGGGGGCCACAAGGGCAGGATGGGCCCAGGCCCTTCCTACCCCGAGGCCCCCAGCTTAGGAGGCCGCTTCCTCCACACTCCTCCCCTAGTACTCCTGCCTGAGATCCCTGCTTCTGGGAACCTGAAGACCCCCTCCCTCAACAAGCATGCCTGAGGACCCACAACCTCCTCCCTCCAGACCTCGTTCCCCTTCCTGGGGACCCTGAGACTTCCCCTGAGAGGCCTCTGAGACCTTCACCACAGGCTTTGCTGTGAGGAACCTGTCTTCCCAGAGATGTCTCCCCACAGTGGAATGCCCCTTCAGCCTGTTCAGTGCCCTCCCCAGACACCCGTCCACACACGCCCACCTAAGTGACTCACACCCAGCGCCCCAGGGCTCCTTAGACACAGAGCCCAGAGAGATGGGGGGAGGGAGGCTGGGTCTCTGTGAGGCCGGGGGTTCCAGAACCCCCTCCCCAGTGGCTGTTTAAAGGGATATTCACTCCCCCCACAACCATACACATACACCCCAGCAGCATGCAACTTAGTGACAGCTTAGATTCAGACAGCAGCTTTGGGGGCCATTACATGGTAGGCCAAGTCCTTCTTTTATCATTATTATTATTTGAGATGGAGTCTTGCTCTGTTGCACAGGCTGGAGTGCAGTGGCGCGATCTCGGCTCACTGCAACCTCCACCTCCTGGGTTCAAGCAATTCTGCCTTAGCCTCCCAAGTAGCTGGGACTACAGGCACACACCACCACGTCTGGCTAATTTTTGTATCTTTAATAGAGACGGGGTTTCACCATATTGGCCAGGCTGGTCTCGGCCTCCTGACCCCGTGATCTGCCTGCCTCAGCCTCCCAAAGTGCTGGGATTATAGGTGTGAGCCATCTCTCTCTTCCAGGCTGGAGTGCAGTGGTGCCATCACAGCTCACTGCAGCCTTGAACTCCCGGGCTCAAGGAAACCTCCTGCCTCAGCCTCCCCAGTAGCTGGAACTATAGGCATGTGCCACCACACCTGGCTAATTTTCTTAAGATTTTTTTTAGAGATGGGGTCTCACTGTGTTGCCCAAGATGGTCTCAAACTCCTGGGCTCAAGCAATCCTACCTTGGCCTCCCATAACACTGACATTATGGGTGTGAGCCACCACTCCCAGCCCTTTCTTAGAAACTTCTCTTCCCTTGGCCAGGCGCGCAGTGGCTCACGCCTGTATTCCCAGCACTTTAGGAGGCCGAGGCGGGCAGATCACCTGAAGTCAGGAGTTTGAGACAAGCCTGACCAATGTGGCAAAACCCTGTCTCTACTAAAAACACAAAAATTAGCCAGGCTAGCTGGGAGTGATGGTGGGTACCTATAATCCCAGCTACTTGGGATGCAAGGCAGGAGAATCACTTGAACCCAGGAGATGGAGGTTTCAGTTAGCTGAGATCGCGCCATTGCATTGTAGCCTGGGCCACATAGCAAGACTCCATCTCCAGAAAAAAAAAAAACAAAAAACAAGACAACAAAATTAGCCAGGTGTGGTGGTGCACACCTGTAATCCCAGCTACTTGGGAGGCTTAGGGAGGAGAACTGCTTGAACCCAGGGGGCGGAGGTTGCAGTGAGCTGAGATCACACCATTGCACTCCAGCCTGGGTGATAGAACTAGACTCCGTCTCAAAAAAAACAAGAAACTTCTCTTCCCTTGACATTCTAGGCACCGCAGAAGCTCTCCAGGTCCCCAGCTATTTAACTGCAGACTTCTGCTCCTCTGCCTTCTCCCCTTCACTTGTAAATCTGGGTATCCCTTGAAGCTCCACCCTGCACTCCCTTGCCAGCAAGCCTCCTCACTGCCAAAGTTTGAGTGCTCCTTAATGCTCCATCCAAAACTCGATCTCCAACCCAAGGTCTCTCCCCTGAGCCTGACTCAAGTTCTCACCTGCTTGTGGCTGCCCCTCAGGGCCTTAATCGTCAACCATATTCCATCTGAGCTTAGTGTCTTCCACCATATTAGGGATGGCCTTGCCATCCCATCCAGTTCATCGAGCCAGACCCTTGGGCACTGTTCTCACCTTCTTCTTGCCCCTCACCCTGAAAAGCCTTGGGTCCCCAAGTCCTGCTCCTCCTGCCCCTGAATCTGTCTGGCTCATTCCCTCCTTTCCTGGTTCCAGGTCAGGCCTCATCATGTCCCACCTGTTGCATTGCCAAGTTCCTCCCTGACCTTCTGGCCTCCCCTCCATGTCTACAGGGGGGTCTGTCTGGTACCCAGAGCTGATATTGTCCCTCCTCTGCCTCCAATTTTTTCCCAACTTCCCATCATGCTCAAGAGAAAATCCAGCATGACATTAGAGGCCATAACCCCCACCTGCCTCTCCCTTTTCATTTTCCATCTCCTGCCCCCAACATTCTATATCCTGGCCATACATTACCGTTCTTCATTCCCACAAGACTCCTGACTTTTCTGCACGTTCATCTTCAGGCCCCTCTGCCTGGATATTACCTTTCCTTGGCCCTTAAGAAGCCCCTAAACATTCTCTCTCCAGAAAAGTCATCTCCATCCCTCCACAATATGGTTAGTCTTTTTCTGGTGTTCTCCCTGCACTGGGACTGCTGTCTGGCCTGTATTAACTGCTTCTGGTCTGTAAGTGCCTCCTCCCCACCACCCCACAGACTGAGGCCCTGGCAGGCAGGGCCTGGGTCTGACCCGTGCTAGTGTACCCAGCATGGGGAAATGTGCAAAAAGAACTGAGAGAGACTGCGTGCAAAGAAGGGCTGAGTTTTGGCAAGGGGTACAAAATCAGAGAGGGAAAGAGAAGGAAAGAGAGCCAGCTAAAGGGAGAAAGAAAAGTGCTGGAGAAGGGGAGAGATAGACCCAGGTTGGAGCCTGTATCCACACAGGCCAGGCAGTTGCGCTGGGCAGGAGCGCCCTGCAGGCTGGTCGGCCTCGTGGGCTGTCACCTTCTCTTGGTGCTCAGCTCCTACCATGGAGCTGGCAGACGGTTGGCTTAGGTCTTGGCAGAATTAATCTCAGAATAGCCAGATTCCAGCCAAATTTTGTTGAATGAATGAAGAAACAAGCAGAGGGGCTGGGGAAGGGCTGAAAGGGTGGGGCGGATGTAGGACCAGACTTTCCGGAGGCTCCAGATGAGGCCTTTGGAACACAACACTCAAAATTCATCTTGCCGCTCTTGCCTTCTGCTCACAAGGTTTCATAGCCAGGCCGGGGGCTGCCGCAGTGAGCACCCAGGCTCAGGGCACCTGGGAGGCCAGAAAGAGTTTAAGCACTTGCCCCTGCCCTTCATCCTCAGGGCCCCCTATTGGCCCTCCCAAGCTCCCCAGGGCAGTGGACAGGATAGTCACCTGTGCAGAGCAAGAGGATAGCTGAGAGCCAGCCCAGGTAGAAGGACCAGGAGAAGGAGGCCTGGATCTGGGGGTGTGGAGGCTGGTCCCACCGCTCGCTGGTGTACACCGCCATGGCCACTGCCATGGAGAGGGCTGGGGGCAAGGACAAGAGAGATAGCTCAACCCTTCGGCAGGAATTCACTGACTCCCGATGCCCCAGTCCAGTCCAGAGTCCTTACCTGCAGCAAAGGCTGTGATGGTTGAGACAAGGGGGCCGTGGCCTGGGGTGGACAGTGAGGGGATGCAGGACAGGACCAGGAAGCTCACGCACACCAGGCCCCACAGGACAGCCAGAATGCTGAAGCTCTGCGTCACATGAATGTAGCCTGATCGAGAGAAGACCACTGAACACCCATCCCCACTGGCAACCCCTCCGCAGGACACCCATTCCCCTTACCTGCTATGATGTCCCCATGCCCCGTTGGCCAGAGGCCCGAGTGAGCTGAGTGGTTGGGACCCACAGCCTCAAACCAGAAATCGGTGCTCAAAGCAATCAGGCAGAACATCAGGCCCAGGAAGCCCACAAGCAGGGCCAGGGACCGGCAGGGCTCCATGGGGGTGAGCACGGGGCTTCTGGGTCCTGGAGGAGGAAGAGGCTGCTGATCAGACTGTTGAATCTCAGAGGGAAGGAGGCTGTGCACCCGGACTCCTGGGTCCTTGGAGCTCAACAAAGAGAGACCAGCAAGCAGTCGGGGCAGTGAGGGTTCGTGTGCTTTGTCAGATGAGGCTGGTTTGGTTTCACACAGTTCCCGGTAACTGGCTTTTCACATACCCTCCCTTCCTGGATTGCACAGGCAACGTCCTCCCTCCCCTCCCCGGGGTCCGGTTCCCCGCTTAGTGTGTGGTGGGGGAGGGCACTGAGGGTGTCAGATCATCAGTGGTTTGGGTGGTGGTTTAGAACTTGCCTCTGTCACAGGTTCTACAGCTCCCACCCCTGGAACCTTCAACACCAAGTTGGGGCTTCCTGGAAGAGGTGAGAGAGAGAGAGGCTTGGGGGCCCTGAGGTGGGAGGAAGCCAATCGGGCTAGGGTGTGCGTTAAGTGGGAGGGGAGATGTGGCTGGAGGGGACAGTTGGCGATGTGTCATGCTTTCCTGTGGGTTCTGCAGTCTTCCATTTTGGAAGAAGAAGGCCCCAAGTCTAGGGTCTCTACTAAAGGAGGGGGCTTGGGAGTTAGAACTCCTGGGGCTTAAGGAGGAAGGAGCTGGGGTCCTGAACTCCAGGTCCCGAGGGAGGAAGGGGCGGGTGGGAGCTCAGAATCCTGGGCCGCAGTTTGGAGCATATGCCGAGGGCAGGTAAACAGCAGAGAATCACAATTCTGAAAGGTTTGCAGAGAGGCAGACATACCCACATCCTCATCTGATATAATGAGTTCAGTGGCATCTCTGCTTTGGTGGGGGCTCCAGCCTGGTGGCCTTTGTCACCAGGATCAGGAGGCCTAGGGGGTGTTGGGAGACATAAGGATTTCGGTCGAGGGTTCTCCAGCCCCTGAAACGTTAGCCTCTTCCATCCACACCAACATCAGGTCCTGGCAACACCTCACTCGTGAGCAGGTGTAAGGTGAAGGTACCACAGCCCACGTAGAAGACCCAGGAAAACTTGGCCTCTGTGAAACAGGGTGCTATGGTTAGGCTTTGTGTCCCTACCCAAATCTCATCTTGAATTGTATCCCCATAATCCCCACATGTCTAGGTAGAGACCAGGTGGAGGTAATTGAATCATGGGGCGGGTTCCCCCCTGCTGTTCTTGTGATAGTGAGGTTTCACAAGATATGGTGGTTTTTTAAGGGGCTCTTCCTGCCTTCGCTTGGCACTTCTTCCTGCCACCCTGTGAAGACGGTACCTTGCTTTCCCTTCGCCTTCTGCCTTGATTGTAAGTTTCCTGAGGCCTCCCTAGCCATGTTGAACTGTGAATCAAATAAACCTCTTTCCTTTATAAATTACCAAGTCTCAGGCAGCTTTTGTTATTGCTGTTGCTGTTGTTGTTTTTTGAGATAGAGTCTCACTCTTGTCACCCAGGCTGGAGGGCAGTGGCAAAATCTCGGCTCACTGCAACCTCCACTTCCTGGGTTCAAACAGTTCTCCTGCCTCAGCCTCCCAAGTATCTGGGATTACAGGTGCCCACCACTACACCCAGCTAATTTTTGTATTTTTAGTAGATTTCAGGTTTAGCAGGTTTTCGGGTTTTTACCATGTTGGACAGGCTGGTCTTGAACTCCTGACTTCAGATGATCTGCCTGCCTTGGCCTCCCAAAGTGCTGGGATTACAGGCGTGAGCCATCTCGCCCGGCCAGGCAGTTATTTATAGCAGTGTGAGAATAGACTAATACACAGGGAATAGTCTGGAAGAGGACCTCTGTCTTGAAGATGAACTGGGCCAGCAGTCCCAGGACAGCTGGCAAATGTGGAGAACGGGAAATGACCTGGGAGGTTGGTTCCTCTCCTTTATTGGAGAGACTCCGATTGGCAGCCCCCATCCTTCACTCAGATCCGCACCACTCTGAGAACCAATTCATGAGCACAGGCTCCCAGAGGTGGCAGAGGCCATGAGCAGGCCAGGTCTCCGGAAAAGCTTCCAGAAATCTGCCATGGTGTGCAGTGAGTAGCAGGTCAGAGCACACAGCCTATCTGTGGCCCTGACCACCTCCCAGACCCAAAGCCATCCTTAACCCCAAACCCAACTCCATCCCCAAACTCAATATCAAGCCCAGTTCCAACCACAAATTCAACCCATCCCTATCCCCAAAGTTAACCCTATTCCCATTCCTGAACACAACTCCAAACCCAAACCCATCCCTATTTGTAATCTCCACCCCAGCTCCAACCCCTAATTTAAGCCCATCCCCATCCTCAAATAGAACTCCATTCTCAGTCCCAACTACACACTCAACCCCAGCCCCCAATTCGACCCCATCCCCAAACCTAACATCATTCTAATTCCCAAACTCAACACCATCCTTATTCCCAGTTCCAACCCTTAATCCCCTTCTACCCTCAAATCTAACTCCATTCTCATTCTCATTCCCAAACCCTACCCCAATCCCTCTCCATTATTAACCCCAGACCCTGCTCCAAACCCAACCCCATCCTCTTCCTGAAACTTGACCCTATTCTCATTCCCATCCCAATCGTTTTTTTGTTTTTTGAGACGGAGTCTCACTCTGTCGCCCAGGCTGGAGTACAGTAGCATGATCTTGGCTCACTGCAACCTGCGCTTCCTGAGTTTAAGCAATTCCTGTGCCTCAGCCTCCTGAGTAACTGGGGTTATGGACTGTGCACCACCACATCAGGCTAATTTTTTTTTTTTTTTGTATTTTTAGTAGAGATGGGGTTTTGCCATATTGGCCAGGCTGGTCTTGAACTCCTGACCTCAGGTGATCCACCTGTCTCTTCCTCCCACAGTGCTGGGATTACAGGAATGAGCCACTGCACCCGGCCACTGTCCTTTCATTCTTCTCTGCAACCTCTATAATTCATATGTAACTCTGCCCATTTTCATCCTCATTTCACCTCCACGTCCAAGCCTGTAACCTTGTGTCTCATCTCCCCACGTGGGTCCCACTACCATCACCATCACACCCTTGCATGCGTGCACACACACAGGTGACCTGTACCTGGCTCCAGTGAGTCTCTGCACATGTAGGTGTCACAGGCTGGGCACAGGCCCAGGTTCTTGGTGCCCTCTGACACAGATACCACAAGCCAGTAAGAGCTGGTGATGGTCATCTTTTTTTTTTCTTTTTTTTTTTTTTTGAGACGAAGTTTCACTCTTGTTGCTCAGGCTGGAGTGCAATGGCATGATCTGGGCTCACGGCAACCTCCATCTCCCGGGTTCAAGCAATTCTCCTGCCTCAGCCTGATGAGTAACTGGGATTACAGGCATGCGCCACCATGCCCGGCTAATTTTGTATTTTTAGTAGAGACAGGGTTTCTCCAAGTTGGTCAAGCTGATCTCAAACTCCCGACCTCAGGTGATCCATCCGCTACAGCCTCCCAAAGTGCTGGGAATACAGGCGTGAGCCACTGCGCCTGGCCAGCCATGGCCATCTCTTAAGAGCACAAAGGCAAGGCAGCTGTGGCCTTGAAGACGGAATTGCTCACAGGACCTCCACCTGCTTTCTCAACCAGATGTGGTCTGTGGTTGCCAGAGGAAAACCCCAGGCCTCCTTCTGAAGCTTTTCCTGAGAGCTCTGTGAAAGGAATATCTTGGGGCCCCCAAATTACTGAGCTAAAGGGGAAAGTCAGGCTGGGAATAGCTCAGGGCAAACCTGCCTCTCATTCTATTCAAAGTCATGTCTGCTCACTGAGATAGATGCATAGCTGATTGCCTCCTTTGGAAAGACTTATCAGAAACTCAAAAGAGGCCAGTACAGTGGCTCACACCTGTAATCCCAGCACTTTAGGAGGCCTAGGCAGGTGGACCACCTGAGGTCATGAGTTTGAGACCAGCCTGGGCAACATAGTGAAACCCCATCTCTTCTAAAAATACAAAAATTAGCTGGGTGTGGCAGTGCACGCCTGTAATCCCAGGTACTCAGGAGACTGAGGTAGGAGAATCACTTGAACACAGGAGGTGGAGGTTGCAGTAAACCAAGACTGTGCCACTGCACTCTAGCCTGGGCAACAGACTTAGACTCCATCTAGGGAAAAAAAGAAACTCAAAAGAATGCAACAATTTGTCTCTCACCTACCTGTAACCTGGAAGCCCCCTCCCTGCTTTGAGTTGTCCCCACCTTTCTGGAAGAACCAATGTACTTTTTTGTTTGTTTGTTTGTTTTGAGGCGGAGTCTCGCTCTATCGCCCAGGCTGGAGTGCAGTGGCTGGATGTCAGCTCACTGCAAGCTCCGCCTCCCGGGTTCACGCCATTCTCCTGCCTCAGCCTCCTGAGCAGCTGGAACTACAGGTGCCCGCCACCTCGCCCGGGTAGTTTTTTGTATTTTTTTTTAGTAGAGATGGGGTTTCACCGTGTTAGCCAGGATGGTCTCGATCTCCTGACCTCGTGACCAATGTACTTCTTACATGTATTGATTGACATGTCATGTCTCCCTAAAATGTATAGAACCAAACTGTGCCCCGACCACCCTGGGCATGTGTCGTCAGGACCTCCTGAGGCTGTGTCACAGGTGCACGTCCTCAACGTTGGCAGAATAAACTTTCTAAATTAACTGAGACCTGTCTCAGATTTTCGGGGTCCACAGCTCATGTCACCTGCTTGGCCACGTGATTTTCTTAGGTGTCTGTCAGTCTTGTCTAAGCACTGTCAGATTCTTTGAATCACCCCAGGTCTCTTCCAACTTTCTCCAGCCCCTTCCAACCTCTCCCAGGCTTGAAAGCTCCTCAGTAGCCCCTATCTGCCACGGAGGACCCCAAAAAATTAGCTGGGTGTGGTGGCGTGCACCTGTAATTCCGGCTACTTGGGAGGCTGAGGCAAGAGAATCACTTAAACCCGGGAGCCAGAGGTTGCAGTGAGCCAAGATCGCACCACTGCATTCCATCCTGGGTGACAGAGCGAGACTCCGTCTCAAAAATAAATAATAAAATAAAAAAAGACTAATCCTCAATTAACCTACGTTCTAATAAAGAAATGAATGCTAATGGTAAACAGTTATTATGGAAGGCATTATCATTTCTATGGAGGCTCACTCTAGTCATAATATTTAATGACTATCATAATGATAAAAGGATATTAAATCTCAGTATCATTAGAGTACTTTTCAATAAATAATACTTTATGTAAGTCAATAAACAGCACTATCAATTGGCCTGAATAAGTATTTATGGTTCAACAAATGTTCTTTTGAGTGATTACCGTGTGCCAGGTGCTGTCTTTGAGGATTTACAGGAAACCAAAAGCAGACACAGGCCAGCTGAGGTGGCTCACACCTGTGATCCCAGCACTTTGAGAGGCCGAGGTGGGAGGATCACTTGAGACCAGTAGACAGAGACCAGTCTGGGCAACATAAGGAGACCCCATCTCTACAAAAAATTAAAAAATTACTCAGGCATATTGGTGCATGCCTGTAGTCTTAGCTGCTCAGGAGGCTGAGGTGGGAGGCTCACTTGAGCCTGGGAGGTGGAGGCTGAAGTGAGGTGTGATCACGCTACTGCATTGTAGCCTGGGCAAGACTGAGACCCTGTCAAAAAAAAAAAAAAAAAAAAAAAAAAAAGCCAACATTGAATCCCAAAGTTGTTGGCTTGAGTAGCTGGATAAAAATGGGGTTGTTGGCTGGGCGTGGTGGCTCACGCCTGTAATCCCAGCACTTTCGGAGGCTGAGGTCGGTGGATCACAAGGTCTGGAGTTCAAGACTAGCCTGGTCAACATGGTGAAACCCTGTCTCTACTAAAAATACAAAAATTAACTGGGTGTGGTGGCAGACGCCTGTAATCCCAGCTGCTTGGGAGGCTGAGGCAGGAGAATTACTTGAACCGGGGAGGGGAAGTGGAGGTTGCAGTGAGCCGAGATCTCGCCACTGCACTCCAACCTGGGCAACAGGGCAAGACTCCATTTCAAAAAAATAAGTAAATAAAATAAAAAATGGGGTTGTCATTTCCTAAGATGGGGAAGACCATGGGAGGAACACATAGGGCGTGTGTGAGATCAGGAACTTATTTTTGGATATGTGAGATTGGAGATGCGTCTTCAAGTGGAAATGTTGAGTAAGTAGGTGAAGTAGGTAAGTTGCAGTCCTGAGTCTGGAGTCATAATTATATCATTATTATTGCTAGAGTAAGCCCCTATAAATATGATTACTAGAATAAGGCTCGGCAAATATTTCTATTTAAATAGGCCTCAATAAATTATTAGAGAAAGCTTCAATTGTCATTATGATTAGAAAAAGCCTCTATACATACAGTATTATTTTTATTTGAGGAGGCCCCAATAAATATTATTTTAGGGAATAAACCTCTATAAACATAATATTTATTAGCATAGCTGTAGTAAATAGTCTCATTAGAATCAGCCTTGTGAAACAGTCTTATTATTTTATGATAGACATTAGTAAATCTCACGGCAGTTAGCAACCATTTATTTTCTTTTTTTTATTTTGAGACAGAGTCTTACTCTCGCTCAGGCTGGAGTGCAGTGGTGCGATCACAGCTCACTGCAACCTCTGTTTCCTCGGACTCCTGTGACCCTCCTGGGACAGGCACATACCAATATGCCCAGCTAATGTGTTTTTTTTTTTTTTTTTTGGAGAGATGGGGTTTTCTCATGTTGCCTGGGGAACTCCTGGGCTTCAGAAATCCACCTGCCTTGGTTTTCCAAAGTGCTGGGATTGCAGGTGTGAGACACCGCACCCAGCCAGCATCAATTAATAGAATGAATTACTAACAAGTGAATGAAGAGAAGATCACGGTCATGAATAGTGTGTGAAGAGCAGGTTCCAGAGGTGAAGGCTCAGGGTTCTGGTGTTTCCTTTGAACGGACGCATCATGGGAGGAGAGAGGAGGCTGGAGTCAACTGGGGGTGGCGTGGGCAGGGAGTTTTTTCAGAGATCTTTTCATTTGTCCGATTATCCTACACATCCATTTCCTGGAAGTTGAGTTGTGGTGAGCTCCTGGACAGGTACTGTTGATTGATCTCTGTTCCCCTCCCTGCAGAAACGGAGAAGGTGGGGCCTCCATAATACAGCACCCCTGGGCCGGGTGCGGTAGCTCGCGCCTGTAATCCCAGCGCTTTGGGAGGCAGAGGTGGGTGGATCACCTGAAGTCAGGAGTTCTAGACCAGCCTGGCCAACATGGTGAAACCCCATCTCTACTAAAAATACAAAAATTAACCGGGCGTGGTAGTGGGCCCCTGTAATCCCAGCTACTTGGGAAGCTGAGGCAGGAGAATCACCTGAGCCCAGGAGGCAGAGGTTGCAGGTAGCTGAGATGGCGCCACTGCACTCCAGCCTGGGCGACAAGAGCGAAACTCCATCTCAAAACAATGACGAAAACAACAAGAAAAACACACAAAAAAGCACCTCTGCCCACATCCACCACCCTTACAGCTGTTTCTCCCTATCCCAGCCCCTCAAGGATGAACACTTTAGTAATTTCACATCAATTTTATTAGACCTCAGAAAGTTACTCTAATGGATATTTCATTTTTCTAACAACCTGCCAGGCAGGTGGGGACTTGAGTCTTCTCAGCTCCCTCCCACAGGCCCCATTCTTCCTCCTTCCGGCCTAGGACCAGGAGTCAACCTCCCCCCTCAACCCAGAGGTCAGAACTGAGCCCACTCATTCCCCTAGGAACCAGGATTTCAGGCCTCTAGACTCTCCTCCTCTTCAGTGGCCTCGCTTTAACTTCCAGATGAAGTTGGTTGACACATTTGGGCTCAGCGCGGTGTAGACAGGCGCCGACATTCATGCACCCGGTAGGCACATATGTAGAAAATCCCTGCATGAGAAGTTTAAATTGACCCCCTTAAACCCCCCCAGCCCCATTTCCACCCCAAGAGAGTCCAACACCCTACTCTCTTTCTCCCTGGGTATCCATGACCCCAGACTCCATAGACCTGGAGTCTTCCTCCTGACCCAGTGCTGAGGGACCCATGTGGGATACCCTATCATCTTCCACCCGATCTGCTGCCCACTCTGCCCTGGACACTGACCTTCCCACCCCTTGCCCCCAGTACCTGCGAAGAACGTCATGAGCACTGCCACCCAGCCCAAGATGTAGGACCAGGAAAAACGCCAGTCCCCAAAGCGGCGGCCCAGGAAGCTGACGGTGACTCCAGTGTAGATGGCCAAGGCCAACAAGACAAAAAGGGCTAGGGAGAGAGAGCAGGAGGATGCAGGTGAGACTAAGGCTGGGTGTGGTTTTGGAGATGGGCAGAGAGCTGATGATGGGGGTGGGAACTAAGATTGGGGAAAGGGGTGGAAGTGGGTTGGGGTGGGGATAAGAGTGAGGATCGGGGTTGAGTTGAAATTAGGGGTAAAGATGATTGAGGGATAGGTTTGGGATGGGGTTGGACATGGTTGTGCTTTATAATGTAACTGGCCATTGTCTCTGGTTCCTGGAAGGCAGAATCAATATTTGGAACTTCCTGAGTAATGGGAGGGTCTTTGTTATTCTTGAGCTTCTTGGGCCCAACCTGAGTTTATGGTAATGAGATGAGATGACGCAGGGTTGGATGTAGTCATCAGAGAGACCAACCAGGCCAGGCACAATGACTCACGCCTGTCATCCCAGCACTTTGGGAGGCTGAGTCGGGTGGATCACTTGAGGTCAGGAGTTCAAGATCAGCCCAGCCAACATGGTGAAACCCTGTCTCTACTAAAAATACAAAAATAATAATAATAATAGTTAGCTGGGTGTGGTGGTATGCACCTGTAATCCCAGCTACTCAGGAGGCTAAGGCAGGAGAATCACTTGAACCCGGGAGGGGAGGTGGAGGTTGCAGTGAGTTGAGATTAAGCAACTACACTCCAGCCTGGGGGACAGAGCGAGACTCCATCTCAAAAAAGGAAAAAAAAAAAAAAAAGAAAGAAAGACCAACCATGATATTAAGAGGGTTGGGGCTCTGAACAACTTCATATCCGGGAAGAAAGGAAGCTGGAAACTGAGTTCCATCAATGGTCAACGATTCAATCAGTCATGCCTATTTAACAAGACTCCAGTGAAAACTCTGGACACTGAAGCTCAGTGGCGCTCCCTATTGGTGAAAACATCTGTATGCTGGGAGGGTGACCCCTGGCTCCACGGGAAGAAGGCTTGGAAGCTCTGCATTTTGGGCTCTCCTAGACTCTGTCTCTTCATTTGCTTGGGCCTGAGTTGTGTCCTCTAGAATGAAACTATAACTGTAAGTATAGCACTTTCCTGCATTCTGTAAGTTATTCCAGCAAATTTTTGAATCTGAGTGGGTCTTGGGAACCTCCTAATTTGTAGCCAGTGGATCAAAAGCATGGGTTGCCCAGGCACCCTGCTTGCAGCTTGTAGCTGAGGTGGAGGCAGTCTTGCTAAGGACTGTGGTCTTAACCTGTGGAGTCAAACACAAATTTTAGGTGATTAGTGCCAGAACTGAATTGTAGTACACCAGCTAGTGTCAGAATAGACCGGAACTCGAAATAGTCATGAGGTTGGTTTTGGGTGTGGGGATGGGATTAGGGTGGGGTGGGGTTGAGTGTGAGGAGGAGTAAGGGGTGAGAATGGTGTTGAGGGGTGGGGACAGATTGGGGTTTGAGATGACAGTGAGGAGAGGGGTAGGGAGAGGGCGGGCTTACTCACTTGAGGCAAAAAACATGATGCCAGCAGAGAAGGGCCGGGAGATGCGGGAGAAGGTAGGCTGATGAGTGAAGGCCATGATGCCCATGATGATGCCGGAAGTGGCGCATAGGGCAGACAGGATCATGAAGGCCCGGGTGGCATTCCAGTATGCTGTGGGAGCACCCCATGGTCACTCCCACGCCTCCCCTGCTCTAAGTGAGAGATGCTGCTACCTCTGAGATGAAAATGCCTTGCCCCTTTCCTTATCCCTAACCCAGCTCATCCTTCCCTTCTTTGCAAATGCCCTCTTCTTCACCTGGCAAACTCCTACTCATCCTGCAAAGCCTATCTCCCATGACCCCTCCTCTAGGAAGCATCTCCCCACCCCTCAGTCATCATCTTTACCCACGGCTAAAGGTTGTGACTCTCTTTGTCTGTCTCCTCCTCCAGCCTGATTGCTCCTTGAGGACAGGCACTGGGTTGGTTCTGTGTCATAAACACCCCCACCACACATTTGGTTTGCATTCTGGCCTCGGGAAATGTTTGTTGAATGAATGAATGAATGAATGAATGAATGAATGCTGATTCCCTATATTTTCCTGCTAATTACTATTCTCTCTCACATTTCTTTCATTTCTTTTTTTTTTCTTTTTCTTTTTTTTTTTTTTTTTTTGAGACTGAGTCTTCCTCTGTCACCCAGGCTGAAGTGCAGTGGCACAATCTCAGCTCCCTGTAGCCTCCGCCTCCGGGGTTCAAACAATTCTCCTGCCTCAGGGTCCTGACTATCTGGGACTACAGGTGCACACTACCACGCCTGGATAAGTTTTGTATTTTTATTAGAGACGGGGTTTTGCCATGTTGGCCAGGCTGGTCTGGAACTCCTGGCCTCAAGTGATCCACCTGCCTTGGCCTCCCAAAGTGTGAGATTATAGGCGTGAGGCACTGCACCCGGCCTACTCTTTCATTTCTTTTATACTACTTGCTTATATCTGAAAATGTCCTTTTTACTTGTTTTTAACTGATTTATAATGTCTGTCTCTCCTCAGTAAATCCTTAGCTCTGCAAGGACAAGGGCCTTGCTGTCTCATTCACCACAGGGTCCCCAGCACCTAGCACCTGGTGCATAATAGGTGCTCGATAAATGCGTGAAATGAATGAGTGTTGAGCACTGGGGCCATTCTTCTCTTGTGCTTTGCCCAGCGCTGGCCCCTCAGGAGATGCTGTGGGAAAGATAATAATAATCTCTTCCTCCTTTGGCAATAGCTAACTATATGCCAGGCTCACTACCCAGGTGTGATGTTATTTGTTCCTCCAGAGTCCTATTCTATAAGTACCATTTTTATTCTTATTTTTCAAGTGAAGAAATGGAGACCCAGAGAGGTAAAGTAACTTGCCGAGGTCTCATAATTAGAAACAGGGCTGGAGTTGGAATCCAAGCTCCAAGGCCCGCGTTCCTAACTGCTTGGCTATTCTGTCTGCTGGAGCACCCAGGAAAATGGTATACCTCAAACCTTGCATCTTGCCATTGAAAAGTAAAAAGTCTAGGATCTTTGTAAAACCCAGTCTTTTGTCTTGTAGAAGCCTCAGTGAGAGAAATTCCTGACAGGTTCTCCATGGATATTTGTATGGGTTGAGTTATATCTTTCTGTCCCCAGCTCCAAATTTTTATGTTGAAATTGTGACTAGTGCCTTAGAATGGTACCTTATTTGGCAATAGAGTCTTTGCAAATATAATTAGTTATGAAGAGATCACGCTAGAGTAGGGTGGGACTCTAATCCAAAGACTGGGCTGGGCCTGGTGGCTCCTGCCCAGTGTAATCCCAGCACTTTGGGATGCCAAGACAGGTGGATCACCTAAGGTCAGGAGTTTGAGACCAGCCTGGTCAACACGGTGAAACCCTGTCTCTACTAAAAATACAAAAATTAGCCAGGCGTGATGGTGGGTGCCTGTAATCCCAGCTACTCGGGAGGCTGAGGCAGGAGAGTCACTTGAACCCGGGAGGTGGAGGTTGCAGTGAGCCAAGATCATGCCACTGCCCTCCAGCCTGGGCGGCAGAACAAGACTCCATCTAAAAAACAAAACAAAACATAAAACAGAGACTGCCGTCCTTATAAAAAGAGGAATCTGGACACAGACACGCTTTCAGGAAAAATGCCACGTATGAGGGGGACAAAAATTGGAGTAATGCATCTCCAAACCAATGAACACCAAAGATTCCCAGAAAATCACCAGAAGCCAGGGAGGGAGGGAGATGGAACAGATTCTCCCTCACACCCCTCAGAAAGAAGTGATTTTGCCCACATCTTCATCTAGGCCTCCAGTAGTGTGAGACAACACATTGCTCTTGTTCAAGCCACCTGGTGTGTGGGACTTTGTTATGGCACCCCTAGCACACTAATTCAGGCCGGTCACAGGGTCTCAGACCTGGAATCCTAGCACTTTGGGAGGCTGAGGCAGGAGGATTGCTTGAAGCCAGGAGGGTTTGTTTTTAAGTATTTCTTGTATCTTCTTCTTATTTTTTGAGACAGGGTCTTGCTCTGTCACCAGGCTGGAGTGCAGTGGCTCCATCTTAGCTCACTACAGCCTCAAACTTCTGGGCTCAAGTGATCTTCCCACTTCAGCCTTCTGAGCAGCTGGGGCCAGGGGAGCACACCACCATGCCCAGCTAATTTTTTTTGTTGTTGTTGAGATGGGGTCTCCCTACGTTGCACAGGTTGGTCTCAAACTCCTGGGCTCAAGTGATCCTCCTACCTCAGCTCCCGAAGTGCTGGGATTACAGGCTGAGCCACCCTGTCCATCTGAAGCTGGGAGTTTGAAACAAGCCCGGGCAATACAGCCAGATGCTCTCTCTACAAAAATCAAATCAAATGAAATAATGAGGCTGAGTGTGGTGGCTCACAGCTGTAATCCCAGCACTTTGGAAGACCAAGGCGAGTGGATCACCTGAGGTCAGGAGGAGTTCAAGACCAGCCTGGCCAACATGGTGAAACCCTGTCTCTTACCAAAAATACAAAAATTAGCCAGGCATGGTTGTGGGGGCCTATAATCCCAGCTACTTGGGAGGCTGAGGCAAGGAGAATTGCTTGAACCCAGGAGGCAGAGGTTGCAGTGAGCCGAGATAGCGCCATTGCCAGAGCAAGAGTCTGTCTCAAACAAAACAAAACAAAACAAAAACAGACAAACAAAAACCCGAAGACCTTCGCCAAACCTCCCTGTCTCCTGCATCCCTGGCAGAGATAAGACAGAGAGGCGGCTCAGGGCTGTCCCTCGGGGAATTCCCAGCCTGAAGCAGGAGAAATGTAGAAGTGTCACAGATGAGACAGCCAGAAGTGAGAAGGATGTGTGGAGTCAGGCAGATGGGACTCTGAAGCTGGTGGCCCAAGGCAAGTCTTTCCACTTCTCCCAGCCTCAGTCTACCTCTCCAGCAAACAGGCATCGTCCTTCCCCTCCCTCAGGGCTGGCTCAGGGAGAAATGGGTGGGCGAAGTCTCCCGTGCCTGTCATGTCCGGCACTCAGTGGGGCTTAGCTCTTCCTCTCAACTACTCAAGACGATGTTTGAATTTTGAGGTCACATCTCATGTCTCACTCTTACATACAATTGAACTGCTCTTACATGTATGTAAAGTGCTTAGAATAGCACATAGGGCATAGTAAGCACTCAATTAATGTCAGGTATTATTAATACTATTACTAGTAGTAATATATATATTATATAGTATTAATTAATTTTTATTTGTTTATTTATTTTTCTGACAGAGCCTTTGTCTGTCGTCCAGGCTGGAGTGTAGTGGCACCTTCTGGGCCCACTGCAATCTCCACCTCTTGGGTTCAAGCGATTCTCCTGCCTCAGCCTCCTGAGTAGCTGGGATTACAGGCGCGCACCACCATGCCTGGCTAATTTTTGTATTTTTAGTAGAGACCGCGTTTCACCTCTTTTGCCAGGCTAATCTCGAACTCCTGACCTCAGGTGATTCACCCACCTTGGCCTCCCAAAGTACTGGGATTACAGTTGTGAGCCACCACACCTGGCCAAATTTATTAATATATTATATAATAAGTGTGCAATATAATATTCTCTACTTTATATATTTATTATAATATATTGTATAATATATACACTATTAATTTATTATATTATATGTAGCATAATATATACTATTTATTAGATATTGAATGTGTAATATATAATGGATTCTACATCATATATACAATATATGTGCATTATTTATTATATAATATGTAGCATATTATATACAATATATTACGTATTAGTAATTTATTATATAATAGAGGTGCATGTATAATACACTATATTGTATATTAATTTATTAATGTATATATGTAGTTACATATATTATACATAAGTTATATGTAATAATATAAATTGCATATATTATACATAATGTAGTATATACTAACTTAATATATTATAGATGTTATGCAGCATGCACTATACTATATATCTCTATGTATCTCTCTATCTATGGCCTGGTACATTATAAGTAGGCAAAAATACTTTATGCTACATTATGCAGTATTTAGCAAATTCAGGGCCCATATTTCTTCTGTATCCCCTGGTACCTAACATAGTTCTTGGTCCATAGTAGATATTTAGAAAATGCTATTTCGTGACACTAGCCCCAGTTGCTGTGCATGACACCTTTGAGGCGTCAGGAAATGCCGCCTCTCCCAACTTAACCTGCAAACCAGCACCCCGTGTCACTGCAGCTAGAAAGCAACCCTGCAGTACCAGTTCTGCCCACTCCATGTGAGTGACCTTGGGTTGCTCCCTTTCCCTCTTTGAGCCGCAGAGTTCTCCATCTGGAATACAGGTGTCCTTGGGCCCCGAGGTCCGCCCTGCTCTTTCCCCAGGCGCGGCCCGGACCCTGGCCGGGGGGCTCACCGATGCTGTCTGTCTGCAGGTAGCACTTGTTGCCCAGGCAGTACCGCCACAGGCCCTGGTGGGCGAAGGACCCTGACAGCCGGTACTGCATCCAATGGTCTGTTGCCGTGGCCACCACCAGCAGGATGGTCCCCACCCAGGCACAGAACAGGCCACCACCCATGAAGCTGTACATGGTGATCTGCGGGGAAGGGGAGAGATGGGGTTGGGAGCTGGATTCCTGGGACTTGATGGAGGAAGGGAACTGGGGGAAGAGAGGGCTCAGGAGTGGGATGCCAGGTGCTTGGGAGAAGGAGATGGAGACCTAGACGCCTGGGTCCTGGGGAAGGAAGGGACTGGGGGCCCGGACTCCCGGGTCTGAGGGAGGAGGATGGTAGGGATCCTGGAAAGACAACAGGGAGGAGGGGCTGGGTTCTTGGAGCCTGGCGTCCGGGGGAAGAGAAGGCCGGGGACCTGGACTTCCAGGTTCTGAGCAAAGAATAGCTTGGAGGCCTAGATTCCTGAGTCCTAGGTGAGGAGAGGCCCAGGGGCCTGGATTCCTGGGTGCTGGGTAAGGAAGGGGCTAGGGGCCAGGGGGTGGACACCAGGTCCTGGGAGGAGGAGGAGCTGGGACCCTAGACTCCTGGGACTTGGGGAAAAGGGGGCTACAGGTCCCATGCTTGGTGCCTACCTGAGTGGCAGAGCCTGCCCGAGCCCTCCTTCTGCCACGGCCCCTCTGTGCAGACTGAGCTGAGCCTGGTCACTGGCCTCTTGGCCCCCATAGGTTCCCCAAATCCCTTAAGCCTCCCTACACAATGGTCCCACGATCCAGCAGCTTCCAGCAATCAGAAATGCAGCGGTGGCAGAGGCCTCAAATGGAATTTGCTGAAGCAGGCATCCAGGGGACTCCCCACCCCCAGCCCCTGCTCACTGACCTCTGTGACCCTCCCCTGGACCCACTACCTTGTCGCCAGCCTTGCTCACAACAACCCTGGCTTTGTCCGAGCTGTGTAAGCACACACATGCAAGATACAGGGAGAGTCACACATTTATTGTTTGTTCTTTGTGGGGATGGACACAGAGCTGTGGCTGAGGTTGAGGATGGGGCTCGTTGGAGCTGTAGATTCAGAGGACATTAAAGATGGGCTGAGGTACATAGGGAATGAGGAGAAAGGGGTTGGTAACGAGGGTGGGTTTGGGTTGAGGCGCAGAAGTGGAGTTGGGACTGGTGACAGGGATGGGAGTGAATGGGTTTGGGAATAGGGGTTGACAGTGGGGAAGAGAGAGGCTGGTAGGAGTGGCTTTGGGGTTAGGGAGAGGGTAGGGGATGGGGCTCGGGGAACCTTGGGGATTGAGAATGAGGTAAGGATTGTGGTTGTGGTTGGGGATGGCATTTGGAATGGGGTTGAGGCCATCAAGGAGACAGGCCTGGGCATGAGGTTTAGGGTTTTCTTCTGGCTTGGGATTCAGGTGACTTAGGTCAGGTTCACCAAGTGGCTCACAGGAGCTACTCCTGGGACCATGGTTTTGGGGAGAGGGGAGGATGGAAGATGTTTCTTGGGGTTCTTCTGACAGGGCCGAGGTCACTCCGGGCCCCAGGAAAACCCTCCTGGGCGACTGCAATCTCAGGTGCTGGACCCTCCAGGGTCCTAGTACTCTGTCTCCCAGTCCTCAGCAGCCGGTGGTGCTTCCAGGGGTGGCTCTGGACCTCGAGCTTCCTTCTTCCCATCCTGGGCAGGCAGTGTTGATGCTGATGGCAGTGTCATTGGTGGGGTCCTGGGGCCAGCCCCAGGGCCCCCCGCCCAACCCCTCTCTGGCTGCTCAGCTCTCCCGAGGCCTCCTCGTCGATGTGGGCCCCGGCCCCAGCCTGGCCTGTGCCTGACTTCCCAGCCCCCGCGTCCCCTGGGAGGCCTCCTGACTGCGCCAGGCTGAGTGTGGCCTGCCTGGGGGCAGCAGGAGCAAGAGGGCAAGGACTGTTGGAAGGTGTAGGCCCCCAGCAGGGCGCTGTGCAGGAGGCAGGAGAGGGTGTCCAGGCGTATGGGCACGGTGACAGAGGCCACGCTCTCTGGGAGCCCCAGGTGGGCGGGGTCTGTGGAGCTCAGGAGCCAGGGTGGTGGGGTTGGGAGAGGCGCAGGGGGCCATGGCTCAGTCCCAGATGACGGCAGGGACAGGTTGTTCCTAGAACAAAAAGACAGGTCAGTGGGGCTCAGCGTCTCCGTACTTCCTTGTTTCTCGCTGCCAGGCTGTCTCTGCACCTCTGCGGAAGGCAGCCATCTCTCCATCCTCAGTGCCCACCTGTGACTTCCTCCCCCGCTTCTCTCTCTCTCTTTGTTTCTAACCCGGGTCTCTCTAGAGAAACAGACAGCTCTGCCATGAACTGCAGCATGAGACAGAACTCAGTTCCAATTCCTGGCCGCCTCGCTTTTGGTGGTGTATCTTTGGACAAACCATTTTCCTATTCCAAACCTTAACTTGTTTATAGTCAAAGATGGCTTTGGATGGTATCAAAGGCACGAATAACAGGGCTGGGTCTGGTAAGTGCTAAAACAGTGGACAGCCACGATTTCTCCAGCCTTCTGGGGATCCCTGGAGTCTTCACATTTCTTGGTTTATTCTTGGAAATTTCTGTTCGATGAGTATCTGTTTCTAGCTCTTTTTCTTTTCTTTTCAAGATGGAGTTTCGCTCTTGTTGCCCAGGATGGAGTGCAATGGCTGATCTTGGCTCACCGCAACCTCCGCCTCTCGGGTTCAAGCGATTCTCCTGCCTCAGCCTCCCGAATACCTGGGATTACAGGCATGCGCCACCATGCCCGGCTAATTTTGTATTTTTAGGAGAGACAGAGTTCTCCATGTTGTTCAGGCTGGTCTCGAACTCCCGACCTCAGGTGATCCACCCACCTCGGCCTCCCAAAATGCTGGGATTACAGGCATAAGCCACTGCACCTGGTCTCCGCCTGTTTCTAAATATCTCGCTCAACTCTCACTAAGCTCTTCTAAGATTCTGTGTGATGATACCTGAGCCTTTTTTGTTTTTCCTGATTCTCTATGCAGTTCTGTTCAGCGCATCCTTTCTCTCTCGTTTTCACTGTCCCCTCCTCTCTCTGGGTTTATGTCCCCCTCTCAGGAGGTCTTTGTTTGTCTCACCCTTCTGGCCCAGCCCCGTCCTTTGGTTGTTCCATCTCCCTTGGGGCCCTCTTAAGTATCTTCTAGTAACTTCGCCTCCGAGATCCTTCGAGGGCCCGGGAAGGTTGGGGAGGGACCCAGGCGGAGAGAGGTGGGGCTTGGCCAGGTCAGAAATGGGGCGTGGCTCGCGGAGTGATCCGGACCCCTGAAAGAAAGAGCACAGCAGGGGACCTGGATGTAGTTCCTCGAGACAGCTTACTTCAGTCCTCCAGCACCCCCTCAGCCCCTCCTCCCTCAGACCCAGGAGTCCAGATCCCCAGCCCCCTCCTCCCTCAGACCCAGGAGTCCAGATCCCCAGCTCTTCCCTAAGACCCAGGAGTGCAGATCCTCAGCCCCTCCTCCCTCAGACCCAGGAGTCCAGATCCCCAGCTCCTCCCTAAGACCCAGGAGTCCAGATCCCCAGCTCCTCCCTAAGACCCAAAAGTCCAGATCCCCAGCCCCCTCCTCCCTCAGACCCAGGAGTCCAGATCCCCAGCCGCCTCCTCCCTCAGACCCGGAAGTCTAGGGCCCCAGCCCCTCCTCTCTCAGACCCGGGAGTCCATGCTCCAGCCCCTTCTTCTTCAGACCCCGAACTCTGGGTCCCCAGACCCTTTCCTCTCTCAGATCCAGTAGTCCCGGGACCCCTGCCCCCTTCTCTCTCTCTCTCTGTCTCTCTGTTTCTCATTCTCTGTTTATTCCTGCCATATCCTCAAGACAGATTATTTAGGACTCAAGGGACATTTTAGGTAGGGAAATCTGGACATGTGGACACTCCCCAGGGCAGAGGGCGTGGTAGATGGTTTGGGGGTCTTAGCCATTCTAAGCGCTGGGTTCTACTAGGGGCCATGGCTCTACCTTGCTTTGTAACTCTAGGTCCTTCTAGTCTCTATGCCCTAGTTTCTCCATCTGAGAAATGGGGCTAATACTGCCGTCCAGGTTCTTTGTGATATTACCCGTGTATTAGTAAACACAGAATCTGGACCACAATTAGGCTGAACAAATGATATTTACTCATTGTTATTGCTGGTAGTTGTGACAGTGTTTTGCTGAGAAGCAGTCGTCATTCTTACATGCGTTCATTTAAGAAATACTCAATGCCTGCTATGCTTTGGGCTCCAGGGTGCACACTGGGGACAGAATAGACATGGCCCCTACTCTCAGGAAACTTGCATGCTTGTAAGGGAGACAGATGAGACATACATAGCATATATTCTGTAAGAATAAGTACCTGAAGATGTCAAATCAGAGCAAGGGGAAATAGAAGCACTGAGGTAGGGAGATACAGTAGATAACGTGGTTAGGGGCCTGGCCTGGTGGCTCACGCCTCTAATCCCAGCATTTTGGGAGGCCGAGGTGGACGAATCACTTGAGGTCAGGAGTTTGAGACCAGCCTGGCCAAGATGGTGAAGCCCCATCTGTACTTAAAATACAAAAATTAGCTGGGCGTGGTGGCAGGCACCTGTAATCCCAGCTATTCGGGAGGCTGAAGCAGGAGAATGGCTTGAACCTGGGAGGCAGACGTTGCAGTGAGCTGAGATCATGCCACTGCACTCCAGCCTGGGCAACAGAGTGAGACCCTGTCTCAAAAATAAATAAAATAAATAAATAAATAAAATAAAATAAAAATACAAAAATTAGCCGGGCATGGTAGGGCATGCCTGTAGTCCCAGCTACTTGGGAGGCTGAGGCAGGAGAATTACTTGAGCCCAGGAGGTGGAGGTTGCAGTGAGCTGAGATTGCACCATTGCACTCTAGTCTGGGCTACAGAGTGAAACTTCATCTCAAAAAAGAAAAAAAAATCAAGTAGATAAGATGGTTAGGAAAGGCTGTTATAGGAAGGTATTGGAAGACTGGAAGTTGAATATTCCTGGGGAGGGAACAGCTTCTGAAAGTAAAACAAACATAGTGATTCAGGGACTGGAAAAGAATCAGCTAAGAGGAGCGGCATAGGTCTTTATATTTTTAAATATATGCTTTATTTTGCAATACTTTTTGTGTGTTTTTTTTGAAACAGGTTCCCCCTCTGTCACCCAGGCTGGAGGGCAGTGGTGTGATCATGGCTCACTCCAGCCTCAACCTCCTGGGCCCAGACCATCCTCCTACCTCAGCCTCCCGAGTAGCTGGGACCACAGGCACACACCACCACACGAGGTGCCTTATTTTATAGAGACAGAATCTCAGAATGTTGTCCAGGCTGGTCTCAAACTCCTGGGTTCAAGAGATCCTCCTGCTTTGACCTCCCAAAGTGCCAGGGGATTACAGTCATGAGCTACCATGCTCGCCTGGAATACTTTTATACTTACAGAAAAGTTACAAATATAAAGTTACAAAGATAATAGAGTTCTCATCTACTCCTGACTCAAGTTCCTCTAATGTTGCCATCTTACATTGTCATGTAATGTACATGGTACATTAGTCACAACTAAGAAACTGGCAGGACTATTAGGTAAACTGCAGGCTTTATTTGGATTTTACCAGTTTTTACACTAATGTCCTTTGTTTCTGGTCCTGGATCCAATCTGGACTACCATGTTGGATTTAGTCACTCTCTCTCCTTAGTCTCCTCTAATCTGTGGCCCTCTCTAAATCTTTCCTTGTTCTTCACAACCTTGAGAGTTGGGGGAGTACTACGTTATTTTGTAAAATGAAGGTCTTTTTTTTTTTTTTTTTTTGAGACAGGGTCTCCCTCTGTCACCTAGGCTGGAGTGCAGTGGCGCTGTCTCAAGACACTGCAACCTCCACCTCCCGGGTTCCAGCGATTTTCCTGCCTCAGCCCCCTGAGTAGCTGGGATTACAGGTGCCCGCCACCACGCCCCACTAATTTTTGTACTTTTAGTAAAGATGGGGCTTCACTATGTTGGCCAGACTGGAGGTCTATTTTAATGAATAATATGAACTCATTTAATCCACATTTTAAAAAATTATTTATTTTAATAGAGAAGAGTTCTCTCTGTGTTGGCCAGGTTGGTCTTAAACTGCTAGTCTCAAGCAATCTTCCCACCTGGGCCTTCCAAAGTGCTAGGATTACAGGGTGTTTTTAAATTTTTATTTATTTATTTATTTATTTGAGACAGTCTTGTTCTGTCACCCAGGCTGGAGTGCAGTGGTGCGATCTCTGCTCACTGCAACCTCCGCCTCCCTAGATTCAAGCGATTTTCCTGCCTCAGCTTCCCGAGTAACTGCGATTACAGGCATGCGCCACCATGTCCAGCTAATTTTTGTATTTTCAGTAGAGATGGGGTTTCCCCATATTGGCCAGGCTGGTCTCGAACTCCTGGCCTCACGTGATCCTCCTGCCTTGAGTGCTGGGATTACAGGGGTAGGCCACCGTGCCCGGCCCGCAAAATTGCATTTTAAGGAGAAGTCCCAGGCACCAGGATCGCCCTATGCTGGACGATGTTACTCGTCCAGTGACTGGCCGGAATAGGATTTTTGCCAAGAGATCTGGCTTGCTTTTCTTTCCTGGAGACTGATGAGAACCCGGATCTTCAGATTTCAAGTCAGGGTCTATCCATTCGGTTACTTTAAATCCCAGAGGCAGATGGCGCGTACTGCTCACGTCTAGCGTCATGGGATTGTTCTAGCTTGTTCTTTTATTGCTTCTCCTGTTACTAAGATCGGGATCTGACGCCATTTGGAAACCAGGGTCTGACCTCTTCGTTTACCACGTACCTCGCCCTTTAAGGTTTTTCTGTTCCGCCCCTTGTGCCCCCGTGGCGCTAGGAGACTGGAGGCGGGACCTTGTGTCGATAAGGAAATGCCGTTCACTCAGCTTCCAAAATTGACAGGCTAGTTCTGAAAACTGACCAATCAACTTCTGCGTAAGGGGAAGCGAGACTTCCGATTTGTAGGGGAACCCAGCGGCGATGGGTTAGGGTCCCACCCACTTCTTGTTGAGCGACGCGACTCACTATTCTCGGCTCTGATTGGCCAGAGAGCTCGCGTCGCTTTTGAATCCCCACCCAGCGTACTCCGCCCGCCTCGCCTTCTCCCTCTGGATGGCAAGGGCTTATATGAGCCTTCTTCAGGCTTTTTTGCTGCGGCTTTTGTCTGCGCTTGTTCGGGGAGGTTCTGGCAGCGTCCGGGAGACCTGGCCCAGGCCTGGAGATGCGGAGCGGAGCTTGGAGGGAGAGAGGGAACTGGGTTGTTGAGGGGAGAATCCCTCTCGGCATCTCCTTGGTCCACTGGGGAGCTCCATTGCCCCATCCACCGCTTAGAACCAGACCCTTCCTTTCACTCTCCACTCCTCATCCCTCCTGGCTTTAGACCTTCGAAGTTCCAAGATTCGACCTTCGGGGTCTCCTCATTCCCTACGGGCTCACAAATTTCCTTAAATCCTCCTCCCCGAACCCCCTTCCATCCCTGGAGATCCTGGGGTCCCTGCTCTTTCCCATTTATTCCATCCCATCTACTTGGGGACCCTGCCAAGGGCAAGGTGGGCGCCTCTCAATGCCTCTCCTACCCTCATGTCCTCCCTCCTCTTTTAGGTCCAGGAGGTCATCTTTGCCTCCCTTCCCTAAAATCTCCCCACATTTAGAGGCCCTCGCCCAGCTTCTCACCTCTCAGCCCTGTCGAGGTGTCAAGGTTCGGGGGTCACCTTTGTTATTGTTGGGGTTCGGGGGTCACCTTTGTTGTTGTTTTTTTTTGTTTTTTTGAGACTGAGTCTCGCTCTGTCGCCCAGGCTGGAGTGCAGTGGCGGGATCTCGGCTCACTGCAACCTCTGTGTCACCGGCGTCCGTGTGAAGAGTCCATCAGCAGGCTTTGTGGGAGCAACAAGGCTGTTTATTTCACCTGGGTGCAGGCGGGCTGAGTCCGAAAAAGGAGTCAGCAAAAGGTGGTGGGATTATCATTAGTTCTTATATGTTTTGGGATAGGCGGTGGAGTTAGGAGCAATGTTTTGCGGGCAGCGGGTGGATCTCACAAAGTATATACTCAAGGGTGGGAGAGATTACAAAGAACCTTCTTAAGGGTTGGGGAGATTACAAAGTACATTGATCAGTTAGGGTGGGGCAGAAACAAATCACAACAGTGGAATGTCATCAGTTAAGGCTATTTTCACTTCATTTGTGGATCTTCAATTGCTTCAGGCCATCTGGATGTATACGTGCAGGTCACAGGGGCTGTGATGGCTTAGCTTGGGCTCAGAGGCCTGACACTCCACCTCCCGAGTTCAAGCAATACTCCTACCTCAGCCTCCTGAGTAGTTGGGATTACAGGTGCCTGCCACCAGGACCAGCTAATGTTTGTATTTTTGGTAGAGACGAGGTTTCACCATGTTGGCCAGGCTGGTCTCAAACTCCTGACCGCAAGTGGTCCACCCACCTCAGCCTCCCAAAGTGTGGGGATTACAAGCGTGAACCACCACGCCTGGCCTAAGCCCTAGTTCTTCATTGCCACAATTAGAGGACGTACAGGAAGTGTTGAGATCATGGGTGTGGAGTCCAACTGACATGCTTGACTGGTGTCACATACTGGCTCTGCCCCTGAAAAGCTGAGTCACCTTGGGTAATTTGCTTAGCCTCTCTGAGCTTCAGTTTCACTCGGGAGCTGAGCAAGAACACTTGTCTCAGAGTTGCTATGACATTCAAACATGGTGGTGTATGTAAAGGGCTCAGCATGGAGCTTGTTCTCATTGAGCCCCATGGCACGTGGGCATCTGTGCTATTTTTTTTTTTTTTGTAGAAAAAAGTTTATTTGCTGGTTTTTGTTTGAACCTTGAAATACAATTCCTCACTGATGATGCTAGTATAAAATGGTGGTTATGAATCCATGCTAGCCCAACAAAAACTAATTTAACATTATTGGTAAAAATGAGTCATTTTTGAATCTCTATTAAAATTTGAACTAACACATAAGCAAATCTATGCTAAAACTGGAACTGCTGGTCTGGGTGCGGTGGCTCACGCCTGTAATCCCAGCACTTGGGGAGTCCGAGGCGGGTGGATCACGAGGTCAGGAGTTTGAGACCAGCCTCACCAACATGTTGAAACCCTGTCTCTACTAAAAATACAAAAACTAACCAGGCATGGTGGTGCACGCGCCTGTAATCCCAGCTACTGGGGAGGCTGAGGCAGGATAATCACTTGAACCCAGGAGGCGGAGGTTGCAGTGAGTCGAGATCGTGCCTTTGCACTCCAGCCTGGGCAACAGAGCAAGACTCTGTCTCAAAACAAAACAAAACGAAAAACTGGAACTGCCTTCTCACACTACATATAATTTACTTTCCAGCTTCAACCATCTGATGTTGAAATCTAAAGCACCCTCTTGAGTTAAATGTCCCTGACAAACCATGTAGATGGACAAACCAGATTGGTGGTCTTTATCTGCTGGTGATAGAAAAAGGCTGCAGAGGCCGGGCGCGGTGGCTCACGCCTGTAATCCCAGCACTTTGGGAGGCCGAGGCAGGTGGATCACGAGGTCAGGAGATGGAGATCATCCTGGCTAACACGGTGAAACCCCGTCTCTACGAAAAATGTAAAAAAATTAGCCAGGCGTAGTGGTGGGCGCCTGTAGTCCCAGCCACTTGGGAGGCTGAGGCAGGAAAATGGCGTGAACCCGGGAGGCGGAGCTTGCAGTGAGCTGAGATCGCGCCACTGCACTCCAGCCTGGGTGACAGAGCAAGACTCTGTCTCAAAAAAAAAAAAAAAAGAAAAAAGAAAAAGGCTGCAGTTTAGTACTTAAACCTGCAGTTAGTCGTCAACTTTCTATCCAGGTAGAGTAACTAAGGAGAGCTATGAAATATCAAAAGAAAACTAGAGGCTAGGACAAAGAGGCAATGTCAGCCAAGCCAGTGCAAGCTGGTATGCACCCCTGTATTTCAGCCAAGGGCAGGCAATCCAGAATTACAGATTTCTCCTTAACTTGACAAAACAGTGTATTTTACCTCTGAAAATCTTGTCAAGGGTTGCATTTCATTGTACCTGGTAAAACACAAAGTCCACTCTCATGAAAATATTATATTTTTCAGAAGAAATATTATATGTAATACATTGAAAATCACGGATTGCTTTTTCTTCATCTTTTTTTTCCGTGAATGTGTAGGTGTTTGAGTCTCTTGTGTTTCTTATTTTACATAGGATATGGGCTGTTTGAAAACAATTTCATTATCTTCATCATCGTCATTCATTTCAGCCACTTCAGATTTTTGTCTCTCCAGAAATATTGGTGTACAAACTGGTGTGAGGCCCTGGATATCCACAGTCTTCTCAGGAGTGTCAAGAGTGCCTAAAACCTTTTTCTTCTTCTTATATAAACCCTGGCCTTTTGTAGATGTCTGACAATTAGTTTTTGAAATACTTTCTGTTTTCTGGAAAATCGAAGGAAAATCATAATTCCTTTTTTAGCTAATTCCTTTTTTTTTGAGATTGAATCTTGCTCTGTCACCCAGGCTGGAGTGCAGTGGCCCAATCTTGGCTCACTGCAACCTCTGCCTCCAGGTTCAAGCAACTATCCTACCTCAGTCTTCCAAGTAGCTGGGATTACAGGTGCCTGCCACCATGCCTGGCTAATTTTTGTATTTTTAGTAGAGACAGTGTTTCACCATGTTGGCCATGCTGGTCTCGAACTCCTGACTGTTGGGGTGATCAAACCCAACACTAGGCTGTGGGGGCTATGAAGTCCAGTGGAGTCAAAGGAATGAGAAAAGATAAGAGTGCATAAGGTGGGTCCAGGGGGCCAACGCTAGTGTGGAGGCTGCGAAGGCTCCGAGCTCTGGAAGCCTGCACTATTTATTGGTGATCAAACAAAGAAGCAGGTGGTGAGGATGTAGGGGTTGAAAGAAAGCAGTGCATCAAGCACGTGACTTACAGCTGTGATGATTTACCATTGTCTTTGAAGCATATGGAACATATTCTGCTACTTAAGATAATGGGAAACATGTTCTTCTAGCTTAAGATACAATCGATCTATGAGCCTGGGAATGCTAGAAGCAAGGAGCCAGAGCCTGAGAAATGGGGCCTTCCTACTTTCAATCCAGCCATAGCGTGAGCTGAAAGAGTAGCCCTATGCAAGTTACCTCCAATACCGTCGCAAGCCCCAATATAGTCAGCCAAATGAGCCTTCCGTCTCATAGGTCTGATAGCAGTTTGACATTCTGCATCAGCATTATCATATGCAGGAAGCTGTGTTACAACATCCTGAGGTGTTTTATCAGTTATGGCTTTATACACAGCCTCTTGGAGCCGAGTAATAAAAACAATATATGGTTCTTTAGGTCCTTGTTGGACAGATCTGAAAGAAGGATGTTTTTCCCCTGTAATATTTATCCTTTCCCATGCCCGTAAGTGCACAGATTGCAGTTGAACAATGGCAACATCCTCCATTACTGCTTGATTTTCTAATCTACCCCAATTAGGGCCAACTCTCATTAACTGTTCAAAGGAAACAGGCACAGGTGGCTGCATTTGTGTGTTTTCCCTTGCCTGAGTTTGCGCTTCATCAGCCCACCAGGTTTTAAACTGTAAATACTGAGACGGAGTGAGAACAGATTTTGTTGAAGTATCCCAATTATATGGTATTAACCTATTATCAAGAGCCACATTTTGTAACAAAGTTTGCACAAAAGGAAAGTTCAGACCATATTGACTAATGGCTTACTTAAATTCCTTCAGTAACTTAAAAGGAAAAGTGACCCAATTAGTTATATTCTGTCCTCCTTGCTGTATTATAGTAACTGGAAATTGCCATGCTTCAAGGTCTCCCTCAGCTCTAGCTTTTTTTCTTTTCTTTTTTTTGACAGAGTCTCGCTCTGTCACCCAGGCTGGAGTGCAGTGGTGCAATCCTGGCTCACTGCAACCTCCACCTCCCAGGTTCAAGCAATTCTCCTGCCTCAGCCTCCCAAGTAGCTGGACTACAGGTGCACACCACCATGCCCGGCTAATTTTTTTGTATTTTTAGTAGAGACGGGGTTTCACCATGTTAGCCAGGATGGTCTTGATCTCCTGAGCTCGTGGTCTGCCTGCCTTGGCTTCCCAAAGTGCTGTGATTACAGGCGTGAGCCACTGCACCCTGCTTGCTCTAGCTTTTTGAATAGAATTTTGTATAGCACCAGCAATTGCTCCAGGTTTTAACGTTACAAGTACAGGAGCAGTAAGTTTTACAGCTAATTCACTTTCTCACCCATTAAGGGGAAAAGGAGGAGGTGGCCATTCACTTCATTCAGCAGGTGGAGCCAACAGGCTAGTAAAATATACCTTTTTCAGTTTCACCTTCTTTAACCTCTTCTCGTTTTTGCTCCTTGCATTCAGAATCTGAAGTTAGTTTTTTACACTCGTTCTCCTCTTCCTCATCTGAATCTGCCTCATCATCTGTTTGAAATGGCTCAAGAGCTGCCTTTATTAGCGCCCACATTGACCAAACGGAAACTGGAATTTTTGCTCCCTCTTTATACGCCTTTTTAAAATATCTGCGAATTCTCTCCCATTCATCCAACTCCATAGTCCCTTGTTCTGGAAACCATGGGCAAAACTACTTTACTGTACTAAAGAGTGATAACAAATTTTTGAGTACTAACTTTCACTGCCCCTCTTCGTAGTAAATGCTTTAAGAAATTCAAATAAGTAGAATACTTGCTTTCACTTTGTCTGATTGTTACCCTGGTTCTTCCGCGTGCTCAGCTTTCCCACCGAGCTTCTTTCAGTCGTCCTCGGTGTCCTCTGATAATACCTCCTCCACTTTCACATGCTCTAGCGTTCCGTCACTGGGGTTTTCGTTGCCCCACGTTGGGTGCCAGGAATGTTGGGGTGATCGGACCCAGCGCCAGGCCATGGGGGCTACAAAGTCCAGCAGAGTCAAAGGAATGAGAAAAGACAAGTTAAGAGTGCATAAGGTGGGTCCAGGGGGCCAATGCTAGTGTGGAGGCTGCAAAGGCCCCGAGCTCTGGAAGCCAGCACTGTTTATTGATGATCAAACAAAGAAGCAGGTGGTGAGGATGTGGGGGTTGAAAGAAAGTGGTGCATCAAGCACATGATTTACAGCTGTGATGGTTTAACATTTTCTTTGAAGCATATGGAACATGTTCTGCTACTTAAGATAATGGGAAACATGTTCTTCTAGTTTAAGATACAATTGATCTATGAGCCTAGGAATGCTAGAAGCAAGGAGCCAGCAAGTCTAGACACGTTCCAGAGGCCACGAGGGGTTTTATGCCCTGAGCCCTGGATTCCATCCAAGCCACAAGGGCTTTTATGCCCTGGGCTTAGATTATGGTGCAGCAGGGCAGCCTTCCACCCTTTAGCGCAGAGCTTGGTGTTCCAAAGGTCACGAGGGGTTTTAGACCCTGGATCCCGGACATGTTCCAAGACTCTTTTACATTATGTCAGACATGCAAGCCCTGCCTCAGCTTTTTTCCCAACACTCAGCTTTTCCCCAACACCTGACCTCAGGTGATCCACCTGCCTCAGCCTCCCAAAATGCTGGGATTAAGGCATGAGCCACCGTGCCCAGCCAGCTAATTTCTTCCTGAGTAATTTTTCTTTCTTTTTAAATCACTCCTCCATCTGTAGCTTTTGTGTTAGTGTCCGATTCTGATTATACCATTTCACTGATGGATTTGATGGCTGCTTAAATGGAATATTCCAGTCTTTAAAGAGTTCTTTATGTACTTTTTCAGGTGACATAAAATGACACTCCATGAGTCTTTCACCAAACAGGTAGTTGTTCATTGTTTTAGCAACTATCTTGGCAACATCCTCAGACTCAAACTCCACAAATGCACATAGCCTTTATTATTTCCAGTTGTTTTAATTCTGGACAGTCTGAACCATGTCACAGTGCCAAACTGGGAGACATATGAAAAGATCTGGGTTTCGTTAAGTAGGTTAGGTAGGTGGCACATGTAGACTACTCCAGGAGTAAGTTGTTCTTGTTTTTTTTTTTTTGCTGGATTATGCACTTGCAAACCTGCACCACCTCCTTTTGAAACTGGACATCTTCCTGTGGGTTAAGCAACGAGATCCCAGCCGGACCAGACAAAGCTGCCATGCCAAAAGCAGCTGACATTAACTCCACGCAGTGCTCCCAGAAATGTCAGGCTCCCAGCTCCCCTGAGGCAGAAAACGGGCATCTATGCTTTTAACATACATATGTGTACACAGTCCAAGTGATGAAATATCAGGATCAGTGGCAGCTGGGAGGGTGGAGGAGGCAGCACCACCTGATAATTGGGAGGGAGAATGGCTAGGAGTTGCCAATACGTAGAGTGAGGGACAAGTCAGGGTTGTTTCTCAGATTTTGAGTTTGGGCAATGGTAGCATGATAAGCTAAGATCAAGCATACAAGGGGAAGAAGGGCTTTCAGGCTGGGAGCATTTAGGAGAGCGTGGGAGGATAATGCATGTGTTTTGGACATGTTGAGGTGCTTGCAGGGTGTCCACATACAGATGTCTGGGAACAATAGATGTAGGCTGGGTGTGGTGGCTCACTCCTGTCATCCTAGTCTCCTGGATAGCTGAGGCAGGAGGCCTGCTTGAGGCCAGGAATTTGGGATCAGCATAGGCAACAAAGCAAGACCCCATATCTACCAAAAAAATTTAAGGTCGGGCACGGTGGCTCATGCCTGTAGTCCCACCACTTTGGGAGGCTGAGGTGGATGGATCACGAGGTCGGGAGTTCGAGACCACCCTGGCCAACATGGTGAAACCCTGTCTCTGCTAAGAAAAAATACAAAAATTAGTCAGGCGTGGTGGTGCATGCCTGTAATCCCAGCTACTTGGGAGGCTGAGGCAGGAGAATCTCTTGAACCTGGGAGGCGGAGGTTGCAGTGAGCTGAGATTATGCCAGTACACTCCAGCCTGGAAAACAGAGTGAGATTCCATCTTAAAAAAAAAAGAAAAGAAAAAATCAAGACAAAATAAAATGTGGTGCTCTCTAGAGCTGGAGGCTGTTGATAAAGGTGGGGGAATTACCACTTGGGAGAGTTCATCTCTGCCTGTTCCAAAATCCATTGTGAGCATTGCCAGTGCTTTCATGAAGAGGTCTAGTGAGAGTGGGGCAGGAGTGGTGCCATCTTCATGTTACAGGCTGTCGTAGTTCGTTTGTGTGGCTATAACAGACTACCACAAACTGGGTAATATTTAAATAATAAAAAAAAGTATTTCTCATGGTTCTGGAGGCTGAAGTCCAAGATCAAGGCACCAGCAGGTTCAGTATCTGGTGAAGGCCTGATCTCTGCTTCCAAGGTGTGCCTCTGTTATGGAAGGTGGGAGGGCAATAAAGGGCCAACACTGCGTGAAGCCTCTTTTATAGTCTTTAATCCCATTCATGAGGGAGGAGTCCTCATGACAAAATCACCTCCTAAAGGCCCTGTCTCTTCATATTATTGCATTGGGGATTAAGTTGCAACATGAATTTTGGAGGGACACAAGCATTCAAACCATGGCAGAAACTCTTTGCAAGCCATTTTGCTGCTAAAATTTAAGGGTGGGGGTATGACTTATTTAATAAAGACGACATTTTCTGTATAAATGACACCAAAGTCCTCCTCATTAGCAGGTGTTGAATAGGACATTTTGTTTCCTTCCTTCCTTCCTTTCTTTTTTCTCTTTCTTTTCTTTTCTTTTCTTTTTTCTTTTTCTTTTTTTTTTTGAGATGGAGTCTCACTCTGTTGTCCAGGTGGTGTGATCTTGGCTCACTGCAACACCCACCTCCCAGGTTCAAGCAATTCTCCTGCCTCAGCCTCCCAAGTAGCTGGGATTACAGGCACCTGTCACCACACCCAGCTAATTTTTGTAATTTTAATACAGGGGGGGTTTTGCCATGTAGCCAGGCTGGTCTCAAACTCCTGACCTCAAGCGATCCACCCACCTTGGCCTCCCAAAGTCCTGGGATTACAGGCATGAGCCACTGTGCCCTGCCCTGCCCTGAATAGGACTTTTTCTGTTGCCTCTTAAATGGTTTAAAGAGGGCAGCCAATAATGCAGTCAGAAAGCTTCTCTCTGCCTAGTTTCCCCAAGAAAACAAAGCTGCCAGCTGGCTGTTGGACAGGTGAGAAGTCTTTGGTGAGATGCTTCATCATCCTCTCTTTCCCTGAACTCTTCACGTCTACCAGGGCTCTGGGTAGGAGGGGATGCTCCAATAAAGTGTCGAGGAAAGACTTGGGTTTCCTGATAGAATGGGAGGAATCAACATGCTATCTCCCCATTGGGTGTCTGTGTGGGCAGCCAACTTCTTGCTGTGCCCTGCATCTCCCTGTGCAGGGAAGAGGAGCATTAGAGAGGAAAAGCTGGAGGCAATGAGGGGCTTAGGGCAGTATAGCCTGTACTCCCCAGCCCAGCATGGTTAGGATGTGTGAGTTTCTGAGTCCTTTCTAGCTACTATAACAAAAATACTATAGGCTGGGTGGGTTGTAAACAATGAAAATTTTTTTCTCATAGTTCTAGAGGCTGGGAAGTCCAAGATCAAGGTGTCAGCAGACTCAGTGTCTGATGGGGACTCACTTCCTGGTTTACAGATAGTGCCTTCTGGTTGTGTCCTCACGTGGTAGGAGGGACAGTTCTCTGGGGTGTTTTATTAGGGGCACTAATCCCATTCATGGGGGCTCCACCCTCATGACCTAATCACCTTCCAAAAGTCTTGACTTCAAATATCATTACATTGGGGGTTAGGACTTCAACCTAGATTTTGGAAGGACACATACATTTTGTCTATAGCAGAGGGTGGATGGACATGAGGGAGGGTAGCTGGGCTTCCGCAATCTAGGTGATATGTCACCCAAGAAAGCAGTAACAGGCTGCATGGGTGTCTGCCAATGGTGGAATTGGAGAAGGTATGGGAGAAGCAGGGGACCCAACTCTCATATCAAGAAACAGAGAAGGCTGGGCACGGTGACTCACACCTGTAATCCCAGCATTTTGGGAGGCTGAGGTGAGCAAATCAGTTGCAGTTAGGAGCTGGAGACCAGCCTCGTGAACATAGCGAAACCCCATCTTTAATAGGAAAAATACAAAAATTAGCTGGGTGTGGTAGTGCGCATACCTGTAGTCCCAGCTACTTGGAAGGCTGAGGCATGGGAATCGCTTGAACCCAGGAGGCAGAGTTTGCAGTGAGCCAAGATCGCACCACTGCACTCCAGCCTGGGCGACAGAGCAAGACTCTTGTCTCAAAAAACAAACAAACAAAAAAAGAGCATGATTGAATCAGTGATCAGAAAAAATAGAACAATTTTATATTCATACTTCCTGGAGTTAATGTCCCAATTAACTGGTTAAAAAGAATATTTGGCAATACGGAAAGTTCCCCTTGGGTTTTCTGACTCCAAGCCTGGTGGGTTTCTCTTTCTTTCCTTCCTTTCTTTCTTTCTTTCTTTCTTTCTTTCTTTCTTTCTTTCTTTCTTTCTTTCTTTCTTTCTTTCTTTCTTTCTCTTTCTTTCTTTCTCTTTCTTTCTTTCTTTCTTTCCTTTCTTTCTTTCTTTCTTTCTTTCTTTCTTTCTTTCTTTCTTTCTTTCTTTCTTTCTTTCTTTCTTTCTTTCTTTCTTTTCTTTCTTTCTTTCTTTCTTTCTTTCTTTCTTTCTTTCTTTCTTTTTCTTTCTTTCTTTCTTTCTTTCTTTTTCTTTCTTTCTTTCTTTCTTTCTCTTTCTTTCTTTCTTTCTTTCTTTCTTTCTTTCTTTCTTTCTTTCTTTCTTTCTTTCTCTTTCTTTCTCTCTTTCTTTCTTTCCTCTCTTCCTTTCTTCTCTTTCTCTCTTTCTTTTTGTTGTTGTTTTTCTTTGCACAACATTGCCTTTCCCCAAGAGTACTGGATAACAGCGCCCTCCCTCCTAGTCCCAAGTCACTATTGCAGAAGTCAGGGCCTTAACACACACATTTCAAAGTTACTGACTCCTGGTCAAACCTGGTGCCTTAGCAATGCAATCTTGTAATTTCCCAGGTCAGGCAGATCTTCAAGAGTTGCTCTCATGGCAGAATTTGGTGGCAGAAGGAAGGAAGCAGAGGCTTAATCTTTGGGCAGCTTGTAGGGAGTTCCCTTTTTCTCAAGCCCTTGCAGTGTAGCAGGACGAGCCGCAGACAAAACTCCTCAGACACTGGATTAAAGAAGGAAGAAGTTTTGTATTTGGCCGGGAGCATCGGCAGACTCACATCTTAAGAGCCAAGCTCCCTGAAAAAGAAATTCTTGGCCTTTTTAAAGGCTTACAACTTTAAGGGGTCCACGTGAAAGGGTTGTGATAAATTGAGCAAGCGTGGGAAACGTGACTGGGGGCTACATGCATCAGCTAACAGAACAAAAAGTTTTACAATGCTTTTTTCTTACAGTGTCTGGAATTTACAGATAACACAAGTAGTTTAGGTCAGGGGTTGATGTTATTATTATTACCTTTTTTAACTCCTAGGGCCAGGTGGTGGTGCCAAGGTTGTCTGGCTATTTATCTTACTTTTGTTTCTTTCTGGCTTTTTGCTTTCTGTCTCCTCCTGTCTTGTGAACTAGGCAAGGTAGGGGGAAGAGGGCAGCAGGAATAGTAGTGGTCTCCTTCCTCAGCAGCATCCGTCCCACTCTAAGCTTAGTTAAAGGAGACTGTGTAACCAGCAGTGCTCATCCATCCTGGGCCTGAGTTTGAATCTCAGCTCTGCAGTTCAGCTGTGTGACATGCAAGACCTTGTTCCTCTTTGAAGTCCTTCTGTAAAATGAGGTGGCTGCATTGGGTGATCCCATCCTACTCCATGAGTCTGTAGTCCTATTATCCTGGGTATACTGATGTCTGGTGGCCAACTTTGGTCCTTGCAGCGAATTCAGGTTTTTCGTTTGTTTGTTTGTTTTGTTTTTGAGACATAGTCTTGCTCTGTCACCCAGGCTAGAGTGCAGTGACGTGATCTCAGCTCACCGCAGCCTCCGCCTCCCGGATTCACGCGATTCTCATGCCTCAGAATCCTGAATAGCTGAGGATTACAGGCACCCACCACCACACCCGGCTAATTTTTGTATTTTTAGTAGAGACAGGCTCTCGCTCTGTTGCCCAGACTGGTCTCGAACTCCGGAGCTCAAGTGATCTTCCTGCCTTGGCCTCGCAGTGTGCTGGATTACAGGCATGAGCCACCATATCCACCTCAGTTGTTTATTTTTTATTTTTTTCCACATCGGAGGGTTTAGCACAGCCAGGAAACCACACCAGAGAGGGCCACCTTGCCATGTCACCAACTATGCAATAACTACTGAAGACAGACCTCTTGGGTGGCTATGGAGGAGCAGAGGTCGGCAGAGGAGATGGCCAGCAAAGTGCTCACCTTTGCTCTATTTCTTCTTCTTTTTTAAAAATTTTTTTTTTATTATTATTTTTTGAGATGCAGTCTCACTCTATCACCCAGGCTGGAGTGCATGGGGCGATCTCGGCTACTGCAACCTCCACCTCCCAGGTTCAAGCAATTCTCCTGCTTCAGCCTCCCGAGGAGCTGGGATTACAGGTGTCCGTCACCACATCTGGCTAATTTTTGTATTTTTTAGGTGAGACGGGGTTTCACCATGTTGGCCAGGCTGGTCTTGAACTCCTGACCTCAGGTGATCCGCCCGCCTCGGCCTCCCAAAGTAGTGGGATTACTGGTGTGAGCCACCGCGTGATTTTTAGCATGTTGTAAGTTTGTTGTTCTTCATTCCATTTCCAAAGCGTTCACGCCTCCATCCCCGCATGTGTTTGCGCTTATTTAGATTGGTGGATCTGAGAGCGCATTAGCACCCCATCCACATGCAGTCTCCTGCCCTTCCAATCCTCACCCTGAAAACCTTCCTCTTGTCACAGACCTAGTCATTTTTGCCACAGCTACTCTTGAGCTCTTTATGAACCTCTGCGCCCGCTTCCTCTTCTGTGAAAACAAATGAGTTTATGTAGATTAAGATCTAGCCGACTTCTGTAAAGGATCAGATGGTAAATACTTTAGGCTTTGCAGGCCAGCGACTCAACTGTGCATGAAAATAAGTGCAATGTGTAAAGGAATGAGCACGGCTGGGTGCCACACTGAAATCTGAATTTTTATCTTCCCAGGGGCATGGAAGAGTCTTCTTCGGACTTTCCCCCGAACCATTTAAAATGTAAAAACATTTCTAGCTTGCAGGTGGTATGAAAATAGGCAGCTGGAGGTGACTTAGGAGCCTATCTAGTCATGTTTTTTTAAAAAAAAACAAAACAAAACAGAGTCTCGCTCTGTTGCCCAGGCTGGAGTGCAGTGGTACAATCTCGGCTCACTGCAACCTCTGCCTCCTGGGTTCAAGCGAGTCTCCTGCCTCAGGCTCTGGAGTAGCTGGGACTACAGTTGCGCACCACCACGCCCGGCTAATTTTTGTGTTTTTAGCGGAGACGGGGTTTCACCATGTTGGCCAGGCTGGTCTCAAACTCCTGGCCTCAAGTGATCCATCCACCTCAGCCTCCCAAAGTGCTGGGATTACAGGCGTGAGCCACTGCGCCCGGCTGTATCTAGTCGTCTTTAAAAGCCCTCCCACCTCTGAGAACCCGTGAGACTGAGCAGTCCTCTGGACTGGAGCTGGGGTGTGTCAGAGGCAAATCTTTGCCTACCTTCTCAGAACACCATATTCAGAGAAGGCTACTCAGGACAGATTTGTCAGGCTGTTCCGAATGCCTAGGTCTGGGATGAGATGGCCTATCCATGAAGGATTTTTTTTTTTTTGAGACAGGGTCTCACTCTGTTGCTCAGGATGGAGTGCAGTGGCGTGATCTTGGCTCACTGCAGCCTCGGCTTCCTGGGTTCAAGTGACCCTCCTGCATCTGCCTCCCGAGTAGCTGTGTTACAAGAAAGGGGTCCTGATCCAGACCCCCAAGAGAAGGTTCTTGGATCTCACACAAGAAATAATTCAGGGCAAGGCGGTAAAGTGAAAGCAAGTTTATTAAGAAAGTAAAGGAACAAAAGAATGGCTACTCCACAGACAAGAGTAGCTCCTAGAGCTGCTGGTTGCCCACTTTTATGGTTATTTCTTGATTAGTTGCTAAGCAAGGGGTGGATTATTCATTCCTCCCTGTTTTAGGACGTATCGGGGTAACTTCCTGATGTTGCCATGGCATTTGTGAACTGGCATGGCACTGTCAGAAGTGTAGCAGTGAGGACAACCAGAGGTCACTCTCGTGGCCAACTTGGTTTTGGTGGGACTTAGTTGGCTTCTTTACTGCAATCTGTTTATCAGCAAGGTCTTCATGACCTGTATCTTGTACCGACCTCCTGTCTCATCCTGTGACTTAGAATGCCTTCACTGTCTGGGAATGCAGCCCAGTGAGTCTCAGCCTCATTTTATTCAGCTCCTATTCCAGATGGAGTTACTCTGGGTCAAATGCCTCTGACAGCTGGAACTACAGGCACACATCACCAAGCCCAGCTGTGTTTCGTTTTTGTAGAGACGGGGTTCACCATGTTGCCCAGGCTGGTCTCGAACTCCTGGGCTCAAGCAATCCACCTACCTCAGCCTCCCAAAGTACTGGGATTACAGGCATGAGCCACTGCACCCAGCCCATTTGGAGGATTTCTTTGTTGTTGTTGTTGAGATGGAGTCTCGCTCTGTTGCCCAGGCTGGAGTGCAATGGCGTGATCTTGGCTCACAGCAACCTCTGCCTCCAAGGTTCAAGCGATTCTCCTGCCTCAACTTCCCAAGTAAGTAGGACTACAGGCGCCTGCCACCATGCCCAGCTAATTTTTGTTATTTTTAGTAGAGACGGGGTTTCACCAAGTTGGCCAGGCTGGTCTCAAACTCCCGACCTCAGGCGAGCAGCCTGTCTTGGACTCCCAAAGTGCTGGGATTACAGGTGTGAGCCACCATGCCTGGCCAGATGTTTTTTGAGAGACAGACAGAGAGAGAGAGAGAGAGAGAGAGAGAGAGAGAGAGAGAGAGAGAGAAACTTTGCACTCTGTTATCTTCAACCTCTTTCTTACTCTACCTTTCTTCCTAGCTGAGGTCCCAGTCCTAAAACCTAAGAGACCTTCATTGGAACTTGACTTCTGCGTAATCCGCCTGGGTGCCCTTGGGCATCCAGGCCTCGGGCCTGGGTCTGACGCCTGGGAAGTTGAGTGTGGCATAATGGAGCTCCTCTTGGCTCTCCTGGGATTCTGGGGCTTGAGTGGATGATTTGGGTTCTGGGAAACTGGGCAACTGATGCTGCTTTTTCTGTTTCTTCTTTGATTCTGGGGAGGGAGCACCTGGTGGAAGAGGGGTCCGAGAAGGACTGCTTGGTGTGGCTTTCTGATTCCGATTCTGAGCCTGAGGGAAGAACGACCATCCTTCATTCATTCATTCAGCAAATATTTGAGCACTTACCATGCGTCGGGCACTGATTTACAGCACAGAGTGAAACTAAGTCCCTGCCCTTGCCTTGCTGAGCTTGCATTCCATCTTGGAAGGAGGAACAGACGATAATTAGCAAAAGTACAATGACTGGTAAGTGACAAATGCCATCAAGAAATTTGAGCACCTTCTAGAAGTCAGCGAGAGGAAGGGTGAGATGACTGTTTAATAGGGCATCCAGGGAAGTTCAAGACCAGCCTGGCCAACATAGCAAAACCCTGTCTCTACCACAAATACAAAAATTAGCCAGGCGTGGTGACACATGCCTGTGGCCCCAGCTACTCAGGAGGCTGAGGCAGGAAAAAATCACTTGAACCTCACAGGTGGAGGTTGTAGTGAGCTGAGATTGTGCCACTGCACTCCAGCCTGGACAACAGAGAGGAACTCTGTTTCAAAAAAAAAAAAAAAAAAACTGATAGCTGGTCGAGGTGTCTCACACCTATAATCCCAGCACTTTGGGAGGCTGAGGTGGGTGGATCATCTGAAGTCAGGAGTTGGAGATCAGCCTGACCAACATGGTGAAACCCCATCTCTACTAAAAATACAAAAATTAGGGGGGCGTGGTGGTGCTTGCCTGTAATCCCAGCTACTCGGGAGGCTGAGGCAGGTGAATCGCTTGAACCAGGAGGCGGAGGTTGCAGTGAGCCAAGATCTTGTCACTGCACTCCAGCCTGGACAACAACAGTGAAGTCCCATCTCAAAAAATAAAATAAAAATAAAAAAATAAAATAAAGGATAGCGTGCATGCATGGAGAGACAGACTGGAGAGGGTGAGAACGGAAGCAGAGAGACAGACTGGAGGGGGTGAGAACGGAAGCAGAGAGACAGACTGGAGGGGGTGAGAACGGAAGCAGAGAGACAGACTGGAGGGGGTGAGAATGGAAGCAGAGAGACAGACTGGAGGGGGTGAGAATGGAAGCAGAGAGACAGACTGGAGGGGGTGAGAACGGAAGCAGAGAGACTGGAGGGGGTGAGAATGGAAGCAGAGAGACAGACTGGAGGGGGTGAGAACGGAAGCAGAGAGACAGACTGGAGGGGGTGAGAACGGAAGCAGAGAGACAGACTGGAGGGGGTGAGAACGGAAGCAGAGAGACTGGAGGGGGTGAGAATGGAAGCAGAGAGACAGACTGGAGGGGGTGAGAATGGAAGCAGAGAGACAGACTGGAGGGGGTGAGAACGGAAGCAGAGAGACAGACTGGAGGGGGTGAGAACGGAAGCAGAGAGACAGACTGGAGGGGGTGAGAACGGAAGCAGAGAAGGCATGCAGAAGGGGCCTGTGGTGCCCGGGAGAGAGGTGTTGGTGCATGGCCTGTGGGAGTGAGGGAAGAGTAGGGAGAACTGGCTTGGTTGTATTTTGAAAGGAATTTGCTAATGGATTGGTTGTGGGGTGATAAAAAGAGAGGAGTGAAACATGATTCTAAAGCTTTGGACTTGGCTGGGAAAATGTGGTGTTATTTGCTAAGATGGGGATAGAGATGGAGCATAAATGGTGGAATTAGTTTTTTTTTTTTTTTTTTTTTAGATGAAGTTTCACTCTTGTTGCCCAGGCTGGAGTGCAGTGGCGTGATCTCATTGCAACCTCCGCCTCCCGGGTTCAAGCGATTCTCCTGCCTCAGCCTCCTGAGTAGCTGAGATTACAGGTGCCCACCACCACGCCCAGCTAATTTTTTGTATTTTTAGTAGAGATGGGGTTTCACCATGTTGCCCAGGATCTCAAATTCCTGGGCTCAAGCAATCCACCCACCTCAGCCTCCCAAAGTGCTGGGATTACAGGTGTGAGCCAGCATGCCTGTCCTTTTTCTTCTTGAGACAGGGTCTCACTCTGTCAACCAGACTAGAGTGCACGGCATAATCACGACTCACTGTAGCCTCCAACTTCCAGGTTCAAGAGATCCTCCCACCTCAGCCTCCCAAGTAGCTGGGACAATAGGCATGCACTACCACACCCGGCTAATTTTTAATTTGTTTTGTAGAGGAGAGGTCTCACTATGTTGCTCAGAATGGGGAATTATCTCACATTGGTTTTGGACAGGCTAAGTTTGAAGTGCTGATCAGACACCCACATGGACATGTTGCATAGACAGTCTGCAGTTCACGGAAGGAGCCGGGAGATAAAAATTTTGCAGTCATCAGCATAAGATGTTATCTCTTAATAATTTCCAGAATTTACAGAGTATTACCCAGGGGCCAGGTGATATTTTGAATATTTTATTATACAAGTACAATATATTTAACACCCAGCATCATCCTAAGAGGTGGCCGCTAGTATTATCTCCATGTTACAGCTAAAGAAATTGAGGCACAGAGAAGTGAAGATACTTGTTTCATCACACAGTGATGACAGCAGGATTTGAACCCATGCAGGCTGATTTCAGACCCCCTGTGCTGAATCCCTATGAGGTACAGCCTCCTGATGATACGTATAATTGTTAAGCAGTTAAGTGTGATTAGTAACATCAAGGGTGGCAGTAATAATGGAATAATGGCTACCTATTGAGAAAGTGCATGTATTCTAATCCTCAAACCAACTCTCAAAGGAGACAGAGTAAGAAATGAAGGCTCAGAGGGACTGAGTGACATGGCTGAGGTCTCATAGCTAGTAAGTGCCAGCCAGGATTTGAATTCAGTACTATCGCTGGCACTTTTCACACCTTGATGTCTGTAAGATAAGGGGTGCAGAAGTCTGAAAGTGGGGTGTCAGCTTTAGAGAAGAGAAAGAGTGGAAGCATGGCCCAGACACTCACCAGGGGGCCGGCCTTCGGGACCACATTGATGTAATCCAGGATCGTGCTGTGCCGGGAGAACCTGGGCCTTGGGGTCTCTGCCTGAGTCTGTCTCTTTGGTAGAATCTTCATGCTGAGGAAACGAACACATCTGTTTGTACACCGTTGCACCTCCCTGTGACAGACTGCCACGTTTACTACTTGAGACCGTCACTACGACAGTTACTACTACTACTACTACTTGAGACCGTCATTATGAGACTGAAAGAAGGAGGACAAATGTAGAAATGTAAACTCAAGACGAAAGAAACGATTTTAAAGGAAAGGGTCAGGGGAAGAAGAAGAGGGCTCCCCGCTTCTAGTGAGCAAGGGCAGCCATCTGAGCCTCTACAGCCCTTCGGATTTATTGGGTAGAAAGGGCAGGGAGCAGGGAGGTAACGATTGGTCAGCTGTTTAATTGATCACAGGTTCATATTATTACTAACAAGCTTCAGACGTGCCTAATTACAAGAAACACTGTGCTTGGGGTGTGACGACCCTCAGTATTCCTTCTGGGAAGCAGACGCAGTTTGTCGGTTTGCCAACATTCTGCATTTATGAGAACAGTTTGCTGTTTACTTGTATAGCCTCCAGTGGTATACTGAGATGATCACGACCCTCACTCTTTCGGCCTGCAACACCTCCCCTCTTCCCGGGTCCAGGCCCCAGACCCCGCTACTCCTCCCCTTAACCTACATGATCAGGGTGAGGCAGAGGAAAAGAAGAGCCGTGATGCCGATTCCCAGAAATGCTCCGTTGGAGAATGCCGTTGAGATGAGTCCCTTCTTATCTGCACACGGAGAGGGTCAGGTGGGCATTTCCCACCCATGCAGGGCTCACGAAGCCCACTCGTCTCTCAGCATTCAGGCTTCCAGTTCCCATTGCGGACATTGTATCTGCAACCCCTCTGTTTACTTTTAGGAAGCCTTGCCACACCCCGGCCCAGGTGTTAGGACTTCCCATTGTGTTTTCCTGTCAACATACAGATGCCACGGGTCTCCTGTGTCCCTCCGAGCTCCTGCTTCAACCACAGGACCTACTCTTTGCCCCACTTAGCTTCTCCTCCAAGAACCTCGGCATTCAGGAGGCCCCCCTAACCTGGAAGCTGCAGGATGGATCCACTCTGGGCCCCATGGACGTTCCAGGCCTCACAGCTGAGCCCGAGGCCAGAGCTGAGCCCTCCATGGAGGCTCAGGGAGCTGTTGGTCCAGGGCCCGACTGAGCTGGAGGTGACCTCAAAAGAGTCCTGGCTGCTGTTCCCCTCCAGCAGCTCCTCCCCAAGCCACCAACGCAGAGAGGGGGCCGGGCTGGCTTGGGAGGAGCAGCTGCAGTGCAGACCCTCAGCCTCCCAGGAGCAGGAGGGGCCCAGCAGCTGTGGGGGGTCTGTGGGACGGAGGACAAGACTCAGCAGGGGCCCCTTCCTGGGACCCAGGTGCCCCCCTTTCCCCACTCACAGTGCACGGAGAGGCTGAGAGAGACGTGCTGGGAGCCCAGCGGGTGCTGAGCGTGGCAGGTGAACTCTCCTTCTTGCTCCACTTGAACCCGAGGCAGCTCCAGGACCCCGGGGTCTGAGGGCTGGGAGGAGCCCACGGTCTGTCCCCCCTGGGTCCAGCTCAGCCTGGCTGGGGGGCTGCTGTGGGTGACACAGACCAGGCGCAGGCTTTGGCCCTCCAGGACCGGGAGGGACGTGCCGTTCCCGAGGTTTTCCAGGACTAGGGAAGGAAGGGGCAGAATCCATGTGCAGCTCAGGGCTCCGGGACCCTCCAGATTCCTGGGCCCCAGTTCGGCACCGAGAGGCCCTGGCTCCTCTGTCCCCTTTCCTACCTGTCCTGTTTGCTTGGGAAACCATCACTCTCAGGTTCTCTGGAGGATCTGAAATGGAGAGAGGGGACCGGCTCTAGACGGGCCAGGGGCTTCCCTCTGGGTAAAGGGAAGCGTCCTGGAGACTGAGGTGGGGGAAGTGGGTGGGATAGAAGGGCAGTGCAGAATCACCCACTGAGTCCCAGACACAAACTGCATGAGGGTCTACCCAGGTAAGGTCAGTCCCCGAGGCCTGGGGCTCCAGATCCCCTCAGCTCTGGGACCCTGAGCCCAGCCCCTGCATCCCCACCTGTTCTGCCCTCCCGATGGACCCCAGGCCCCTGCTGAGCGCACTCACACTGTACAGAGAGGTCCAGGGCTCGCTGCTGGGAGCCAAGCCTGTTCTCCGCTCGGCAGGTGTAGTGCCCTGAATCCCCGGCCTTCACCCCGGGCAGCTCCAGCCCCAGGGTTCTGGGGCCCCAGGGGTGGGACAAGGAGAGGACTCTGTCCTGCAGGACCCAGCTCAGCGTGGCGGGGGGCTGGCTGTCAGCAGCACAGAGGAGCCGCAGGAACTGGCCTTTCTGGGCTTCCAGGTATGGGACATTTCCCTGGGGCTGGAGCTCCAGGGCTGGAGTGGGAGGAAAAAAACAAGAGAGAGAGGGAGGGAGAAAGAGAGAAGGGGTACAGGGAGGAGCACATCCCCTCATCCCCTGAAGCCTTTTCATCTAAAGACGACTGGCCCAGCCCCAGCCCGACGGCCCTCAGTACCTGACGTGTTGTCACGGAAAATGCTGATAACAAGGTCTCTGGGGGCGTCTGCAACAAGATTGTGAGCTGGCTACAGGGAGGGATGGTTTGTTCCCACAACCGGAAAAATTCCCCCAGGGAAAAGAAAGTCAGATTATCCTGGGAAGACAAGTGGCCAACCAGTGCCATGGCTCACTCGTGTGGACCAGATGCCATTCCCATCCCTCTCCCAGGGCTACATCAGTGTCCTGGGACCCCACGGCATCCTCTCCCTGGACGCTTCTGAGCTGGGAGCCGCTCCACTGCCCCGCTGGGCTCCTCCCCCTCGCCTGTCTCCCCACCCTTCCCCGCACCCACCGGGTCTGTCTGCACGCCCCACCATCCCAGGCCACACTCACAGGCCACGCGGAGTCGGACGGTCCTCTGTGCGCTTACACCCTTTCTGGAGAAGTCCACGTGGCAGGTGAGGTCGGTGTCGTGGTCCTGGGGGCTGGGCGTGAAGCTGAGCACTGAGAAGTGGTAGGTCGTTGGTTTGGTTCCTTGGGAGGAGAGGGCAGTCCCCGTCCAGGAGAAAGAAGGGGCTGGACATTCCTCAAAGGCCCAGTTAAACACACAGACGACCGTCACTGGCTGCCCGGGCTCCAGAGTCTCAGGGATGTAGACATCAGGCTTCTGAGTCAGGGCTGGGACAGAGACGGGGGTGGGGGGGTTCTAATGCTGCAGGGGTCCCTGAGAGCCCTCTCTGCTCAGCCCATAGCCTGTCCCCAGGGTCCCTCTCCAGTGTGAGAGGCAGCGGTTCCCATCCCATTCCATACCTGTTACTTTTAGAAGGAACCCATTGTTCATGAAATTATATCTCACATATGTTCCTCTCTCCACCCGAAAGAAGTACCGTGCCTCATCCCACATCTGTGCGTCTCTGATCACCAAGGAGCAGCTCTTCTTGCCGGGATCCCCAGTGAGCTGGAATCGGCCCTGGGTGCTCATTTCCACCTCTCGATTCTGGTTGTTTGTCGCCACTGGAGCATCCTTGCTTGTCTCAGTCTCAGTCCCTGCTTTGAACCAGTAGCCATAAGCTGGGGTAGACTCTGTCCAGCCCCTTGAGGGGTAGTTGAAAGAGCAGGACACAGAGACACACAGGCCCTCCTGCACCGTCACCAACTCCTCCACTCGTATCCAGAAGTTCCCATCTGTAGCCTGGGACCCTGTGGGGAGACAGAGGCTCAACCTGAAACCCCAGCCCTAGCTCCGCCCCAGGTCCTTTCTGGTCCTCGGCCCACTCACCGCCCAGCAGCGAGCACAGCAGCAGCGGCAGTAGCATCTCGGCATAGGAGGCACGGGACCTGCCTGAGTCAGGCCTATTCTCTGGTCGTGCTGTGAGTGGCTCAGGGCTCTTGGCAGAAGGGGAAGCCAAGGGCGGAAGCTGAGCCCTGGGGCCTGATGCGTGAAAAATGAGCTTCAGATGCTGAGGTCACAACTCCTTTCCCTTCCTCCGCACTCTCCAGCCCACCTTGCCCAGTTGTCCTCTGGGTCTCCTGGGGGCCCAGCCTGGCCTTGGGCTTGTTGAGCTGGTCCTTCCAGAGCTCCCTGTGTAGGAGGAGAGAGCAGGCTTGTGTCTATCCTGGGGGCCTGACTGGGGGTGGGGTGGTGGGGTAGTGGTGTAGGGGCTCTCCCTCTGGGCCCTGGGTCATTGAAAAAGGAGAAGTGAAAAATCCACAGTGAGCTATACCCTTGTCTGGGCCACTGGTGGTGTAGGTGGTGGGTACAGGGGAAGGGACAGTTACTGGAGGGGGCTGGTCTTGTCAGATAAAATGCAGGATGCCTGGTTAAAGCTTTCACAGAAAAGATAATTTTTTTTTTTTTTTAGTATAAGTATATCCCAAATGCTGCATGGGATATACTTATACCAAAAAGCAAATTTGTTTATTTGAAATTCAAATTATTTATTCGTTTATTTATTTTGAGGCAGAATTTCGCTCTGTCACCCAGGCTGCAGTGCAGTGGCACGATCTCTGCTCACTGCAACCTCCGCCTCCCAGGCTCAAGCGATTCTCCTGCCTCAGCCTCCTGAGTCTGGGATTACAGGTGTGTGCCACCACACCGAGCTAATTTTTGTATTTTTAGTAGAGATGGGGTTTCACCACATTGGCCAGGCTAGTTTTGAACTCCTGACCTCAAATGATCCACCTGCCTTGGCCTCCCAAAGTGCTGGGATTACAGGTGTGAGCCACCGCACCTGGCCTGAAATTAAAATTTAACTGAGCGTGTTGAATTTCTTTTTTTCTAAATCTGGCCACCCTAGGGTGGTGTCAGCCCCATCCCTTCATGCTTCCTGGTGAGCTCACTGACCCTTGGTCCCCAGAAGCACCCTCCTGCCCGCACTGGGCCCTAGTCCACTTCCCAGTCTCCCTTCCTCCTCTGTCATTCAATTGGGACACCCACTGGGATTAGAACACATATGCCCTAAAGTAGTGCTGATGGGAGGAGTTTGAGGAAAGGTGGGAGTTGGGGGCAGAGTGAGGGAAACAGACTAAGGAAGGTGGAATTTGCAATGAGTGGAGTAAACTCTACAAGATGTTTTCCCCTCACTGAGATCTTCCTGAAATGACTCTGTTTGGGTCACACAGAGACACAGAACTCATTCTTCAACATCCACACACCTTGGGTATCGAGCACTGAGCTTCAGGGGGACTTGGAGGTGAATCCTCCATGGTGGGTCAGCTCCAGGGCCCCAGGTTAGTAAATGAAGATTCTTAGAAACAGGAAAGCACAGAGTCCCCTAAATGACGCAGATGCTGGACAGACATTCAGGATGGGACCTGGGGAGGAAGGGGTCAGCTCTTCCTGGCGGAGGGGTCAGGAGAGGCCTCCTGGAGGAGATGACCCACCTCCTGCCCTGTCCTGGTTCTTTCATCCATGGTATTTTTGTGTTTTGTTTTTGAGACAAGGTCTTGCTCTGTTGCCCAGGCTGGAGTGCAGTGGTGTGATCGTGGCTCACTGCAGCCTCAATCTTCTGGGCTCAAGCAATCCTCCCACCTCAGCCTTGCAACTAGCTGGGACTATAGGCACACACCACCATACTCAGCTAATTTTTGATTTTTGTAGTTTTTGTAGAGACAGGTTTTTTGAGACAGAGTTTCCCTCTTGTGGCCCAGGCTGGAGTGCAATGGCGTGATCTTGGCTCACTGCAACCTCCACCTCCTGGGTTCAAGTGATTCCCCTGCTTCAGCCTCCTGAGTAGCTGGGACTACAGACATGCGCCACCATGCCTAGCTGATTTTGTATTTTTAGAAAAGATGGGGTTTCTTCATGTTGGTCAGGCTGGTCTTGAACTCCTGACCTCAGGTGATCCGCCTGCCTCAGCCTCCCAAAGTGCTGGGATTACAGGCGTGAACCACTGCACGTGGCCGAGACAGAGTTTCACCATGTTGGTCAGGCTGGTCTCGAACTCCTGGGCTCCAGCGATCCTCCCGCCTTGGCCTCCCAAAGTGCTGGGATTACAGGTGTGCGCCACAGCCTCATCCACTGTATCAGTCGCTTGAGCTGTTGTAACAGCGTGGCCCAGACAGAGGGGCTGAAACAACAACACTGACTTCCTCACAGTTCTGGGGCTAGACGTCCAAAACCAAGGTGTGGTTCCTTCCGAGGCCTCTGCTTGGCTTGCAGATGCCACTTCTCCCTGTGTCCTCACACAGCCGTTCCCCTGTGGGTGTCTATTTCCTCAACTCCTGCTCTTATAAGAACTTACAAGAACTCAAGTCATATTGGACTAGGCCCACTCTAGTCCAAATGAGTAACCTCATTTCAATCGGCCCTCAGTATGCACGGGTCCCACATCCGGGAATTCAACAACCTGCCCATCACTGCATTTAAATACAAAACCAACAAAAGCCAACATAACCATAAAAAACAGCATGAATTAAAAATACAGCATAACAACTGCATTAACTGTATTAGGTGCGATAAGTAACCTGGAGATGGGAGGATGTGCAGAGGTGCTATGCAAACACTACTGTATAAGACAGCTGAGCATCATAGATTTTGGTATCCAAGGGGTGGGGATCCTGGAACCAATCCCCCACTAACACAGCAGAACAACTGTATCTCTTTAAAGACTCTGTCTCATGTACAGCCACATTCTTAGGTACTGGAGGTTGGGACTTCCACACAGAAAATAGGTGGGGGGAGGGGGAACACAATTCAGACCCTAATATCCACCTCTCCCCACCTTTTTTTTTTTTTTGAGAGAGAATGTTGCTCTGTTGCCCAGGCTGGAGTGCAGTGGCATGATCTAGGCTAACTGCAACCTCTGCCTCTCCGGTTCAAGCGATTCTCTTGGCACAGGCTGACGAGTAGCTACAGGCGCCCGCCACCACGCCTGGCTAATTTTCATGTTATTTTATTCTATTTTTATTATTATTTTTTTGAGACAGGGTTGTGCTCTGTCGCCCAGGCTGGAGTGCACTGGCATGATCTCAGCTCACTGCAACCTCTACCTCTCAGGTTCAAAGGATTCTCCTGCGTCAGCCTCCCGAGTAGCTGGGATTACAGGCACCTGCCACCATGCCCAGCTAAGTTTTGTATTTTCAGTAGAGACAGGGTTTCACCATGTTTGACCGACTGGTTTCGAACTCGTGATCTCAGGTGACCCTCTCGCCTCGGCCTCCCAAAATGCTGGGATTACAGGGTGAGCCACCGCGCCTGGCTCCACCTTCCCTTTGATCCCTGCTTCCCTGTGACCTAACCTGGGCCTTCTCTGAGGACACCAGCCTCCTTCCCCCAGGGGAGCTCTTGTGTTGGGGGACATCACACCTTCCTCTCCACAGAGCTCAGAAAAGGGCCTCTCCCAGGGAGGAGTGAGGGGAGGAAGGGTGCCTGGGTCCTGGTGGAGGTGGGTCCCTAACGAGCTGATCTCTAGGACCCCCAGCCTGGGCCCAAGCCCCACCTCTGCCTTTGAGCATTTCACACCCATGGGATCAGCTGCCAGGACCCAGGAGAGCCGCAGGGTCTCCCTCCTCCCGCGGGTTTCTCCACATCGCTGCTCCCTCCCATTCCCCCCTCTTCACTTTTCGGAGTTCCTCTGGTTTCTGTGGCCTCTTCACCACGTCCCCTTCTCCAGCAAGGCCAGAGCCCCTGACGCCCCCATTTGCTCCCAGCCCTTCCTGCCCAAGCCTCCCTCCCTGCCTTGGTCAGACAGGACTGGAGAGGCTGCCTGGGGCCCCAGGACTGGTTTCTGGTCAGCCTCAAGTCTGTCTTCTGGCCTGAGAAGGACACAAAGACGCTGAAATGAATTCAAGGTTTTCCCTGAACAACTTCTCTCCAAAACCAGCTCCCTCAATACCACCCCCGAACCCCCGCACCTGCCTCTCCTTCATTCAGCAGGGGCTACGCGCCTGCTCTTCGTCCATAATTCCACACGGAGGGGCTTAGGAAGCCCCACCCAGGCTCCAGACCCCGGAGCTGCACGAGGACACAGGTGGGCGCTGGGAGGAAGGGCGGGGACGGTGGCAGGTGGGGGAGGCAGAGGCGGGAGTGTCTGATAGGGGTCGGGGCAGGATCCCGCCCTGGGGGCGCAGGTGCGGCCGGAGGACCGCGTCCTGAGGAGGGAGGGGCGAGGGCCAGGGTGCTGGCGAGGATGGAAAGCCCAAGAGTGGCTGCAGCTGAGACCCCCAGGGAGCCCAGGAGATTTTGTCGGAAGAAGGGGGATCTGGACTTCCCCTGACCAGCGTCTTTGTGTCCTTTGAACTCCGGTCCTGGTCCTGGGTTCCTCCCACCTCGGGCTGTACTGCAGTTCAGGACACCGCCCCCAGGGGGCGCTCCACCTCCAGAAAAGGCGGCACCGCGGAGCCCCAGGCCCCAGAGCCTGCGCTGTCCATGGTCCTGCAGAAGGGAGGCGCCCAGGGAAACGAGTCCCAGGCTCTGGACATATTACCAGACAGTACTCTCTAAAAAGGCTACTTTTTCGCCGCACCTTAGAACCAGGTCTCCTCCAGGGGAATCACATTAGAGCAAAAACGAAGTCACCATGGTCACTCCACTTCTGTCATCCCAAACCCACCCTCCCCAAAATATAAAGCCCTTCAAAACGTTCACACTCTTTACAGCATTATTCTCAAATGATTTCCACCCAGGCACATCAAACATGTGATGTCCACATAAGAAAATGCGCTCCTGGGGGCTTTTCAGGTCATGCATCTTTGTTTTGTTTGGGTTGGGGTCGTTTATATTTCAGGGGCTCTTAGTTGGGCCTCCGTCCTTTCCTTTTCAAGTCAGAATAACACGTTGCAAGGCAAGAAGAGTGAAATATCACTAGAGGAGAAAGTTGGATTCATCCTAATTTCTAGTGAAGGAAAAATTTTGCAAGCGCAACGCTTTATTGTCAGATGTAATGGTTACTTACTGGTGTGTGAGTGTGATATGACACTCCCTTGAAGTATTAGTTTTCCAAAGTAAGATTCAACTCCTTATGTCAAACCCCAAAGCTGTCTGTGATCTGAAACCTGTTACATATGTGCATTTCAGATATTTCCCCCAACTGTTAACTTTTCTTTTACTCTCCTGTTATTTACAGAACAGCAGGACACTTGCTCTCCAAAACACGAGTTACCCATGAAATGATCACCTACTGTGGATGGAAAAGAAGAGCCAAGAAAATAAAAACAACCCTAGAGTAAAGAGAACACTAGGACCATCATAGGAGAGAGTGAAAGGTAAGGAGCCTTAAAAAGGCCAACCTAGGCCAGGTGTAGTGGCTCATGCCTGTAATCCCAGCACTTTGGGAGGCCAAGAAGGACAGATTACCTAAAGTTAGCAGTTCGAGACCAGCCTTGTTGAAGGTTGGTGGTGAAACCCCATCTCTACTGAAAATACAAAAAAAAAATTAGCTGGGTGTGGTGTTGGGCACCTGTAATCCCAGCTACTTGGGAGGCTGAGGCAGGAGAATCACTTGAACCCGGGAGGCGGAGGTTGCAGTGAGCTGAGACAGCGCCAGTATACTTCAGGCTGGGTGACAGAGCAAGACTCCATCTCAAAAAAAAAAAAAAAAAAAAAAAAAAAAAAAAAAAAAAAAAAAAAAAAAGTCAACCTAAATGCAAGTGACTTTCAAGAAAAAACGCCAATGCCATTTAATGGAATATAACAAAATCAAGCAGCCAGCCACATAAAAATCACAATGTGCAGTATTTAGAGAGAAGAAAATCAGAAAAAATTACATAAATATCACTTTTGATTGTCCACATTTGACCAGAACTATAAATTTACAGATCCGAGATACTCAATCTGCTTGAAACAGGATATCACTCTCTCTCTTAATCTTCTCTATCTTTTTCTATCACACACACTCCTGCTCTCCACATAGAAAGGGACATAATAATCAAATAATTAAAATTCAATGACAAACAGAAAATATTAAAATTAGTCAGTGAAAAATGCAAACTTCCAACCAAGAAGTAAAAATTAATATTAGGCGGCCGGGCGCGGTGGCTCAAGCCTGTAATCCCAGCACTTTGGGAGGCCGAGGCGGGTGGATCACGAGGTCAGGAGATCGAGACTATCCTGGCTAACATGGTGAAACCCCGTCTCTACTAAAAATACAAAAAACTAGCCGGGCGTGGTGGCGGGCACCTGTAGTCTCAGCTACTTGGGAGGCTGAGGCGGGAGAATGGCGTGAACCCGGGAGGCGGAGCTTGCAGTGAGCCGAGATCACGCCACTGCACTCCAGCCTGGGAGACACAGCGAGACTCCGTCTCAAAAAAAAAAAAAAATTAATATTAGGCTTGGCCCAGTAGCTCACACCTGTAATCCCAGCACCTTGGGAGGCCGAGGTGGGCGGCCTTGCTTGAGGCCAGGAATTTAAGATCAGCATAGGCAACAAAGCAAGACCCTGTATCTACCAAAAAAATTTAAGGTCAGGCACAGTGGCTCATGCCTGTAGTCCCAGCACTTTGGGAGGCTGAGGTGGATGGATCACGAGGTCAGGAGTTCGAGACCACCCTGGCCAACATGGTGAAACCCTATCTCTACTAAGAAAAAATACAAAAATTAGTCAGGCGTGGTGGTGCATGCCTGTAATCCCAGCTACATGGGAGGCTGAGGCAGGAGAATCGCTTGAACCCGGGAGGCAGAGGTTGCAGTGAGCTGAGACTGTGCCATTGCACTCCAGCCTGGGCAACAGAGCAAGACTCTGTCTCAAAAAAAAAAAAAAAAAAAAAAAAGAAAGAAAGAAAGAAAGAAAAAAGAACTGTTCTTAATAAACGTGATATGGAGTTTATACCAACACCTTATGGGGATGAATTAGTGGCCTATCAAAATCACATTAAGGTAAGCATGGAGAGCAGGATATTACATGGATTATAACTCAAATCAGTGATAACATTTATCAGTCTATTTCCTCTCTTGCCCTCCCAACCATTCCAATAGAGCTATCAGGAAGCGGTGTGGAAAACAGAGGTGAGGGGTGGAGAGAGGTTGTTCTGCCCAGGAGGTGGGACCGAGGCACCCAGGAGCCCTTGCTCCAGCCACGTGCAGGGTGAGAGTCTTAGGACACGTGGTCTGAAGGACCCTCGCCTCCACTGGGGCCCTGGAGCTCAGACCTCAGCTCTGCTGTGAGGAGGGAGCTCAGTCACCACAAGCAGCCCTATCCCCTTGAGTGCCCCTGAGCCTGTGTGGGAAACACAGTTCTGAGAGGAGAGACCAGTGCTGTGGAGGGCGTGCTCTGGGGAGGAGAGGATGGGTGAAGCCACTCAGGGATCTGAGGGCTCAAGTTATAGAACAACTTGAGAAGGACTTCTCCCCTGTGCAGTAGATCCAGGTGATGTCACAGGTTAAAAGGAAGCCGTCCCCATTACGGCTCCCCTGAGCAGGCTGAGGGGCAGAAGCCAGGGGCTCCACTGCTCTCCAGAAATTTGGGAGCAGGAACAGGCAGTACGGGAGAGGGCTAGGAGAAGGAAAACAGAGGTGGCGGTGTCCTCAGCCCACTCTTCCCTTGCCTAAGGCGCCCCCACCAAAAGCAGGTGTTCTGCTAACACTCACCCCGCACAGCCAGGCTCAGGGAGATGGGGTGGGAGCCCAGCGGGTGAATGCTCCTCTGTCCCCTAAAACCACCTGGGACAGCTCCACGACCTGGGGATGCAAGGGTTGGCAGGGGCCCAGGATCAAGCTGCCCTGGGACCAGCTCAGCTTGGCAGAAGGGCTGCTGTCAGCATCACAGACCAGGTGCAGGGACTGCCCTCCTCCACCTGCAGAGAGGTGGCATTGCCCAAAATCTGTGGGACTAGGGAGACCGAGAGAGCTGGAGGCGCAGGGCTGAGAGGCCCTTCTCTCCCTGTGCCCTCCCCCAGACTCAGGAGAGGAAACAGCGCTTCTGAAACAAGCATCACAAGCAAGGGCAAGTAGGGACAAAGACCTCCAGCATACAGGGGTGGGGAGGTGCCTTAATGCTCCCGGGACAGGGGCATGGAAACATGGGGAGGACTTGGCTGTATCAGGACCTGGAGAGAACGTCTCAGGATGACCGGCCTTGATGTGCAAAACTGTGGAGGGCGCTAACCCTCATGGTTCTGGCCTCTTGGAGGAACCAAGACAGGTGACAGGCTTTCTCCTGGGGCCACAGGAGCCAAGGGAGGAGCTAAGTAGGGATGAGACAGAGAAAGATTTGGTTAGAGATTTGGGACCCGAATTGTGGTCGCTGGAGGGAGCAAGACCGGAGGCTTCTAGGCCAGGAGGGAGGCGACTGCAGGGCCAGGTATCACCCGGGTACAGGTGAACAAAATCAGAGGCCTGAGATGGGACTGTGGCCATGAGAATAGAGGAAGGGAGGGACTTGAGACATTTTCCGGAAGCCAAGTTTGCGAAGCTCTCGACTAGTGGGAAGGCATCGGTGAAATTCATCTGTGTAAAGAGCTTTCCAGGACATTGACTGAGCTGACTCACATGGGTGGGGGTGCTTTTCAAGGGGAAGTGAATTGTGCTCAGAACAAGCTGGACCAGACAGAAGTTTGTGGGCATCTTCCAGGCAGAGGTAGGGCTAGGACACGAGCTTCCTGAAAGGGTCATGCAGAGAGAGGCAGGAGGCCCTGGGCCCCACTCTGAGCTAGTAGCCACAGCTGGGGTAAAATCATTCCAACAAGGATCATTGTTGCCTATTCCATTCATTAATTCCACATTTCCTGGACCCCATTTATTTCTTCTTTGTTCACCATTTACATAAATATTGACTAATGACAATGCCTAGACCTGATTAGATGAAGTGGTCGACAGGGTAATGGCCCCCAAAGATGTCCACTTGCTAATCCCTGTGAAAGGAGTTAGCCAGCTTGCTTTAGGCACACAGTAAGGGAAGGGTCCCTAGAGAACCTCTGACCCACCTCATAAGCAGTTACAGCAGATGTCTTGTGCAGATAAGGGAACTTGCACAGAGGGCTTGCCTAAACACCCCAGCAAGCGACTAAGGGCCCACATATGCACTTGGGGAATGGGGTGGAGACATCAGGAATTTGCACCTTATACAAACAGGGAACCCAGCCCCCATCAGCTTATATAAAAGCCCTTGTGGCCAGTTGCGGTGGCTCATGCCTGTAATGCCAGTATTTTGGGAGGCTGAGGTGGGTGGATCACTTGAGGTCAGGAGTTCAAGACCAGCCTGGCCAACATGGTGAAACCCCATCTCTACTAAAAATACGAAATTAGCCGGGCACGGCGGCTCACATCTGTAGTCCCAGCTACTCAGGAGGCTGAGACAGGAGGATCGCTTGAACCCAGGAGGCAGAGGTTGCAGTGAGCTGAGATCCCACCACTGCACTCCAGCCTGGGCAGCAAGAGCAAAACTCCTACCCCACCTGCCCACAAAAAACCACAAAAAAACTAAACAACAACAACAACACCTTTCATTCAGCTGTGAGGGGGTAACCGAGAACCTGCTTTCAGGAACCCTCTCTTTGCTGAGAGCTTTGCTTTCACTTAACAAATTCTACTCCACTCTCCCACATGACTCATTTTCCTGGTCATGAGACAAGAACCTGGACCTAGCTGAGCTAAGGAGCCAAAAATCCTGCATCACCTGGAAGCTGTGAATATGTTGCCATACAAGATAAAGGAACTTTTACCCTGCAGAGTCAAGAGACGAGAGTTGGAAGAAAAAAAAAAAAAAAAAGACAAAGGGACTTTGCATATGTGATTAAGTTCAAGTTCAAGTTCAAGATCTTGGGATGGGCAGGAGATCCTGGGTTATCCAGATGGGCCCAGTGTCATCACAGGGTCCTTATAAGAGGGAAAGGGGGAGAATCAGAGTCCGAGAGAGAAGACGTGAGGATGGAACAAAGGTCAAAGAGCAGAAAAGATGCCACAAAGTTGACTCTGACAACCGAGAAATGGGCCATGAGCCCAGAAATGCAGGTCGTCGCTGAATGGTAGAAAAGGTGAAAGAACAGAGTATCCTCTGGAGCCTCCAGAAGGAACCAGTCTTGATTTTATAGCCCAGTAAGTCCTGCTTCATCCTTCTGACTTCCAGAACTATAAGAAAAGAAATTGTCTTGTTTCAAACCACGAACATTGGGGTAATTTGTTAGAGCAGCAACAGGAAAATAGCACAGGTGAGGACTAATCGCACTGCTTCCTCCCCAAATCCCACAATAAACTCAGAGCTATTCTTTCCATTTTATGTAAAAGGACATTAGGGCTGAGGAATTACAGATAATCTCTCCGAGTTGGTGCACTTGGTGGTGATGGATTGAGGATCCAAATAAGGAGTCAAAACATTATGGAATTCGATGGAGGGCCCCTGAGGCCTGGGCAGGGCAGGTGTGGCTGCAGAAGGAGTCCCAGGAAGATGCCCCCCTGGCCCTGATCCAGGTTATTCTCTGGTGCAGGGAGCAGACAATAAACCACGAACATAATTATGTAGTTGTGAGTTATTGCTTGATGGACAGGAGCTGGTGCAGTGAGAGAAATAGGGTCCCAACATGAGGCAGCCTCTCGAGTGCAGGAGGCCCAGTGTTGTGGGCAAATGGGGTCTGGATACCACAGTAAAGGGACGTCCACAGGAATAAGCAGGGAGGCCGATGCAGCCTAGTTCTCAGCTGGGTCCTCCTCATTGGATTCTCCTGGGGCTCTGTCCTGTGAACTTCTCCTCTCTACCTGCAATCAGCTCTTCCCCTTTCAAATACCTTTTACTTTTGGTAAAAAGAAAATGCAGAACATAAACATCACCATTGTCATTATGTTTAGGTGCACGGTTCAGTTCTGTGAAGCATATTCACTTTGTTGTACAACCAATTTCCAGAACTCTTCCATATTGCAAAATTCACTCTGTACCCACTAAACAGCGACTTTCCATTTTCCCTCTCCTCGGTGCCTGGCAAACACCACTGCACTCACTGTTTGTGTGAATATGACTCCTCTAGGAATCTCAGTAGGTGAAACTCTACAGTATTTGACTTTTCATGACTGCTGTATTTCCCTTAGGATAATGTCCTCAAGGCCCAGCCCTGTGGTAGCAGGTGCCAGAGTTTCTTTTCTTTTTAAGGCTGACAGGTTCGAATGTATGATTTCACCACGTTTTGCTTACCCGTCTGCCCCTCCAGAAAAGACTGGATCGTTTCCACGCCTTGGCTCTGGCCAATGATGCTGCCATGAACACAGGAGTATAAATATCTATTCAAGTTCCCACTTTCTTTCTTTCTTTCTTTCTTTCTTTCTTTCTTTCTTTCTTTCTTTCTTTCTTTCTTTTTTTTTTTTTTGAGACGGAGTCTTGCTCTGTTGCCCAGGCTGGAGTGCAATGGCGTGATCTCAGCTCACTGCAACGTCCGCCTGTTGGATTCAAGTGATTCTCCTGCCTCAGCCTTCTGAGTAGCTGGGATTATAGGAGCCTGCCACCATGCCCAGCTATTTTTTTTTATTTTTAGTAGAGACGGGGGTTCACCATGCTGGCCAAGCTGGTCTCGAACTCCTGACCTAAGGCCATCCGCCTGCCTTGGCCTCCCCAAGTACTGGGATTACAGGTGTGAGCCACCACACCTGCCCTCAAGTTCCCACTTTCAGGTCTTTTCATGTAGACCAGAAGTGGAGTGGCTGGGTCCTATGTTAATTCTGTTTTCATTTTTATTTATTTTATTTTATTTTATTTTATTTTGTTTTATTTTGTTTTGTTTTATTTTTGAGATGGAGTCTCACTCTGTTGCCCAGGCTGGAGTGCAGTGGTGCAATCTCGGCTGACTGCAAGCTCCGCCTCCCAGGTTCACGTCATTCTCCTCCCTCAGCCTCCCGAGTAGCTGGGACTACAGGCACCTGCCACCACACCTGGCTAATTTTTTTTTTTTTTTTTTTGTATTTTTAGTAGAGACGGGGTTTCACCATGTTAGCCAGGATGGTCTCTATCTCCTGACCTCGTGATCCGCCTGCCTCGGCCTTCCAAAGTGCTGGGATTACAGACGTGAGCCACCGTGCCCGACTCTATTTTTAATTGTTGGAGGAATTGTCATACTCTTATCAACCTGTTTCCCCCTGTCATCTCTTGTCATCACTTTACACTATAAAGATTTACTCTAGAGTAGTCCCCCCATCCACAGTGGATAGCTTCCAAGACCCTCAGTGGATGCCTGAAACCACAGACAGGGCAAACCCTACATATGCTATGTTTTTATACACACACACACACACACACACACACACACACACACACACACACGTATGCATATCTATGATAAATTTTATTTTATTTTTTTTGAGACAAGAGTCTCGCTTTGTCGCCAGGCTGGAGTGCAGTGGCGCGATCTCAGTTCACTGCAAGCTCCGCCTCCAGGGTTCAAGAGATTCTCCTGCTTCAGCCTCCTGGGTAGCTGGGACTACAGGCGCGCACCATCATGCCTGGCTAATTGTTTTTTGTATTTTTAGTAAAGACAGGGTTTCACCATGTTGGCCAGGATGGTCTCGATCTCTTGACGGCCTCCCAAAGTGTTGGGATTACAGGCGTGAGCCACCACACCCGGCTTAATAAATTTTAATTTATAAATGAGCACAGCAAAAGATGAACAACAATAACTAATAATAAAATAGAGCTATTATAACAATATACTGTAATAAATGTTATGTGAATGTGGGCTCTCTTTGTTATAATACCGTAGTAGTGTACTGTCCCACAGGTAAGTGAAACCACAGAAATGGAAAGATAAGAGATAAAGGGGAGGATTGCATAAAGATTATCAGCTGTTAGAATCATTGTAACCTCAACACCTTCAGCCTGGACAGCTCTCCTGATCTCCAGACATTTGCACACAGCTGTCTCCCTCTCATCCGCATTCGGATGTCAGGGGTGTTCTCAGAATTATCATTGCCCCCGAAAGCCCTCCTCTGCAGTCTTCCATGGACACGGCTCCTTCCTTCCAGGTGCCGAGGGGAACATGCTGGCCCCATCCTTGCTCTTCCTTTCCCATCAATGACACCATCCATTAGAAAACCCTGTGAGCAGCCGAGTGCGGTGGCTCCCACCTGTAATCCCAGCACTTTGGGAGGCCGAGGCGGGCGGATCACGAGGTCAGGAGATCGAGACCAGCCTGGCTAACACAGTGAAACCTCGTCTCTACTAAAAATACAAAAAAAAAAAATTAGCCAGGCATGGTGGCGAGCACCTGTAGTCCCAGCTACTCAAGAGGCTGAGGCAGGAGAATGGCGTGAACCCAGGAGACAGAGCTTGCTGTGAGCTGAGATCATGCCGAGATCATGCCACTGCACTCCAGCCTGGACGACAGAGCAAGACTCCATCTCAAAAAAAAAAAGAAAGAAAGAAAAAGAAAAGAAAACTCTGGGACCTTGACCTTTCACACACATCCCAAAACACGTCCTCACCCTGCCCCTCAGTCCCCCATCCCTCCTCCTGGAGGACCCAGCACCACCTGCCCCATCTCTCTGTGGCTGCTGTGACCTATGCAGGTCTGCCGTGACCAGGGCAGCCGAGGGTCCTGTTAGAGTGAGAGTCCAGTCGAGCCTCTGCTCTCTCCTAAAGGCTCTAGGTTCCTGTGTGGCCTCAGGGCCCCACACGGGCTGCCCTGTCCTCCCTGCTGCTCCCTCCTCTGACTCCCTCTGCTCTCAGGTTCTGGCTGTGTCCACAGCGCCCAGGCCTGCTGCTACCTCTGAGTAATGCACTTGCTGCTCCCCTTCCCTCTTCCTGAGATGCTTTTCTCTTATTCAGACACAGAGCCTCCCTGCTCAGCACCTTCACGCCTTTGTTCAGACACCACCTCCTCTCGCCGTCAGATGATAAACTGTTCCTCAATTTGTCATCAGCTCCCTTCTCTGCATGGCTTTCCTCCAAACACAGATCACCATCCCACATGCTCTCATTTTATTTATTTATCTTTTCCTTCTAGTCTCTAGAATGACAGCACCTTGATGACAGAGATACTTGCTGTTTCCTTTTTTTATTTATTTTGGTAAAGTATATGTGTTACATGTGTTACAGTTTGGATCTGTGTACTCACTCAAATCTCCTGTGGAATTGTCATCCCCAGTGTTGGAGGTGGGGCCTGGTGGGAGGTGATTGGATGGTGGTGGTTGCTCATGAATGGTTTAACACCACCCCCTAGTGCTGTTCTTGTGATTGAGTTCTCAGGAGATCTGTTGTTTAAAAGTGTGATGTGTAGCTCTTTTCTTTTTTTTTTGAGACGGAGTCTCGCTCTGTTGCCAGGCTGGAGTACAATGGCACGATCTCAGCTCACTGCAACCTCCGACTCCCTGGTTCAGACAATTCTCTTACCTCAGCCTCCCAAGTAACTAGGAACTACAGGCACATGCCACCATGCCCAGCTAATTTGTGTATTTTTAGTAGAGATGGGGCTTTACCATGTTGGCCAGGATGGTCTCGATCTCCTGACCTGAGGTGATCCACCCGCCTCAGCCTCCCAAAGTGCTGGGATTAAAAGCGTGAGCCACTGTGCCAGGCCTCCTCTTTCTCTTTCCCCTGCTCTGGCCGTGTAAGACCTGCCTGCTTCCTCTTCACCTTTTGTCATGATTGTAAGTTTCCTGAGGCCTTCCCAGAAGCAGAGGCTGCTATGCTTCCTGTACAGCCTGCAGCGCCTTGAGCCAATTAAGCCTCTTTCCTTTCTGAATTACCCAGTTCCAGGTATTTCTTTATAGTAGTGGTAGACCTGACTATACATTATGTAACATATAATTTGCAATTTGTAACATTCTACAGGGTACAATTCCGTGACATTAAGCACATTCACCATGTTGTGCAACCACTATTTATCGAATTTCCTCATCATCCCAAACAGAAACTCTGCACCAGTTGCACAATTACCCCTCTTCCTTGCCTCGTTCCCCAGCCTCTGACATGCCATTCTACTTTCTGTTTCCATGAATTTGCCAATTCTAAGTAAGGTTACATGAGCAGAATTAGATACCATTTGTCGCTTTATGTGTGGCTTCTTTCATTTGGCATGTTGTTTCAAGGATCACCCATGTTATAGCATGTATCAGTTCCATTCAATTTTTAAGGCTAGAGAATATCCCATATTGTGGATATGGAACCTTTTTTCTATCCACTTATCAGTCAATGGACATGAGTTTTTTTTACCCTCACCTTTTAGCTATTGTAAATAATGCTGCTGTGAACATTGGTGTATAGGTATCTGTTTAAGTCCATGCTTTCAATTCCGGGAACATATCTAGCAATGGAATGGCTGGATTACAGTGTATTTCTAGGCTTAAGTTTTGGAGAGAATTTCAAAGCGTTTTCCACAGGGTCACACCATTTTACATGCAGTGCAAAAGGGCTCCCACTTGTCCATATCCTTGCAAACAATTAGTAGTTTTTTCTTTTTTCTTTTTCTTTTGAGATGGAGTCTCGCTGTCTCACCTGGCTGGAGTACAGAGGCATGATCTCGGCTCACTGCAACCTTTGCCTCCTGGGTTGAAGCGACTCTCCTGCCTCAGCCTCCCAAATAGCTGGGACTACAGGTGTGCACCACCACGCCCAGCTAATTTTCGTATTTTTAGTAGAGACGGGGTTTCACCATGTTGGCCAGGATGGTCTCGATCTCTTGACCTCGTGATCTGCCCACTTCAGCCTCCTAAAGTGCTGGGATTACAGGTGTGAGCCACCGCACCCGGCCAGTATTTTTTTTTTTTTTTTTTTGTTTTGTTTTTTTTTTTTTTTTTGAGACGGAGTCTCGCCGTGTCACCCAGGCTGGAGTGCAGTGGCGCGATCTCGGCTCACTGCAAGCTCCGCCTCCCGGGTTTACGCCATTCTCCTGCCTCAGCCTCCCGAGTAGCTGGGACTACAGGCGCCCGCCACCACGCCCGGCTAGTTTTTTTTGTATTTTTAGTAGAGACGGGGTTTCACCATGTTAGCCAGGATGGTCTCGATCTCCTGACCTCGTGATCCACCCGCCTCGGCCTCCCAAAGTGCTGGGATTACAGGGTTGAGCCACCGTGCCCGGCCTTTTTTTTTTTTTTTTAAGAGAAGTGTATGTTTGGTTTTATTCAGACCTTTACAAAGAGTTATAAACCAATTCAAAAAATTAGGTCACCCGTGGCAGCTTACTCAGGGTATTCAAAACACAATGCAAAACCCTTGTGACTGTCTGTTCTTGCAGCTGTTACTTTCGTGATGGTTCTGCATATGCTACCAAATACCTATTTAGTCTTTATCCAAAAGGCCTAAAGACAAAGGAATTTATCAACAATACAGTAGGACTCTTCTCACCTCTCTGAGATCCAAACTATTCATTATAAGCAACTAACTATTTAGTTGTATCTATCAACATCATCATACCAAACATTGATTTATTTCTGTTTTTGTTTGTTTGTTCATTTTTATTTGTTTATTTAATGTCTTCCTAATGCGTGTGAAGTAGCATCTCCTTTACAGTTTGGTTTTGCATTCGTGACATGAGTAACAATACTGAGCATCTTCTCACGGGCTGCTTGGCCATTTGCACACCAGCTGGGAGCAAAGTCCAGCAGGGGACAGACCATGCAAGGCCTTCAGTCCAGGCTGTGGTGTTTCATGACTAACAATACTGAGCATCTTCTCACGGGCTGCTTGGCCATTTGCACACCACCTGGGAGCAAAGTCCAGCAGGGGACAGACCATGCAAGGCCTTCAGTCCAGGCTGTGGTGTTTCTACCTCATTCTCCAGCAGTGGAGAGGAAGCACCGCCCTTCAGATGGTAGAGGCACTGAACAAGGAGGCATCTGGAAGCAGAGTCTGGAGGCCTGTGTTGGGGAGAGATGGAGGCAAAAGGTGAGGAGGGTTCAGTGACCAGGGAAGAGGTGAGGCCCAAGGCATGACTGGAGTCAGGATGGAGAAAAGGGCTCCAAGATGAGCCCTGCTGAGGAGAAAGAGGAACAAGAGTTAATGATTTATGGGCCCTGGAGGAGGGAGGGAGCTCAAGGTGGAGACTCACATTCTGGTTCTGAGTTTAGAAGTGTCAAACCCTAATCAGGTAAAGGAGTCAGGCTGGTGGGAGCAGAGGAAAGCAAAGAGAGAAAGCAGGTAAGCTACAAGCCTGCCTTTCTTCGTGGTTCAGGATAGGTGGCCCTCCTGCGCAAGTAACTCACAACTTTTCTGTGCCCAGCTATCATCAGAACCTCAGCTGAGAGAACAATGTGAGTTAGCTCACTGCAACCTTGACATTATCAGTACTCCATGCATCCCTCTCCAGCACAAGTACCACAGGCCCCCTGCTGGGGCAAGCCTTTGTCTCTTTGCAGTCAGCTCCCCTCTTGCCGGCCTCCCCGTTGCAACATAGTTTCATACTTTCTCTAACAAATCTGCAGTTCTACACCTACAACTGTCCTGGTAAATTCTTTTTGCGGCCCATGCCACTGGCCTCAGATAGTCACTTACCTGTGACAAGAGGCGGGACCGCTGTGTCATCAGTGGGATGGGGATCCCAGGAGGAGAAGAGCGTTTGGGGAGGGAGATGGGTGTACCATGCTGAGCAGAGCAATCATGGGGGCTATCAAGGGAGAGGTGCCCAGTGGGATGCTGGAGGGTGAGATGCCCTCAACACTCACCTGAGAGATTAACCTTTGACAACCTATGCAGCCTCCACACCTGTAGCTGCCTTTGCTGCCTTCCTCCGGTGGGACTTCACTCTGAGTGAAAAGACAAGGACCTGTGAGTGTGGCCAAATCAGGGTGCAGGGGGCAGCAGACTCACTTCCCTGTGCTCTGCTAAGGCACTGGAGGGGACTGATGTGGAGAGAGCAGGTTCAGCCCCCAAGACCTCCACGATGAGAGAAGGAACCTCTCACCCGGGACACACAGCAAAGTTGGGTACAGAAAACATTGTCTTGGGTGAAATTCTCACCACAACGGAGCCTCTGTTGGTCCAGGTTCTCTTGACTGGTTCAGGACCCTCCAGCAACGGGACTCAAATTCCGCATTGTGTCCCCTGCCCTCCCTGCACCTCCCTTTGCTCCCTGGGGCAGTGCTCACCTGAGGACGATGAGACAGAGGACGAGAAGCAGGATCTTTACAGCAGCCTCCCCGATGGCCACCAGAACCACCTCTGCCATGGGCCCTGATTTCCCTGCAAAAAGGTGCATGAGGTAGATTCATCTGCTAAACCACAATTCCTTATTGTTTCGCTCCTAATAATTGGACACAGGTTCTACCAGTTCTACCTGCATCCCTGCATGTCAGAAAACAGCCCGGGGCTAACCTCATCCCCTACCAAGACTGAGCAGCAACAAACAGAAGGCTCTGGCCCTCAAGACATTGCCGGCCTCACAGCTGAGGCTGAGGCTGAGCTGAGCACAGTCCTATTCTCTTGGTGAGCCCGGTGGACTACTTGTTCAGAGACCTGGGAGTAAAGATCATTGGGAGAGAGGATCTGGTGTGCAGCCCCTTGACACTCACTCTGCACAAACAGCCTCAGGGAGACCTGCTGGGAACCCAGGGGGTTCTGAGCTTGGCAGGTGAATTCTCCTTCATTCCTGAGGTGTATTTGAGGCAGCTCCAGCATCCCGGAGTTGGGCTGTGAGGGGCTCAGGATCAGGTTCTCCTGGGCCCAGCTCAGCCCAGCAGGAGGATTGCTATCAACAGCACAGAGCAGGTGTAGAGACTGTCCTTCCAGGACCTGAAGAGATGATCCATTTCTCAGGGTTGTGGATGCTGAAGAAAAAGAGACAGAGGGTCAGAGTGACAAAGAGGTTGAGGGAAAGAAGAAGGACACCTACGGAGACCAAACAGAGGAACAGATTCAGACTCACAAGCAAAGACTGATAGAAACAGACTCTGTGAGATGGATCCAGAAAGCGGGGTGAGCCTGGGCTTAGAGCCTGGCTCAGGCCCCAATTTCTGTATATAGCATGGTTTGGATTTATCTCTGCACGGATGTGCCCTTTTTGGCTGGATTTGTGCCCTAGAAATCACAGAGGGAGGGTCTCAGGCTTTACAGGGCAACCAAATAAGATGTCACTTTAGGCCCATATTCCATGTCCTCTTCAATGCTCTCGCTGACACCTCAGCTTCCAGATTCTCCCTGAACCTTCTTGTTCTTTATCTGAGTCCTCACCTGACACTGGTTTACTGACTTATCCCTGTGCCTCTGAGAGGCTCTCACTCCCAGAAATTCAGAGTCTGGTTGGTAGCAGGACTTAGGAACAGGTGCTCATGAGGCCACAGGACATATGTTGGAGGTGACTCAGGCTCCAGTAGCCTTGGGGATGTCAATGTATATGAGACCATGTAAATTATGTGATCCAGGAAGGCTTCCTGGAGGAGGCATACCTACTTCACACAGGAAGTAGTAGGGTATGGAGGACAAGCAGGGGTCGCTAGATAATGAGGGCTGGAAGGACATTCCATTATGAAGGAACAGAAGGTGCAAAGATGACCAAAACCTGATCACATCCAGAAAATGCAAATAGACCTGCAGGGCTGGAGGGAGACAGGGTGTATAGGCTGGGGTGGAGGGTGGAGTTCAGACACAAGACACAGGAGGAAAAGTGGAGGGCTCTATCTTGGCTTACTGCAACCTCCACCTCCTGGGTCCAAGCAGTTCTCCTGCCTCAGCCTCACAAGTAGCTGGGATTACAGGCATGCGCCACCACACACAGCTAATTTTTGTATTTTTAGTAGATGGGGTTTCACCATGTTGGTCAGGCTGGTCTCGAGCTCCTGACTCAACAATCCATCCACTTTGACCTCCCAAACTGTTCTGGTTACAGGCGTGAGCCATTGCACCCGGCCGAGATTTGTTTTAATAAATTCGGCATGGGGGTAATTGGCACCAATAAAAGAAATCAAGAAGTGTGAATACAGGAATAAATAGGTTCCTGTACATTGGGAAAATCATGGACAGCTAAGAAAAAGCCACATGGGGCTGGCTCATGCCCCTAATTCCAGCCCTTTGGGAGGCTGAGGTGGGCGGATCACCTGAGGTCAGGAGTTAGAGGCCAGCCTGGCCAACCAACATGGTGAAACACCGTCTCTATTAAAAATACAAAAAAAAAAAAAAAAATTTTGCCAGGTGTGGTGGCACGTGCCTGTAATTCCAGCTACTCGGGAGGCTGAGGCAGAGGCATTGCTTGAACCCGGGAGGTGGGGTTGCAGTGAGCCAAGATCCTGCCACTGCATTACGGCCTGGAGGACAAGAGAAAGAAAGACAAAGCCACAGGCCATATTGGGACATGTATTTGTAATGTATATTACTAATATTCAGTACTTTCTCAAACTAAAGAGAGACTCAAGAATAAATAATAAAGGTAAAATCACTCTGGAAAGCTGAGAAAAAACTATCAACGGGAGTTCACAGAACAAAAGAATAAAACGGCGCCTTAATGTACAAAAAAATGCAGACCATTCACAGCAAGAGAAACATTCTAATGAATGTGCACACGGAGATGCAGATTTTCACCCAGTATCGGCAGAGGTCTAAGTATCTAACCCCACACTGGGTTGGTGAGGCTGGGGAAACTCACGCATTCACCCCTTCCTGTTGGCAAGGTGAGTTTGTCCTTTTTAGATGGAAAACAACATGGCCATATCTCTCAATATTCAAAAAACACAATGGCCCAGCTATTTTGCACTTAACGTTCACATACACACTTGTGAAAAGAGATACAGGATAAATCACTATAGCATTCCTGTGCTCAGCTAAGTTAGCGTCATGATCATGAATTCGGAGATTCCACAAAGTCAGAGTCCATCTGTGCAGTGGAATCACACACAGCCCTGGAGGAGGGGGCGGACCGTCTCGCTACCGTCTCGCTACGGACACCAAACCGCCTCTGATCCTCCAGGTGCACAAACCAAGGCTCAGAGCAGCCTGGACAGACCCTGGTGAATTCTGGTGAGGGGGACGGGCTTCTAAGTACAGACTCTGCTATGCATTTTGAATTTTTACCCATGTGACAATATCCTCTATCCAGAAGTATTAGGTCAGAACTACCAGGGAAAATTAAAAGGTGAGGCTGAATGTGCATTCCGGGAGTGGATCATCAGGGGCCTTGGGATTGGGTCTGCTGCGTGACTGTCACTCTGCCCTTGCAGTGGGGCCAAGGTGTGTGTGTGTGTGCAGGATTCTGAAGGGAGTGGGGGAGGGGAGGGGACAGTTGCTCAGGTGGCCACTGGGCCTGAGGATGCAGAGAGGCCCTGGGTTCACCCACATGGGGGTCTCAGGTCACCAGGGTGAGTCCAGGATGAGGAGGGGCCTGGCCCTGCCCTGAGCTGGAGGCCCTGCTTCCCCAGCCCCAGGGAGGGAGCACCATCCTACCTGTGCCATCTCCTTGGAAGACAGTCAAGGTCAAGTTCTGAGGAGGGTCTGGGACAGAAAGACACAGCGACTCGCATCACTGTGAGGGCTGGGGACACCGGCTCTCTCACCCCAGAGGTTGCATAAAGAGGGAAGGCAGAGCCAGTGTCCTCCTGACCCCCCACTCCAAGCCCAAATTCTGGGACTCAGCACCTGTGTCCAGCCCCGAGCCCCGTCTCCTGCTATCAGCGACCCCACCCCATCAGGGACCTGGATGTCCTGGCCCAGCTCTCACAGGATACGTTAAGTTGGACGGTCCTGGTTGTGGTTACACCGGCCCCGGGCAAGGTCACCTGACAGGTGAGTCTGCTGCCGTGGTCCTGGGGCTGTGGGATGAGGGTGGCCACCGAGGAGAGGGCTGTGGTGGGGCTCAGCGGGGATACAGAGGTCCCAATCCAGGAGAAGATGGGGGGTGTCCCCTGCTCACAGGCCCAGGGCACAGAGCAGGTCAGGTTCCTGGGGCGGCCGGACTTCAGGGCCCCTGGGATGAGGATGTGCGGCCTGTGGGTCAGGGCTGGTGAGGAGATGGGGATGCAGGATCAGGAAGGGGTTCTGAGGTGCAGCCCGGGGGAAGCGCAGGCTCTGGTTCAGGTCTTCCCCTGTGCCTGACTCACTTTGCCCTTTACCCTTTCCCAGCCCAGCCCTGCCTTGCAGCCCCCATGACCTCTCCCTGTGGCTGCTCCTGGATCCCGTGCCTTACCTGTCACATGCACAGACAACGGGGGACTTTTGTAATTATATTTCATCCATCCTTCCTCCATACGAAAGAAGTACAAACCACTGTCCCTCCTCCTGGCGTCTCTGATGCTCAGGGAGCAGTTTTTCTCCCTGGGATTACCCAGGAGGCGGAATCGACCCCGGGTCTCCTCCCGCACTTCTCGAGCAGGATCGTTTGTGGCCACTGGAGCATCCCGTAAAGGATTGTCTCCTTCCCGGAACCAGTAGCCATGATCACGGTCATTCCTGCTGAAGGGGTACCTCGGATGGAAGAAAGTGCAGGGCACGAGGACGCACAGACCCTCCTGCACCATCACCGACTCCGGCACCTCCAGATGGAATAAGCCCTCCAGAGCCAGGGCCCCTGTGGAGACACGAGGGTCAGGTTGGCTCATCCCCGGACAGCCCCTCTCCCTGGGGCCACTCACCTGCCCACAGCAGGGGCAGCAGCAGCAGCAGCATCTCTGAGGCGGAGGCTCCCTGCGCTCCCCCTGTGAGGACAGAAGGGGAACGGAGTGGAGGGGAAGGGCCGTGGGGCCGAACGGGAAGCTGAGGAGGAAGAGAGACTTCAGCCCTGCACAGAAGAGGAACCTCAGACCCACAAGTCAGAGCTCCTCTCCTCCACACAGATTGGACGGAAACCGCATGGCCCAGAGAACCCAGCGACCGGCCCAGAGAGGAGAGGAGATGGAGCAGAAACTGATTCTTACCAGAGCCTGGATCAGGACCTCTGGGGACATCCGAGCCATGGGACACTCGTGAAGATCTAAAAAAAGAAATTGTTGGGCTAAAAGCTACCTGTGTGTTTAACTTGGGCAGGAATTGACAAACTGCTGTCCAAAATGGCATGGACTTTGACCATTCCTCCCAGCCATGTGCCAGAATTCCAGTAGCTCCACATCCTCATCAATGCTTGGTATTGCCATGCTTTATGTATATCTACACACTTAAATAAAAAATGTTTTTTGAGGCAGGGTCTCACTCTGTCGCCCAGGCTGGAGTGCTGTGGCACCGTCTCGGCTCATTGCAACCTCCACCTCCTTGGCTCAAGCAATCCTCCCACCTCAGCCTCCCGAGTAGTTGGGACCATAGGCTCACTGCCATGCCCGGCTAATTTTTGTATTTTTTGTAGAGATGAGGTCTCACCATGTTGCCCAGGCTGGTCTTGAACTCCTGACCTCAAGTGATTCTTCCTCTTTGGCCTCCCAAAGTGTTGGGATTATAGGCGTTAGCCACTGTGCCTAGCTTATGCTTTATATTGGAACAGTTCTAGTGACAGTGCAGTGGCATCTTATGTTTAAAAAATTTAAATTTATTTAAAGTTAGATATGATTGAATTCATTCTTTATCATATGCCATTTTATGTGGGTTGACAGATGTATATAGTTATATACACAACCGCTGTGAAGACACCGAAAAGTGGTATTACCCGAACATTCCCTCCCTCTGCTGACCCTAGGAAGTCAATCCTCCCTCTGCACTTAGTCCCTGAGAAAACACGGATCTATTCTCCATCCCTGTTTTTGGCCTTTCTACAGAATGTCATATAAATGGAATCATACAAAATGTCTCCTCTAAAATCTGGCTTTGGTGTAATGCCTTTGGGGCTCATCTATGGGGCTGAGTATAAATCCATCATTTTAGTGTAATTGTTGACTGGTTCTCCATTGTCATCATTTGCATATATTTACCATTTGAGGAGCACTGCCATTGTTTTCAGGTTCCGGTGACTCTAAAATAATGTTGCTATAAATACTCCATTCAAGTTTCTGTGTGTGAACGTAAGTTTTTAATTCCCTTGAGTAAATACCTAGGAGTCAAGTGGTTGGCCAAACTTACACTTGGTCACGTGTAGGTTTAAATTTATGTGAAATTGACAAACTATTCTCCAAAGTGTATATACCATTTTGTATTCCTACCAGCAGTAGACGAGCTCTGATCACTTCACATCCTTGCTAGCATTTGGTATTATCCACATATTTTAACATTTCTTTTTACCTTTGTTGTACTTTTCAGTCATTTTTCTTAGATATGTAATTCTACCTCATTCTTCTTCTATTCTGTAATTACCTTAAGACAAATTATATTGAGGATATTTTCATGGGCTTGTTTGCCATCTGCTTTTCGTTTTTGGTGAGGTGGCTGATGAAATCTTCATTAGATTTTCTCTTCATTGCTGTAAAACATACAGAAGAAAAAAATTACCGTTTTAACTATTTTTCAGTGTTTAGAGAAGTGGCACCAAGTACACTCACATTGTTATGAATCACCATGATCGATCTCCAGAAGTGTCTTCATCTTCCCAAACTGAAACTTCATCAAAGAGGTGAAAATGCCCTATTCCTTCCTGATCACAGCCCCTGGCAAGCATGGTTCTACTTTCTGTGTCTGTGAATTTGCCTACTCTACACACCTCATATAAGTAGAATCATACAGCGTTTGTCGTGCTGTGACTGACTTAGCACAATGCATTTAAGGTTCATCCATGCTGCATCATGCGCTAGCTTCTCCTTTTGTTGTTGTTGTTTGAGACGGAGTTTCACTCTTATTACCCAGGTTGGAGTGCAATGGCGTGATCTCAGCTCACTGCAACCTCCGCCTCCCAGGTTCAAGCAATTCTCCTGCCTCAGCCTCCTGAGTAGCTGGGATTACAGGCGCCTGCCACCAGGTCTGGCTATTTTTTTTTTGAGGCAGAGTTTCTCTCTTTGTTGCCTAGGCTGGAGTCCAGTGGTGTCATCTCAGCTCACTGCAACCTCCACCTCCCAGGTTCAAGCAATCCTCCTGCCTCAGCCTCCAGAGTAGCTGGGATTACAGGCATGTGCCAGCACACTCAGCTAATTTTGTATTTTTAGTAGAGATAGGGTTTCACCATATTGGTCAGGCTGGTCTCGAACTCCTGACCTCAGGTGATCCACCCGCCTCAGCCTCCCAAAGTGCTGGGATTATAGGAGTGAGCCACCATGCCCGGCTTGTATTTTTCTTTTTTTGTTTTTTTTTTAAGTAGAGATGAGGTTTCACCATGTTGGCTAGACTGGTCTCGAACTCCTGACCTCAGGTGATCTGCCTACCTTGGTCTCCCAAAGTGCTGGGATTACAGGCGTGAGCCACCACACTTGCCTCCTTGGTTTTTTTGTTTGTTTGTTCTTCCCCCCCCAACTTTTTTTTTTTTTTTTTTGAGACAGGGTCTTGCTCTGTCACCCAGGCTGCAGTGCAGTGGCATAATCGGACTCACTGCAACCTCTGCCTCTCAGGTTCAAGCAATTCTCCTGCCTCAGTCTCCCGAGTACCTGGGATTACAGGCGCATGTCATGCCTGGCTAATTTTTGTATTTTTAGTGGAGACAGGGTTTCATCATGTTGGCCAGGCTGGTCTCAAACTTCTGACTTCAAGTGATATGCCTGCCTTGGCCTTCCAAAGTGCTGGGATTACAGGCGTGAGCTACCATGCCCCAGTCCAGCTTCTGCTTCTATTTTAAGGCTGAGTAATATTCAATTGTATGTATATAACACACATTTCTTATTCATTCACTTTTTAGGAATACTGGGGTTGCTTTTCCCTTTTAGCTATTGTGAATATGCTTCTGTGAACATAGATGCATAAAACTTTACTCAAGTTCCAGCTTTTGATCTTTCGGGCCATATACCCAGAAGTAGAATTGCTGGATCATAAGGTCATTCTATTTTTAATTTTTTTGAGGAACCCCACTACTACTCTCTAGAACAACTTCACAATTTCACTTTCCCATCAGCAATGCACAAGAGTTCCAACGCATAAGAGATCACATGGACAGCTCAGCAAGCTGAATAATGGTCACCCAAAGAAATCCAGTCTCAGCTCCTTGAGCTTCTAAATATTACCTTACAAATAAAGTGTCTTTGTAGATTTTTTTTTTTTTTTTTTTTGAGACAGTCTCACTCTGTTGCCCAGGCTGGAGTGCAGTGGTGTGATCTCAGCTCACTGCAACCTCTGCCTCCCGTGTTCAAGTGATTCTCCCGCCTCAGCCTCTTGAATAACTGGGATTACAGGCACCCACCACCACACCCAGCTAACTTTTGTATTTTTAGTAGAGACAGGGTTTCACCATGTTGGCCAGGCTGGTCTCACACTCCTGCCCTCGAGTGATCTGCCAGCCTCAGCCTCCCAAAGTGCTGGGATTACAGGCATGAGCCACCATGCTGGGCCACTGTACAGAGAACACTGTAGCCACATGGAATACATGTGGTTAGGGGATTGTCTTAGCCTGTCTGGGCTGCTATAGCAAAATACTATAAATTAAGCCTCCTATAAATAACGGAAATTTATTTCTTACAATTCTGGAGGTTAAAAGTCCAAGGTTAGAAGATGAAGTTTTCAGATGATTTGTTTTCTTGTGAGGCTCTGTGTCCTGGCTTGTAGATGCCGCCTTCTCACTGTACCCTCACATGGTTAAGAGACAGCAAGTTCTGTGGAGTCTCTCCTTATAAGGACACTGTATTAGTCTGTTTTCACACTGCTGATAAAGACATACCAGAGACCAAAGACATACTGATTTACCAAAGAAAGAGGTTTAATGGATATACAGTTCCACGTGGCTGGGGAAGCCTCACAATCATGGTGGAAGGTGAAAGGCATGTTTCATACGGCAGCAGACAAGAGACGAGCTTGTGCAGGGAAACTCCCCTTTTTAAAACCATCGGATCTTGTGAGAATTATTCACTATCGCAAGAACAGCACAGGAAAGACCTGCCCCCATGATTTAATTACCGCCCACTAGATCCCTCCCACAACATGTGGGAATTCATGATGAGATTTGGGTGAGGACACAGCCAAACCATATCAGACACTAATCTCATAGTGGGTCCCCACCCTCATGACCCCATGTAACCTAATTACCTCCCAAAAGCCCCATCTCCAAATACATCACATTCGAGGTTAGGACTTCAACATATGAATTTTGGGGGAACATAAACATTCAGTTTGTAACAGGCATTTTACTGAAACCCTGTCATCTCCCACACCATGAGTTTAGATCAACAAATAATCATGCAGAAAAAAATATATATATAGAAATTTCTTAGAGCAAAGCTTCTGCTCATTTTTTCAATAATCTCATTTTTTTAAATTAAAAGGAACAGAAATGAAAACCAATAACTTAATCTGGAAAAGAAGGGTTTTATTAAAAAAACATGTTTGCGGCCGGGTGTGATGGCTCACGCCTGTAATCCCAGCACTTTGGGAGGCTGAGGCAGGCGGATCACGAGGTCAGGAGACTAAGACCATCCTGGCTAACACAGTGAAACCCCGTCTCTACTAAAAATACAAAAAAAAAAAAAAAAAAATTAGCCAATGTGGTGGCAGGCACCTGTAGTCCCAGCTACTCGGGAGGCTGAGGCAGGAGAATGGCGTGAACCTGGAAGGCGGAGCTTGCAGTCAGCCGAGATCGTGCCACTGCACTCCAGCCTGGGCGACAGAGCGAGATTCCATCTCAAAACAAAAACAAAAAACATGTTTGCTTAATTTTTGGCCCAGGAAGTGGGGAATCTGGGAACATCCCGTAACTCAAGGTCAAGATTAGCACATTACTGATGTCCAATGTAACCCTCTGGGTGCTGCTTTTTGCTCTCTGTGTGGTGGGCTGCAGATACCTGAGCCATCTTCATTCTCTGGCTAGCAATGTTCATGCAATGTGAGGTCTCCCCAGCTCATGGCTCATGTCGTTCCTGCAGCTGACAGGGAGAGCACCACCTCCATCCTGTAAGCTCCAACAGCATCTTCCTGACAGCCACGAGGAGCCACATCCAGCTCTTTCCTCCACGTTTTTATGAGCAAATAGGTTGACTGGAGTTTGAACTTCTGGGTTCAAACCCTCAGAAGTTCAAGGTTCAAACCCCCATTGACCTATTCCCACACTTGATATCCATGATAAGAATGATTCTGAGGGTGCATTGGGCATATTGACAAAGAAAGGTATGATTTTTTCTAAGAATTTCCATCTCTGACTTTTGTCCAACAATTAGATTCTATTCCTTGTTTCTAAATGAAAATATGAAGAAACACATCCTTTGGGAACTAAAATAAATAACACTTTGAAGTTGAAACAGAGAAAATATATGAGGCTGCACATGGAATTAGTGGAAAACTATGCTCTCATTTGAGGTTATTCTGATTTCTCCAAGGAAGATTTAAGCTCAAAAGGTAAGGTGGCCAGGGAATCACGCCATGGTGAGACACATAGGGATGTGCGGGCATAGAGTGCAAGCTAATCAAGCTTGATATGTACAAGGAATTTCTCTTAGTAATCAATGAGAATGTGAAGTGTATAGAAAATAACTTTTGATGAACAAGGAAGAGTACATGAATTTACAAACAAGAAATCTTTCCTCACTGGGCAAAAAGCTCATTCAATCTCTTTTTTTCAAGACAGTCTCTCTCTCCGTCACCCAGGCAGGAGTGCAGTGGCATGATCTTGACTCACTGCAGCCTCAACCTCCTTGGTTCAAGAGATTCTTGTACCTGAGCCTCCCAACTAGCTGGGATTACAGTCATGTGTCACCACGTCCCACTAGTTTTTTGAATTTTTGGTAGAGATGGAGTATTGCTATGTTGGCCAGGCTGGTCTCGAACTCCTGGCCTCAAGTAATCCTCCCATCTTGGCCTCCCAAAGTGTTGGAATTACAGGTGTGAGCCATCGCACCCAGCTTCATTCAATTCCTTTAGGAGGATGAGCAGCATTAAGCGGATGAGAATGTGCCTTCTATGGAGAAAGGTTTGCATGTAGAGATGCCACCATAATTTATCAGGACAGGTTTTCTCTCTTTCCTATTTTTTAGAGATGGTGTTTCGCCATGTTGCCCAGGCTGGTCTCCAACTCCTGGGCTCAAATGATCCATCCACCTTGACCTCCCAAAGTGCTGGGATTACGGATGTGAGCCACTGTGCATGGCTTTCTTTTTTCTTTTATTTTTCTTTTCTCTCTTTTTTTTTTTTTTTTGAGATGGAGTCTCACTCTGTCACCAGGCTGGAGTGCAGTGGCATGATCTCAGCTCACTTCAACCTCTGCCTCCTTGGTTCAAGCGATTCTCCTGCGTCAGCCTCCTGAGTCGCTGGAACTACAGGCATACACCACCATGCCCAGCTAATTTTTGTATTTTTAGTAGAGACAGGGTTTCACCATGTTGGCCAGGATGGTCTTGATCTCTTGACCTCGTGATCCGCCTGCCTTGGCCTCCCAAAGTGCTGGGATTATAAGCATGAGCCACCGCGCACGGCCCCAGGACAGGTTTTCTAAGGCTCAGGGCCCTTGGCCATTTGCTGCGTGATCTCCATCTCCATAGGGCTTTGTAGCAGGTCTCACTGCCTCTCCCACAATTCATACATCAGGCAATGCCCAGGAATCACAAGAGTAGAATTAATGTTCACGTTAAAAATCATAGTTGTTTCTATCCAAAGGTATAGCAGGCTTTTTTTTTTTTTTTTTGGCTTTTAAAGAAAAGAAGCATTGATTTCTGTTGTCTGAGAAATCTGAGGGGTAGACCTAGCTTTAACTGTGGCTGGATTTCAGGGTCTGATGACAGAACGGCTCATCTCTCTGTTTGCTTTTGGTTCATTGTTCTTGTTTGTTGTTGTTCCTGTGGTTGTTCGTTTATTCTGCCTGATTTTTGTTCTCGGGCTCATAAATGTAGGAGTTCTGATGTCCACTTTGCAGATGAGGACGCTGAGGCACATAGAGATAAAGTAATTTCCCTTCTGAGGCAGAGTATGTGGACTTCCCACAGCCTTGTGACGCCCCCTTATGTCTGTGTATCCAACTCAACATTCCTTGGTCAGGGCGCCCCCTGTTGCTCACCCAGAGAGTTACCGGGATCCCCGCACCAATCTCCTCCATCCTTTTTGACCCCCAAATGCTTCCTGACACCTGACTCCCACCCTGTCACTCAGAGACTAATCTATGTCAAGATTTACAATCTTGCCGGGAGCAGTGGCTCACGCCTGTAATCCCAGCACTTTGGGAGCCCAAGGCGGGTGGATCACCTGAGGTCAGGAGTTCGAGACCAGCCTGGCCAACGTAGGTAAATCCCCGTCTCTGCTAAAAATACAGAAATTAGCTGGGCATCGTGGCGGGCACCTGTAATCCCAGCTACTTGGGAGGCTGAGGCGACAGAATCCCTTGAACCGGAGAGTCAGCGGTTGCAGTGAGCCAAGATTGCGCCATTGCACTTCAGCCTGGGCAACGAGAGTGAAACTCTGTCCTAAAAAAGAAGAAAAAAACAACAACTAAACAAACAAACAGAAAACAAACCCCCAAAAATAAAGATTTATAATCTCACCAAACAGGAATGATAACTATAGGAAGTAGTTATTATCTGAGTTTATTCGTAATGTTATTTATAGTTAATGACACTTTTTTTTACCCACTTCCATTTTCTCTGGAAGCTGTTTGGGGCGTCCTGCCTCTCACCTTCTCTATCCACTTCTTACCCCTACCAGGAGGTTGTAGACAAAGATTAGGGTTGATGCATTGTGCAACTCTATGGCTCCCCCTAGTGGTGTGATGCATTTGGGGTGGTGGTGTTTGCCCAGACAGGGCCCCAACGATGCGGGTAGGGAGCGGGTAGGGAACCCCACCTTGCGTAAAACTCTTCAAAAATCCCAGGTTAACATTCCATTTGGTCTCCAGGCCTGATAAATGGGGAGGAATGGCTGTTTATTAGTGTCCATTCTGGTTGCACCAGGCAGGACTGTGACATTCTGCTCTCCTGATAAGAAGGTACAAAGCCGGGCTCCAGAAATGGATTGAGAGCGCCTTGGGTCTGCTCCCCAGGCTGCCTCCTGCCCCCAGGTGAGCCCTGGATACTGCTATTCCCGACTGAAGAGACAGGGTTTTGCACAAGGTGCTCCGGAAGGCCAGATTTCTCTCTGGGTAAGGTTCATGTGTTTCCCACACAAGTCGACTGCTGGGATTCATCAGGGATCTACAAACGGGACTAGGCAAAAGCTGTTCATGCTGCTGTATATACAAAATAGTGAACCCTGATATAAACGATGGACTTTGGGTGCTAATAACGTATCAATGGAGGTTCATCAAATATGACAAATGTACCACTCTGGTGGGAGATGCTGATAATAGAGGAGGCTATGCATGTGTGGGGGCAGGTGGTACACGGAGAATCTCTGTACCTTCTGCTCAATCTGTGAACCTAAACTGCTCTAAAAATTAGGTCTATTCCGTCATATGCTTCTGGGAAAAATTGTCTATATATTTTTTTTAAAATGGAGAGAACTGGCTGGGCATAGTGGCTCAAGCCTACATCTCAGCACTTAAGGAGGCTGAAGTGGGAGGATTGCTTGAGTCCATGAGTTTGAGATCAGCCTGGGCAACATAGGCAGACTCTTGTCTCCACCAAAAAAAAAAAAAAAAAAAAAAAAAAAAAAAAAAAAAATTGGCTAGGCATGGTAGTGCACGCCTGTGGTCCCAGCTACTCAGGAGGCTGAGGTCGGAGGACTGCCTGAGCCTAGAGGGTTGAGGCAGCAGTGAACCATGATCGTGCCACTGCACTCCAGCCTGGGCAACAGAGCAAGACCCTGTTTCAAAACAAATTGAAAAAAGCTTAATGCTCCCAAATAGGGTATTGGTTGAATAAGTTAACACACATCAAATTCAGTGGAATACTATGCAGCCATGAATAATTAACAGTAATGGTGCACAGCTGTGCTTCCCCAGTGAGAATCCAGGACCCAAGGGCAGGGGGTGAAAAGTGCTTCAGAGGACCTAAAGCAGAAGGTCCACTTTGTACATCTTCTGGGGCTTCCATTTATACTCAAATATTGAGTCAGGTCAATCAAATAACTTCAGTGACAATGAATGCATTATTTTCCTATTGAAACTAACAGAAACGTGTTTTTCCATAGGCCACAAATATTCATATGGACTTTCAGAGTACAACAGAAGACTTCAAAGACATTTCGTAAATATATCTAGATACAGAAGACTTTAGAGATATTTTGTAAATATATGCTAGACACCCATAGCTGTATATTCACCTTCCTCTGATTAAATCTGCCCTTAACGTTTCAGAATTCCTAATAAAGAAGGACATTTAAGAAAATGATCCCACTTTGGTAAACATTATGTATATGTGCATGAGTGTAGATAACACTTCAAAACTGAAAAGAGCGGATGGCAGATTGCAGGCATTGTTAGCAGGGCTCTCCCACCTTGGAAAGATGAAACAGTGTATAAAGATTTATGTTGTGAGCTTTTTACCAGAGAGCAACACAGGAACTTAACAGGAAAACTGTAAGAAACCACAGACCTTTCTAAAGAAGCAGTGGGCAACAGCCTACACCATGAGCCAGGCAGAAAACGGTGAGTCCCCGCGGTGTGGGAAGGGGAGAGACGGACTCAGGGATGTGCACTCCCACTGGGGTGCCACACGGTCCAGGCCACAGGACAGGGCAGCCCTCACCCTGCCCAGCACTGGAGCTGATTTAGGGAGCGCTGGGGAGTAGATAATGAGGAAAGAGAGAGACCCTCTCACATTGTTTTACATTGTTTTATACTCAGCACCTATTTTAAGAAAAAAACAAGGAAGTAAAACCAAAGACAGGCAGCCCGGTGCCAGGCCCGAAACTAGGCCTGGGCCTGCCTGGCCTAAACCCAGTAGTTACAAATCAACTCATAACTTAGAAACCGATGTGATTCATAGATTCCAGACATTGTATAGAAGAACATTGTAAAACTCCCCGCCCTGTTCTGTTTCACTCTGACCACTGGTGCATGCAGCCCCTGTCACGTACCCCCTGCTTGCTCAAATCGATCACGACCCTTTCATGTAAAATCTTTAGTGTTGTGAGCCCTTAAAAGGGACAGAAATTGTGCACTCGGGGAGCTCGGATTTTAAGGCAGTAGCTTGCCGATGCTCCTAGCTGAACAAAGCCCTTCCTTCTACAACTCGGTGTCTGAGGGGTTTTGTCTGCGGCTCATCCTGCTACAGTAAGAAGGAGCCACACTGGGATGTGCTTGGCGTGCACTCCCAGGCTCCAGCAGGGACAGAGGGAAGCCATTCCCGATGCTGCCTCACAGGGGACCTTGCAGAAGCCAGTCAGCTGACTCAGGAGGCGGTCACGGGTTGAGAGAAGCTCCGGACCGAGATTTGCAATATCATCTTGAGTGGGGAAAGGAGCCTTGCCCAAAATCTGAGACTCAAAGGTGCTCCTGAGGGAGAAGAAAAAGCAAAAAGTTGAGCAAATTCATGATTGGAAAGATACAGAGTCAACCTAAGTGCTCTTCAACCCGAAGGAAAGGCAACAAAAGAATACACATCGCTGATTCAGTCTCTCCCCTTCCCACACTGCGGGGAGTCACCGTTTTCTGCCTGGCTCCTGGGGTAGGCTGCTGCCCACTGCTTCTTTAGAAAGGTCTGTGGTTTCTTCCAGCGTTCCTGCTAAATTCCTGTGCTGCTCCCTGGTGCAGCTGCAGCGGAAGTAGATCAGACAGGCGGGTCACAGCCTCCCTTAAAGGGAAACAAACTTGCTAAATAGACGGAGAGAACAAACCGCCCGACATCGCACAAACCGCATTCTGGGCTCGTGGTCAAAACACCCTGCAGCAAGGAGGTAGAAGCGAAGAAGGGAAATTCCCCAAATTCGTGCAAGTGCGGAAACCCATGCTGAGTTAGTGTCCTCGGGCTGACCCAGGCTCGTTATAATAGTGAAAACACACCCCCGCGTGGAGACTTAAGGTGCTAATGAGACAGCGAGGTATGCACTAGCGTGTACAGCCACTGCGCATGCGGGCCTAAGAGACCACCCAGAACATGCTTAAGAGCAACACCGTCCCACCCCCGCATGAGTAATCACGGAAGATTCGCCTAAAGGGAGTTTCCCCAGCGTCAGTCAGTGCCGTCTCACGTTTGAGCAGTTGTCAGGGTGCACTTTCACTTTGCCATTAACTCTCTTGCTTACTTTTACCTGGGACTCACTCTCAAGTTCTTTTTTTGAGGCAAAGTCAAGAACCTGAACTCGCCCACCAGCCATAGCAGGGGAGACCGTGTGGGCCGCGATGCAGGCAACACTCATGCCGGGAACGGTCAGGATGGCACCAGCTTATTGGATTTTTTTGTTGGCATTTGTGTTTGTTTCTCTACTCACCACCCAAGTGATAAAATAGGATTCTTGGTGCGGAACTTAAATTATCCCAGAAAGCCAACAGTTGCCCGCCTTGGGGACTTGTCTTTAAATTGCCTGGTTTGTACGTTTCTGGCCGGACGCATGAAGAAACAATCTGTGACAAGTCTGAGGGTCTTCCTTTCAGCCTGCCTCCCACGCTAAGAAAAGTCGGTGTTTCCCTCCTGGCAATTGTTGTAAATTTCTCTTTATCTGGGAACTGTTTTGGTTTTGTTTTTAGTTGCTCTGTGCTCCCTCTGAATCAAAGCTTCTAGCGCTGCCGGTGAAAACCACAAAGGGTCCTGCTTGAGGCGCCATCCTGGCCAAGAGAGCAAACCTGCAGGAGGTTTGGAAATGGACTCGGTCTCTGCAGAAGCGTGTGCACTATTAGGAGATGAACCGTGTCACAGCCAGAGGCACGAAGCTCATATTGTCGGTGATCCAGGAGACGTGAGTTCCCAGAGCTCGTTTGGCACATTCATGTGCACACTGTTGTCGGGGTTGGAATGTGTACTGAGCTTCAATGTGAGGCTTGTGATATGCATTTCCTGTTTATCAATAAAAAAATTATCGAAGTGGGTGAATCCTGTAAGATGATAAATGTGTGCTAATCCAGTGCACTTGACTCTTCAACCCCTTCTTTCAATATCATTTTCATATGAAATCAGGCTTCAATGTGAGGCTCGTAATATGCGTGTCCTGTTTATCAGTTAAAAAAAAAATTATCAAAGTGGTTGAACCCTGTGACTTGGCAAGCGTGTGAGAATCCAGTACACTGGACTCTTCAACCTCTTCTTTTAATGTCACTTTTATGGGAAATAAAAGTAACCAGTATGACAATTCTCAAAAAAATAAAATAAAAATTAGGCGAGGTCCTGAGCAGGAAAACCAAATGAAAAAGCAGAAACAGGGCATCTGGAAATCTGAGGCTTTGCTGTGCTTTTCCGTATTTTGCAATTTTCCCAACAGTGAGCTTTGATTTTTGTGTTTTTGTTTTCTGGCTTGTTTTATAACAAGGTCAAAATAATGTAAGCAAATATAAAAATAAATAAATAAATAATAAACTAAAGGCAACATAAAGTTACAAAGATAAGGTTGGGCTCCCAAGAGCTGCCCTTCCCAGAGCCCACCCCTGCTGGTCAGAGTCCACCCTGGGGAGGAAAGGCCACCCCGAGGGCTGGGAGACGAGACCTGCAGCCTCTGTGCCAGGAGACACAGGTCTAGGAGGGAGCAGAGGAGGCGGCTGTGTCTCTGGAGGGACCCCTCCTCCTGGAGGACCCCAGGCAGCTCATAGACCTTTCAGACCTAGACGGAGCCTGTGGAGGAGGCTCATGGGTAAGAGATGCTGGATGCTGGATGAGCTTCCCAGGGCTGAGGGAAGGGCAGCTGGGACCAAAGGAGGGGAGGAGGCTGGGACCATCCCCATCCAGAGGCTCAGTCAGAAACTCCCAGAGCAGGGGTGGAGGAGAGGGCAGGGGTCAGGACCTTCAGCAGGACTTTTATGAGCTCACACACTGGCACACCTCACCCACAGACACAGCTCTGCACAGACCCAGAGATGTGTCACACTCACTCAGACACACACACACACACACATACACACACACACAGCAAGAGAGAACATGCATTTCCAGGAACTTGGACCCCCACCCTCACCTCTGCACTCACCTCTTGCTGGGTGGGTTGTGTTCTTGCTGAGTGATGTGGGACAAGTAACTTCACTTCTCTGAACCCTAATTTCTTCCTCTGCAATTGGGGTTAAAATATCTGTCTTGCTTGGCTGTTAGGACAGTTAAAGATATTACTATCTAGCATAGGGCCTGCCATGTAATAGGTGTGAAATAAATGATTATTTTCCCCATTATTATCGTCACTGGTAATGAGGGCAGCAGTGCCAAGCCCTTTTTCAGCTTCACCCCGCCTCTTTCCCCCCACACAATGGCATCTGCCTCCAGTGCCCTCAGAAATCTTTAAAAGTGTGTTGATGTTGAGGACTCTTGGTGCAGAGGTGAAGGCCCCAGACCATCTCCTCCAACTCCTAGGGTCCCATGTGGGGAGGGATTGGGCTTGGACTTAATGAGAAGTTGGGCCCCTTCACCTCTCTCTACCCAGGACTCTCCTGTGTTTCTTTTTCTTTCTTTTTTCTTTTTCTTTTCTTTTCTTTTTTTTTTTTTTTTTTGAGACGGAGTCTCTCTCTGTTGCCCAGGCTGGAGTGTAATGACAGATCTTGGCTCACTGCAACCTCCGCCTCCTGGGTTCAAGAGATTTTCCTGCCTCAGCCTCCTGAGTAGCTGGGGTTACAGGCACATGCCACCACGCCCCGCTAATTTTTGTAATTTAGTAGAGACGGGGTTTCACCATGTTGGTCAGGCTAGTCTCGAATTCCTGAACTTGTGATCCGCAGGTCTTGGTCTCCCAAAGTGCTGGGATTACAGGCGTCTCCTGTGTTTCTTACGGACCTGAGATGTGACTTCTTCCCTGATTTCTCCCCATAGGGCAAATCGGGCCCCATATGTGTCCGCCTCAGACCCAAGGACAAGACCAGCGGGACAAGCAGGTGAGAAGAGGGTGATGGAGAAGAGCTGGGGTTCCCCATAGGGCCAGCGATGCTGGAAAGGGCCCAGGGTCTCTCTGGAGGGGACCGGCAAGAGAGGGGCCCAGCCCAGTCACACCGAGGTCTGGAGATGAGGGCTCCTGGGGGAAATCTGCAGACCCCACCCAGGACTTGGGGATGAGGTCATGGGCAGTGTGGCCATTGGGCGTTCCATATGCCAATCAGAGCTGGCCAATGGGGTAGGCCACACGCAGAGCTAGATGCTCATTCCCAGCGCGGGTCTCCCTCAGCTCCTGCACTTCCAGCTTCTCAGATTCCTTCCCTCTGGGCGGTGGAGTCCCCAGAGATGCTGTAAAGACGCCCATCTCAGCAATGCCGGGGACAGGAAAAGGACCAACCTGTAAGTTCCTGACAATGAGGAATTCCTTAAATGGGCACTGTACACATTGAGCTTGTCTTCATTGTTAGAAACCACGCCGGGAGGCTGGGCGCGGTGGCTCATGCCTGTAATCCCAGCACTTTGGTAGGCCGAGGCGGGCGGATCACAAGGTCAAGAGATCGAGACCAGCCTGACCAACAAGGTGAAACCCCGTCTCTACTAAAAATACAAAAATTAGCTGGGGGTGGTGGCACAAGCCTGTAGTCCCAGCTACTCGGGAGACTGAGGCAGGAAAATAGCTTGAACCAGGGAGGCAGAGGTTGCAGTGAGCCGAGATAGTGTCACTGCACTCCAGCCTGGCGACAGAGTGAGACTCCGTCTAAAAAAAAAAAGAAAGAAAAGAAACCACGCTGGGGAAGGAGTTTCCTGATGCAGAAAACGCTGGTAACGGGACCTTAGGTTAGAAACATGTAATGCAAAGCTGCATCTGACAGCAGCCCAGTGAGGAGCGTGGATTATTTGACAGGCAGATAGAAAATATAAAGGATGCACATATGTTTTCCACAGTTTTATGTCTACACACACCCACAAAAATTGTGAAAACTTCAAATATTATCAGTGTTATCTGTTTTAATTTTATTTTTATTGAATGTTCCAAAGTATTTTTCTTACAATGTGCATTTTTTTTTTTTTTTTGGGATGGAGTCTTGCTCTGTTGCCCAGGCCGGAGTGCAATGGTGCAATCTCGGTTTACTGCAACCCTCCCGGGGTTCAAGCAGTTCTCCTGCCTCATTCCTCCCCAGTAGCTGGGATTACAGGTGCACACCACCACTCCCGGCTAATTTTTGTATTTTTAGTAGAGATGGGGTTTCACCATGTTCGCCAGGCTGGTCTCAAACTCCTGACCTCATGATCTGCCTGCATCGGCCTTCCAAAGTGTTGAGGTTACAAGCGTGAGCCACTGTGCCAGGTCAATTTTTATAATCGGAAAAAAAGAACAAGAAGTTAGAACAGTATGAAGTTAGTTCGGTGTTCATAATGCCACTTCTGGAACTTCTTCTCTGAGCTGCCTTCATGAATGTGCCCCAAATATCTCACCAAATCTATCCCTCATAATGAAAGTAGATAAAATAAAGGAAAGGGGGAGAGAAGGAAGATAGGGAGGGGAGGGAGGAAAAGGGTCTCCTCTCTGGCTGAAACCGAATCTGTGGAAGTGTAGACGGCCAGCCCAGCAGCTGCGGTGGTCACTGTCCCTAGGAACCACTCACTATGTGACACCCTCCCCCTAGGACTGTGGAAAAGGAAGCAGTGAGTAAAAGTTCACCAACAGTCAAGCTGGTGCCTGGTACAAGGTGGGCGCTGGGTGAGAGGCATCTCCGTTCCCCTAATTAAGGCACCCTTTGTGCCTTGGGGCAGCTGCCTGGATTTGATCTGGATCCTCCACTTGCTGGCCTGCGTGGTGCTGATCGGCTCACCAGGGCTCATCTGTGGCCTGGGTAGAGCCGGCCCTCTCGAGAGTCACTCTGAGGCCTGCAGAGAGAGGACGGGCCCAAGTCCCAGTGCACAGCAGGTGCCAGCAGGTGTGTTGGCTTCTTAGGGCTTCCCTATCAAATTCCCACAAATTTGATGACTTAAAGCCACAGAAATTTATTCTTTGACGTTATGAAGGCCAAATGTCCCAGATCATGGTGTCATTGGGCTGTCTCCCTCGGAAAGCACTGGGAAGACTGTTTCTGGCCTTTTCTAGCTTCTGCGGGCTGTGGCAGGAAAACCCCAACCTCTGCCTCTGCTGTCACGTGGCCTTCCTCCCTGTGTGTGTCTTGTGTTCAGTTTCCATCATTGCATTAGGTCACCAGTCATGGCACTCAGGGCCCACCTCATCCAGTATGACCTCCTATTAGCTTGGCAACATCTGCAAAGACTATTTCCAAAGAAAGCCACAGACATAGACACTGGGGGTTAGGACTTGAGCATATCACTTTGCGGGACAAGATTCAACCCACGACAACCCCATTATTAGGATGATGGGACCCTCTGATGTTTCCCGTGTCCATCTCCAGCCCCTCTTGCCTTCCCTTCTGAGCTGCTAGATGCCATCTCCACAGGACATCCTGGATACCCTCGAATGGCCAGCATGGGAATCTGACCTCATCGTTCCCATCTCAGCCCTGCCCCAAATCCCAGAGAGAAATGGAAACACCTCAATACACTATCATACAAATATGTTCACAGCAGCTATATTGATAATCGCCACAACCAAAACAGTATCATTGTATAGGAAAAAATAAGGGAATGAACTGTGATTTGCGCATACAATGCAATGGCGTTCTACCCAGCAATAAAGAGAACAGATGCTGACACACACAACATGGATGAATCTCAAAACACACAATGTGGCCAGGCACATGGCTCACGCCTGTAATCCCAGCAGTTTGGGAGGCCGAGGCGGGTGGATCACGAGGTCTGGAGATTGAGACCATCCTGGCCAACATGGTGAGACCCTGCCTCTACTAAAAATACACAGATTAGCTGGGTGTGATGGCGTGCACCTACAGTTCCAGCTATTCAGGAGGCTGAGGCAGGAGACTCACTTGAACTCGGGAGGTGGAGGCTGCAGTGAGCCGAGATCATGCCACTGCACTGCAGCATGGGTGACAGAGTGAGACTCTGTCTAAAACAACAACAACAACAACAACAACAAAAATGCAATGCTGAGTGAAAAAAGACACAAGAATACATACTGGGTGATGCCAATTATAGGAAGTTCAAGGACATGGAAAATAACCTCTGGTGACAGGAATCAGAAAGTGGTGGCTCTCAGGGCTGGGGATTGACTGAGAAGGACATCAGGATCTTCCTGGAGTGAAGGAAAATTTCTCTATCCTTGATTGAGGAGCGTGTTACACAGAGGTGCATGTTTGGCAAAACTCATGGGACAGCACACGTAAGAGCTGCGTGATTCAACTGAAAAGCTAACACTATTTTTAAATTTCAAAGAACAATGTATTAACCTGTTTTCACACTGCTATTAAGAAATACCCGAGACTGAGTAATTTATAGATGAAAGAGGTTTAATTGACTCACAATTCCACATGGCTGGGGAGGCCTCAGGAAACTTACAATCATGGCAGAAGGGGAACCAGGCACATCTTACATGGTGGCAGGCAAGAGAGAAGAGCAGGGGAAACCACCACTTATAGAACCATCAGATCTGGTGAAAACTCACTCACTGTCAGGAGAGCAGCATGGGGGAACCACCCCCATGATCCTATCACCTCCCACCAGGTCTTTCCCCCAACACATGGAGATTATAATTCTGATCACAATTCTAGATAAGATTTGGGTGGGGACACAGCCAAACCTTATCAAACAAACAATCTGCAATTTAAAAAAACGTTTAAAAAATTGGGGGTAAACAAAATAAGTACAGACCCACCATACAGGTTGGGCAAGGGGTTCTGGCCTTCATCTCCTCAGTGCACCTGTCTTGTTCCTGAGACTCTAGGCCATTGCTGCTCCCTCTTTTGTAAAAGTCAATGCCCTCAAGGAATTTATTTCCTGAAAACTTATTGCCAAGGTGTGCCTGGCCTGCCGATTGCTTGACTCAGTGCTAGAGGAGAGAATAGACCTCAGAATCGGACGGGCTTTAAATTCCAGCCCTGCCCTGAGTAGCCGAGTGGCCTTGAGACAGACCCAGTGAGGTTTCCACACCCAGATACACCATAGAACCATCAAGTCACAATGATTAGCACACCCATCTGTGCAAATATTTATCTATTTTTGTGAGACCATTTAAAATCTTCTTTTAGCTCCTTGCAAATATTCAATGCAAGCTGGGTATGGTGGCATGCCTGCAATCCCAGCACTTTGGGAGGCCAAGACAGGCAGATCACTTGAGGTCAGGAGTTTGAGACTAGCCTGGCCCACATATAGTGAAACCCCGTCTCTACTAAAAAATAGAAAAATTAGCTGGGCATGGTATCACACGCCTGTAGTCCCAGTTACTTGGGAAGCTGAGGCAGGAGAATTGTTCAAACCCAGGAGGTGGAGGTTGCAGTGAGCAGAGATCAAACCACTGCACTCCAGCCTGGGCAACAGAGTGAAACTCCATCTCTCAAAGAAAAAAAAATTCAATGCATGAGTCTGTCATTTGAGAGAACATGGATGAACCTAGGGGATGTTTTGTTGTATGAAATGAGCCAGTTACAGAGAGGCAAGTACCACACGACCTCATCTCTATGTGGAATCTAAAATAGTCAACCTTAGAGATGTAGAGAGGAGAATGGTGGGTAGCAGAAGCTAGGGGCAGGGATGGGTCCTGGGTAGCTGGAGAAAGGGGAGATGTTGGTCCAAGTTTGGGTAGACAGGAGGAGGGAGCCCTGGTGACCTACTGCATACCATGGGGCTCTAGAGGGCTCTTGTTCTATGAGAATCAGCCTCTGACTTCTTTGCGGGAGGGGTTGTGATTCCGGAAATAGGCCCGAGTCTCTGCAGATTCTCACTTGTGAATCTTGATCTCCCAGTACTCACTGTCAGTGGCCTCTTGTCTCTGCGGGTGCTGATGCTTCACTTTATGGAAGCTGAGGGTTGCATACTGGAGCTCTCCTTCCTCCCCTGATGAGTGGGCAACAGCTGGGGGAGGCTTCTTTGGAGGACTGCCCTCTGTCCAGGATTCAGTCAGGGGTCTCTGAACAGAGAGAGAGAAGGGAGTCAGAGCAGAGCAGTGGGGTCAGGATGAGGCAGGGAGAATCCAGGAGGCCCAGGAGATCCGTCCTCCATTCATCCCACCTGCATTTTTGTCGAAGTCTCTTTCATGCTTTCCTCCAATATTTAACACTTACTGAGTACCTATTTGGTGTTTACTAATTTCATTAACTTCCCACAACAACTCCATCATAAAATATTATTATTATCTCCATTTTATAAATATGAAAACTGAGGTAGAAACAGTAAACACTGCGTTCAAAATCTGTGTTGGACCAGGATCCAATCCAGTCTGTTCCTTCTGACCCAAAAGCCTGGAGTCCTGCTGAGGCCCCTGTGTGTGAGGCCCTGAGCCAGTGCTGAATAAGCTGTGATGGACATGGTAGGTGTGGGCCCTGACCTCCTGCAGCTCACTGTTTTTTTTGTTTTTGTTTTTGTTTTTTTTTTGAGACAGAGTCTGGCTCTGTTGCCAAGGCTAGAGTGCAGTGCTGCGATCCCAGCTCACTGCACCCTCCGCCTCCTGGGCTTAAGGGATCATTCCATCTTAGCCCCCCAAGTAGGTGGGGCTGCAGGAACTCACCACCATGCCTGGTTAAATTTTGCATTTTTTTGTAGAGATGAGACCTTATTATGTTGCCCAGGCTGATCTCAAGCTCCTGGATTCAAGTGATCCACCTGCCTTGGCCTCCCAAAGTGGCAGCTCAGTCTTTAATTGAGGGAGGTGGCAACAAATGACTGTTAAAAGAAATGAGTATCAGCTTGGGTTCGGTGGCTCACGCCCCTAATCCTAACACTTTGGGAGGCTGAGGAGGACGGATCACAAGGTCAGGAGTTCGAGACCAGCCTGACCAACATGGTGAAACCCCGTCTCTACTAAAAATACAAAAATTAACCTGGCATGGTAGGACGTGCGTGTAATCCCTGCTACTCAGGAGGCTGAAGCAGGAGAATTGCTTGGACCCGGGAGGCAGAGGTTGCAGTGAGCCGAGGTGACAGAGCAAGACTCTGCCTTGAGAAAAAAATAAAAATAAGAAATGAGTATCTACATGTAAATTATGATACAATGGGCAAAAAGAGGATAAATGAGATAGAATTACAGGGCCTTGATTGAGACATGATACATGCCCTGGGGAAGCTCACAGGTTAGTGATGTAAGGAGGACAAGCCAGTCAAAGAAATCAGGTCCCCCTAATAGGAAAAATAACGAGAGGGGTCAGGATGGCTGGGGCTGCGGAGAAGAGATGCCAGCTATTCTTGGGGAGGAAAAATGGAGAAGAGATGGTGAATCGAGGCTATAGAGAAGAAAGGGAGGACAGAGAGGAGATAACTCCTACTCAGTGCTTGGCCTGGGAAAAATTGGGGGTAGGGACTGCCATGCTATCAGTAACATGGGGAGTCCTGTAGGAGAAGCCGACTTGTGGGAAGGAGGAGGAGAAGAGGAAGTGACTTTGGCCATACAAAAGAGAGCAACCCTGGGGGCCATCCTGTGGGAGGTGTCCAGGCTGGGTGCTGGATGTGGAGACGTCCACATCACTCACCTGAGAGGCCGAGCCCCTGACGGCCTTCGCACCTTCCATGCCTGTATCCCCCACGCCCGCTGCTGGCCTTGCTGATTTCTTCCTGCAGGACCTCACTCTGAGTGAAGAGACCAGACAGCCTTTCAGTGTGGTCAGATCGGGGTGCAGTGGGCAGACCAGCCCTTGCCCTGTATTTCCTACTGGGGGCTTGAGGGGTGACTGAGATGGGATGGGGGTGGTCCAGTTGCAGAGACCCCAACGGTGAAAACAGAGGCTCCTGCCTCCTGGATGGTGGGGCCTGAGGTTGCCACAGATGTGGAGCCCCACAAACAAGGGCGCTCATGAAATGCTCACCATGCACCTGTGAGCTCATTCTTGCCCCAAGCTCTTGACCCATCCAGGTCCTTCTAGTTCTGGCTTCAGGGATTCTGTTTCTGGCCTGCCCTGCCCCAGGGTTCTCCCTCCCTCCCCAGGGTCAATGCTCACATGATGAAGATGACGCAGAAGGACAGGAAGACGAGGGCTGTGGCTCCAGCTCCCCCAACTGCCGCCAGTGTCACTTCTGATACAGGCCTTGCAGTGCCTACAGATGGATTGGAGTTGCTTTGGGGATTTATATCACGGAGAACTGGGTCTCTTCCCTTCCCACTCTCTGTAAGGCCCTATACTTCCATTCCCCTCTTCTCCCTCCCAGACACAGAACAGGAATGGGAGGGAGGAAGGGAGACTACTTCTGAGGCCAGTGAGGCATGAGAGTGCTGGATGCAGCTTGTCTTGCCTTTATTTAAAATTTTGATATTGTGTTCTTGTGGAATTATTTCACAGTCAATTTTATTTTTTTCAAAAGATCATGGCATTGCAATATTACTTTACTTGCTTTCTGAGTTGGATTTTTCTTTGGCTTCTTAAATTTGGTGCCAAGGCAAGTGTCTCATGTGTCTCATCCTAGTCTAAGCACTGCAAAGCAAGGCGCTTGTACCCCCAAACACACCTGTCCAGGCCCCAGCTCCTCCCCTCCAAGACCCACTCCTCCCCTTTCCCCACCCGACCCCGCTTTCCTGGCAGGGAGAGAACAGTGATGCCCTGGGTTGCAGGGAAGTTCCAGGCCTCACAGCTGAGCACAGACCAGAGCTGAGCTCCCCCTTGAAGCTCAGGGCAGTGGGTGGCCCATGAGGTTGGGGCAGGTGTGTTCTCCTCCTTCAGCCCCTCCCTTACCCACCTGTGCCCTCATTCTGCAGGGAGAGGCTCAGAGAAATGTGCTGGGAGCCCCGAGGGTTCTCAGCTTGGCAAGTGAATTCCCCTTCATCCTTCACATGCACTCGCAGCAGCTCCAGCAGCCCAGGGTTCCAGGGCTGTGAGGGGCACAGGGTCAGGCTCCCTCGGGTCCAGCTCAGCCTGGCAGGGGGATTGCTGTCGACAGCACAGACCAGGCGCAGAGACTGCCCCTCCAGGACTGAAAGAGATGAGCCATTTCCCAGGGCTGTGGATGCTGCAGAGAAAGAGACAGAGGGTCAGAGGGACAAATGGATCCAGAGAAAGAGGAAGGACACGGAAGGAGACTGGTGAGAGGAACTGACACACAGACATAGACTGAAGCGCTGGAAAACGCACACTTTCACGGCTCAGTGTTGGGAATGTAAACTTGTCCACTTTTAATTGAGAACAACTTCACTGCATCTTTCAAAATTAGAAAGAACATGCGACACTAGTGTATTTTGCTTATAGGAATTTATCCCATACACTTAGATATTCCTGTGGAAGTAGATACAAGACTATCCACTGCACAGTGTCTGCGGAAGATGATTTTCCTTAAGGGATGCCACAAAGTCAGAGTCCATCTGTGCAGCGAAATCACACATGGTCCTAGAGGAGGGCGCGGACAGTCTCACTACGATGTCAAACCACCTGAGATCCTCCAGGTGCACAAACCAAGCCTCAGGGCAGCCTGGATGGACACTGGTCAATTCCGTGGAGAGGGATGGGCATCGGAGGACAGACTCTGCTGTGCATTTTGAATTTCTGCCCATGTGACTGTATCATCTGTGCAGAAGTACTTAGATCGAAACTACTGGGAAAATAGAAAGATCAGACAGAGGAAGTATTCAGGAGACGCCTGACAAGAAACTTGAAAGTCTGGTCCCAAAATAAAAATGAACAAAAGCCAAAACAAACAAACAAACAAACGGACGGGAGTCTGGTCCTGTGAATGTCACCCTGTCTGCTGTGGGGCCGAGGAGGGGGTGTGTGGAGGAGTCTGAAGGGAGCAGGGACAGGATGAGGACACGGGCTCAGGTAGCCACGCGGGCTGGAGATGTGGGCTCTTGTGCCCTGGGCTCATGCACAATGGCAGCTCTGTTTCTCAAAGTGAGTCCAGGATGAGGAGAGACCCAGTCCCATCCTGAACTGAAGGCCCTGCTCCCCCAGCCCCAGAGAGGGGGTTCTGTCCTACCTGTGTCATCTCCTTGGAAGACAGTCACGGTCAAGTTCCAAGGAGGGTCTGGGACAGAAAGACATGAAGACCCACATTGCTGTAAGGGCTGGGAACATTGGCCCTGTCTCCCCAGGAGCTGTATATACAGGGAAAATGGAGCCAACATTCTCCTGACCCCACTCCCAGCCCAGATTCTGGGACCCAGAACCCAGTGTCCAGGCTTGAACCCCATCCCCTGCCCTCAGGAACACCTCCCAACTCATGAGGGACCCGGGCGTCTTGGTCCAGCACTCACAGGACACATCGAGTTGGATGGTCCTGGTCGTGGTCACACCCGTCCCAGGCAAGGTCACCTGACAGGTGAGGCTGGTGCCGTGGTCCTGGGGCTTTGGGATAAGGGTGAGCACTGAGAAGCGGGCAGTAGTGGGGCCCAGGGAGGACACGGAGGTCCCAATCCAGGAGATCATGGGGGGCATCCTCTGCTCACAGGCCCAGGGCACAGAGCAGGTCAGGTTCCTGGGGTGGCCAGACTCTAGGGTCCCTTGGATGAGGATGTCAGGCCTCTGGGTCAAGGCTGGTGAAGACGGGAACACAGGATCAGGAGGAGGTATTTCAGCTGCAGCCCTGGGGGAAGCTCAGGCTCTGGTCCAGCTCCTCCCTGGAGCCCGACTTGCTTCAATCCCAACCCCCTCCCAGGCCCCAATCCCAGCCCTGCCTTTCAGCCCCCCATGACCTTCCCCTGTGGCCTGTCCAGGAGCCCGTGCCTTACCTGTCACAAACACAGATAGCTGCTTAGCTTTGTAATTCAACTGTGACTTATAACTCAATTTCATGCGTCCTCTCGCTAGCCGAAAGAAATATGACCCCTCGTCCCCCTTCCTGGCGTCGTTGATGCTCAGGGAGCAGTCATTGCTCCATCGGTCCCCAAGGAGTTGGAATCGGCCCTGGGTCTCCGCCTGCACCTCTGTGTCTGGGTTGTTTGTGGCCACTGGAGCCTCTCGGTATGGTCTGTCTCCTGCCCCGAACCAGTAGCCGTGAACTGGGTCAGAGTAAGTCCAGTCATCCTGGGGGTAGGAGAAGGAGCAGGGCACATGGACACACAGGCCCTCCTGCACCGTCACCAGTTCCTGCACTTGAAGCAAGTAACCATCCCCATATTTTCTGTCTCCCTCCATCCCCTTTGTCCCCCAGAGCAGGGGCAGCAGCAGCAGCAGCAGCAGCAGCATGTCTGGGGTTGGAGGTGCCAGGGCCGCCAGGGAACGTCTGTTCCTTAGGGTTCTTCTCTCAGGAACTGAGGGCTCAAGACTTAGGGGAGGTCCTGCAGGAGGCTGGGGGTGAAGTCAGAACAGTGACCTCTCCAGAAGAGGAACTTCACACCAGACACTGTCAGGGCCGGGTCAGTCCTGGGAGATCCACCACCCCCCACCCCATGTCCACTCCTGGGGACCCTGAGGCCAGACAGGGTGAGAGACTCACCCAGATTCCCACCCCATGCAGGGTCCACCCTCTTTCTTGCTTCCCGGACTTGCCCTTCCATTTGGGTAACGTTTTCTGCAAGGTGAAATTGGGTCCCATCTGGCCAGACCTCTGAATCACCCCTGTGGCTATCACTGTTTGTGGAGGTCATACCAGCCAAAGGTGGAACTCAGGGCCATGAGAGACTGGGGTGCAGGTGAGGTGAGCAGGCAGCCTCTCCTCCCTCCTTCAGCAGCAACGAAGTGGGCACCCCCTCTCTGCACAACGAGTCAACACAGCAGAGCCAGACACTGTCCCTAAGGAGTCACCGTGCAGGGGGGAGACACTGAGGCTCCTGACATCTGAGGTCCCCAGGATGGGAGCTTCAGTGAGGGGCACAGGCCGGGTGGGGTCATTCTCCCCTAGGTGGGGGATTCAGTCTCAGGAGGACTGAGCAGAGCAGAGGGACACGCGGCTGTGGAGGTGAGGATTCTGCATGTTGATACACACCAAGGACAGGGAGGGGGAAGCCTGGCTCGCAGGAGGCCTGGGAAACTGAGGTTATAACTGTTGTACTGTGGGATTTGGAAGGGAGAAATGTCAGAAGGGAAAGGGTCAATGTGAAAAGGGCACACACTTCTCCCTTTGTTGCAGCTATTTGGCTATCAGAATGGGTTTCTTCACCACCCATATCTTACAGAGTCACACTTCCCCTGGTTACTCCACAGCAGGCGGGGTCTGCCGGCCCCGGGGCTTTGCTCCTGCAGGCTCTGCTCCCAGGGGTCCAGGGGAACAGTAGTCATGGAACGAGGACACCAGCCCTGGGGTATGCACCTTCAGCAATGGGCAGGATTTCATGAGAGAAGAAATATGTGCTGAATTCAACAGATTATTATTATTATTATTTTGAGACGGAGTCTATCTCTGTCACCAGGTTGGAGTGCAGTGGCGCGATCCCGGCTCACTGCGACCTATGACTCCCTGGTTCAAGTGATTCTCCTGCCTCAGCTTCCTGAGTAGCTAGGATTACATTATGCCTGGCTAATTTTTATATTTTTAGTAGAGCCAGGGTTTCACCATGTTGGCCAGGATGGTCTCGATCTCCTGACCTAGTGACCTGCCCACCTCGGCCTCCCAAAGTGCTGAGATTACAGGCGTGAGCCACAGCGGAAAGGCATCCAGTACTGTTCTTTCTTTGCTGGGAGGTTTATTACTGATTCAGTCTTGTTGCACGTCATAGATATGCTCAGGTTTTCTGTTTCTTCCTGTTTCAATCTTAGCAGATTCTATATGGCCAGGAATTTATCGGTTTCTTCTAGGTCTTCAAATGTATCGGCATATAGTTCATACATTCTTTCATGATCTTTTGTATTTCTGTGGTATCCATTGTGACATCTTTTTCATTTATGATTTTATTGATTTCTGTCTTCCCTCTTTTTTTTTTTTCCTAGTTATGGCTTGATGGTTTTGTTTATCTTTTAAAAAATATTATTTCTTTCTTTCTTTTTTTTTTTTTTCTGAGACAGAGTTTTGCTTTTGTTGCCCAGGATAAAGTGCAGTGGTGCAGTCTTGGCTCACCGCAACCTCTGCCTCCTGGGTTCAAGCAATTCTCCTGCCTCAGTCTCCCGAGTAGCTGGGATTGCAGGCATGCGCCACCACGCCCAGCTAATTTTGTATTTTTAGTAGAGGTGGGGTTTCTCCAAGTTGGTCAGGCTGGTCTTGAACTCCGACCTCAGGTGATCTACCCGCCTCAGCCTCCCAAAGTGCTGGGATTACAAGCGTAAGCCACAGTGCTCGGCCTCAACAGATTATTTTAAACTGTGTGGCTGGGGGCTGGAAAGAAGTTGATGGGGGATCCTGGGAGGTGGATCTTCCTTAGACTCGTCAATTTTCTTGAAACATTTTTTGGGGGGTAAATATAAGAAATATAGATAAAAACAACTCCCAAAGAAGACCTCAGTGATTTGCATGCAATGAGCACCCTCCTAGAAATGGCACGTTGAAAAAGTTCCCAGCACTGCTCATTTGTCTCTCCTTCCTATTGGACACACCCCACTCCCTCCCAAAGGATCCCCTAGCCTCACTTTAGTGCTAATTGCCTTAATGGTTTTCTATGTAGTTTTATTATCCGAGCAGGCTGCATTTACTAAACTTTTGCACGTTTTTCTGAAGACTTTGTATACACAGAAAATCATACTCTACTTTCTTCCACTCAGCTTCATGGATCTGCCCATCTCCCATCTTCCTCTCATGACTCATAACCTGGAGTAGCTCATTCGGCTGTGATAATTGAGAAGGTGAGGTGCGGCTGGGCGCGGTGGCTCAAGCCTGTAATCCCAGCACTTTGGGAGGCCGAGATGGGCGGATCACAAGGTCAGGAGATCGAGACCATCCTGGCTAACACGGTGAAACCCCGTCTCTACTAAAAAATACAAAAAACTAGCCGGGCGAGGTGGCGGGCGCCTGTAGTCCCAGCTACTCGGGAGGCTGAGGCAGGAGAATGGCGTGAACCCGAAAGGCGGAGCTTGCAGTGAGCTGAGATCCGGCCACTGCACTCCAGCCTGGGCGACAGAGGGAGACTCCGTCTCAAAAAAAAAAAAAAAAAAAAAAAGAGAAGGTGAGGTGCAGGGCTTGGGTGTGCATAGTCCACCAAGCTAAAAAGTTGGGCATGTGAAGAAGTAATTCATTAAAAAGTGAATTTGGATATAACAGACTTCAAGATGGGCTTCAAGAGGTCGAGAAATCACAACCAAGTGATATGAGCAGGTGGCCCAGATTCCTACAACTCCTCCTGTGTATAGTGTCTTATTTTTTCATGAAATCACACCTATGGCCTCATGGGCAGTTCTTTATGTCCCTCGCTTGAGGAGGAAAACATTTCATCTTGGTTTTCAAGTGGTTCTGCTCAATCAGCGGACACAGCAAGGAGTGGACTTCGCATCATGCATGACAAACTCAGCTACAGTGAACCTGAAAGCTGGGCTGAAGGAACTCCCCCTAGTGGCAGAATTTCATAAATACATTTGGCTTTTCATTTATTTGAGACTGAGAGGTCGAAGGACAGATAGCAACTGAACCATGCCTTTTCATCTTGGCGCGGATTGGAGCTATTTACATTTTGCAAATCTGTTCTTCCAGTCAGTTATTTGTCACTAACTTTTATAATGTTTTTCACCATGCAGAACATTTTAAACCCGCCTGGTTGCTGAGTTCCATGTCATTCTTCTGTCTTTCTTCATTCTATGGTTGTAAAAATGTCTGTCTAATATGTGCTTTGACAAATTAAAAAAAAAAAAAAAAAAAGAAACTGAACCATGACTGTAGGATTGGGTAACACATTTTTTTCTAGAAATTTGTCCATTTTATATAAATATTCAAAGCTTTTCATACAGCTTACTACTTTCTGCTTAATTTGTATTAGATTAATGTTTTCTCCATTATATTCCTGCATACTAGTTATTTTTGTCTTCTATATTTCTGGATTAATTGCAACTGAGGTTTGCCCATTTTATTATTTGTATCAAAGAACTAGCAGTTCGTGATGTTGTCCCTTTCTACTGAATATGTTTTCTATGCTATGTGCTCTTATCATTTGATATTTCCTTCCCTCCAATTCCTTTTGGTTTTGTTGTTCTTTTTCTAAATTCTTGAAATTAAAGCTTAGTTTATTAAATTTTAGCTTTTCCCATCTCTAGCATATAAGGTTATATATATTTCCTCTAATAAATGCTTTATTTTTACTCTAAAAGTTTCATAGTATTTTCAGTATCCAGTTTTAAATAATTTCTTATTTGTGTTATGATGATAATGATGATGATTTTTTTTTAAGATGGAGTCTCGCTCTGTTGCCCAGGCTGGAGTGCAGTGGCTTCCAGATTCAAGCAATTCTCCTGCTTCAGCCTGCTGAAGTACCTGGGATTACAAGCAAGCACCACCACACCGAGCTAACTTTTGTATTTTAGTAGAGATGGGGTTTCACCATGTTGGCCAGACTGGTCTCGAACTCCTGACCTCCAGTGATCCGCCCCCCTCAGCCTCTCAAAGTGCTGGGATTACAGGTGTGAGCCACCGCTAACTGTGGTCTTCTAAGTGTAATCTGTCTTTTTATTTTTCGTGGCTACTCTTAAGAATTTTCCTTAATAGTTGGTCTTCATTAGTTTTCTTCAATTTCACTGAAAGAGTGGAGACTGGGATTTGTAAGAGGAAGTTGCTGAAATGGACATGGGGTATTGGTGACTGGTGAGGAATTGAGTTGGGGAAATCTGGATGGAGAAGGTCATGTAGACAGCCTTGAGCAGAAAGATGATGGATGGAAACTTTATTTTGGGGAGTCATGAAGATTTCTGAACAGGGAGTGACACAGACACCTGGTGCTGTGGCCGCTGGGCCTGCTCCTTTTTAGCCTTAGGAGAAATTGCCAGCAGAAACAGTTTATTAAAACCGCTAACCAGGCCAGGCATGGTGGTTCACGCCTGTAATCCCAGCACTTTGGGAGGCCGAGGTGGGCGGATCACGAGGTCAGGAGATCGAGACCATCCTGGCTAACATGGTGAAACCCTGTCTCTACTAAAAACTCAAAAAATTAGCTGGGCATGGCGGTGGGCGCCTGTAGTCCCAGCTACTTGGGAGGCTGAGGCAGGAGAATGACGTGAACCCAGGGGGCGAAGCTTGCAGTGAGCTGAGATCGCACCACTGCACTCCAGCCTGGATGACACAGCAAGACTCCGTCTCAAAAAAACAAACAAGCAAACAACAACAACAACAACAAAAAACAGCTAACCGAAGCCAGATACAAGGCATTTATTTACAATAATATACAGACTTTATGAAAAACTTTGTGTCAGGGTCTTTGTTAGCTGTTTTACAGCTGACAAAGCTGTATGTTAGCTGTATGCTTTCTTTGACCTTTCACAATAATCTGGTTAGATGGAAATTATTTCCCTGCCTTACAGAGCAGGGAGATAACGTGACTTGCTCAGTAACTGGCATAGATAGAGTTGAACTCAGTTCTCTTGGGCAGAAGTCCTGTGATCTGCCATATATACTAAGGAATTTATGTAGTCCATTGACAACAAAAATATTAATTAAAAAAAATTGGACACAGTGCTATGGGCTAAGTTGTTCGCTTCTAAAATTCATATGTTGAAAGTCTTAAATCTCAATATCTCAGAAGGTTACTGTATTTGGAGGGTCTTTAGATAGTTAATTTATTTAAATTAGGTCATAGAGAAGCCCTAATCCCATATGACTAGTGTCTTTATAAGAAGAGAAGATTAGGACATAAACACACTCAGAGGTAAGACCATGTGAAGACACAAGAGAGGCCTTAGAAGGAACCAACCCTGTTAACACCTTGTTCTCAGACCTCCAACATCTAAAACTGTAAGAAAAGAAAGTTCTGTGTTTACGTCACTCAGTCTGTGGTACGTTGCTGCGGCAGCCCTAGTAACCAACACACTGAGAGGTACCATGTTGTCTCCAATCAAGGTTATGGCTTTGGACAATTCCTCACTTGCGTATCTTGATTTCGGAGTATTCAGTGTTGGTGACCTCTGGTTCCTGAAGCTGCACCTTGTGGAAGCGTAAGAAAGCATAGTGGAGCTCCTGCTCATCTCCTGAGACGGGGTCAGCCTCAGCAGGGTGGTCTGAAACTATGCCTCTCTGGAACTGGTGCTGATGACCCTGAATGGAAGAAAAGAAAAGATTCAGGGCTGGACAATAGGTTCTCAAAGACAGCAGCCAAGGATCAGAAAAGGAGTAGAACTGATGCAACTTTATTATTTATCCATTCACGTATTATTTTATTTTATTTTATTTTTGAGACGGGGTTTCGCTCTGTTGTCCAGGCTGGAGTGCAGTGGCACGATCACGGCTCAGGCAGCCTCGAACACCTGGGTTCGAATGATCCTCCTGCTTCAGCCTCCCGTGTAGCTGGGACTACAGGCATGCACCACACCTGGCTAATCTTTGTAGAGATGGAGTTTCACCATGTTGCCCAGGCTGGTCTTGAACCCCTGGGCTCAGGGAATTCACCCACCTTGGCTTCCCAAAGTGCTGGGATTACAAGCATGAGTCACCACGTCCACTGCATTCATTTATTTTTAAATATTTAATAATTAAGATTGGCCAGCCCTTAGTGAGTGTTTACATTAATCAGTCATATTCTATTCTCAAAAAAATGCTTTGGAGTGGATTCCATGATGACATTCATCTTACAAACAGGAACACTGAGGCTAAGAGAGGCTCCACATATTGCCTAAAGACACACATCTACACACATGCACCACTGAGCAGGACTCAGAACCAGCTGATTGTGTGGGTCATGTGACATGTGCTATACGTTAAGCCATGAAGAAAGCAGACACGGTCCCAGATAGTAGGCAGTGTGGTTTCCTATGAGATGAAGTTAGTTAAAAACAGAAACAAAATCGCATTTTTAATTCATGATAGCAGATATTTTGAAATATAAAGCAGGGGCAGGAGCGGCGTATCTGGTTCCTAGACAGTTACTGGAGGACAGAGCAGAGACTGGGTCCTGCAGAACAGGCCACCGGACACCCTCTCCTATACCTTCTCTTTCCAACACCCCTGAAAACTTGAAAGTAAAGCATGGTAAAGAAATTATGTAATGATTCCCAACAAGGTGGGGATTTAACACACACTAGCTGTGTTGTCCCTCCAAATAAACCAAGAGGCAATACAAGAAATTATGGAATGAGCAAATAAGAAAAAGTGGGAAATCTCTGGGGAAACAAAATATTTTATACTGGGGGGTGTGTGTGTGTGTTTGTGTGTGTGTCTGTGTGTGTGTATGTGTGTTCAGGGAGGCATTGGTGACGGTGGGTGAATGGTTACAGAAATGAGATTTATATTCTGCTCATGTCTTTCCTCTATCATTGGGATAATATTTTCCTGCCTGCATTCTTGCTACACAAACCAGTGGCAAAGTCCGAAACTAAAGGTGTGAATTTCTGTAGGAGAAATGGCAGATCAGCACAAAAGTCCTACTGAATGAAGAAAAGAATAGGTGGAAATTGCCTCTCCCTGGCCTTCCCCTTGCCACCTTCTCCCATCCACACATCCCAGATTTTTGGAAGACAGTCTAGGTATTACCTCCCCTAGCACCAGTTTTTCCTGAGGGTCTGAACAACAGGAATTATGACTTGAATTATTCTTGGTCAGTTCTCATTCAGGCTATGGTAGAGTAACTGGCACCCTCCCAGCATAATTAGAAAACTATACATAGTATGTGACATAAGTGTTTTACAAGGCAAACAGGCAGCCCAGGACTGTAACATCTGAAAGAAAGGAAACCAATGAGGTGAGTCCCATGATCAAATGACAATTTCCAAACTGCAGTATATGGAGGATAAATCCAAGAGGAACCCAAGAATCAGGAAACTGTGGAGGCAGCAACTGCAGTTCAAGTGGGAATGGTGTGGGTGGAATTTGTAGAGCAGAGTACAGAGAGAAACAACTACACAGGGAAAGAACTCCAGAAAGTATGCATAGAGGTCCCCTTGAATCTTTGGCTGAATACTAAGCTGTGTGCACACAGTGAAAGGCTGAAAGCCTGGGTACATGCTGCTGGAGAAGGAATAGCTATGAGAAAGCTGGAATGAAGGCAAATAGAAAGTCACCCTACCAAAGCTTTTATAAAAATCTTTGAATGGGCCAAGACGATCCACTAATAAATTAACTGCATTTGAAAACAAAGCTCCACAATTTTTAAAGGAAGATTAAAATATCCAGATAATCAACAATATAACACAATGTCTAGTATGCCACCAAAATCGCTACCTATGCGAAGAAGCTGTGGAATGTAAGCAATGAAAAGTATATCGGTAAATAGAAACATATCGGCCGGGCACGGTGGCTCAAGCCTGTAATCACAGCACTTTGGGAGGCCGAGACGGGTGGATCACGAGGTCAGGAGATCAAGACCATCCTGGCTAACACGGTGAAACCCCATCTCTACTAAAAAACACAAAAATCTAGCCGGGCGAGGTGGCGGGCGCCTGTAGTCCCAGCTACTCTGGAGGCTGAGGCAGGAGAATGGCATAAACCCAGGAAGCGGAGCTTGCAGTGAGCTGAGATCCGGCCACTGCACTCCAGCCTGGGCGACAGAGCGAGACTCTGTCTCAAAAAATAAATAAATAAATAAAAAGGTAGTAATATTTTAAAACTACCAAAAAGGCAAAAAAGGGTGATAAATATAAAAGGACAAATATAAATGTAAAGCAAAGAGCAATCTGGTAGAATTAAACTGATCCAAATAAATAATCACATTAAATATAAATGGTCTGAACATTCCAGTTAAAAGGAAGATATTGGCAGACTTGATAAAATAGGTAGAATAAACGTTGTGATATCTGTAAGACAGACACAATACATATGACGGCACAAATGTATTAAAAGTAAAAGGAGAGAAAACACATAACAAATAAGCACTAATGTTAAGAACACTAGAGTGGCAATATTAAATCAGACAGTGTATTTTAGGAAAAGAAATATTACCAGAAATAAAGACATTTCATAATGATAAACAAGCCAATTCATTAAAAGATATAAAAATCCTAAGTGCATATGCAACCAATCACAGAGCATGATTTAACAAATAAATTGTAAAAGTAAGCAGACAGAAAATCACTAAGGATATAGAAAGCTTGAACACTAGTGTAAAATAACTTGACCTAATTGACATTTGTAGACTACTACATCCAGTATCTTCAGAAAACACATTCTTTGCAATTGCACATGTAACATTCACCATGGTAGACTGATATTTCATGTGCTTGTACTACCAGTGACTGAGATAAGAGTTTTTTAAAAATTGCCTATAGAGTGTGTACCACTCTAATGGAGAGGAGATAGAATAGCAAGTAGACATTAGCTCTCCAACTAGACTGTCCAGAAGGACACGTTGAGATTCATCAAGGAAGCAACATGACCCAGAACGCAGAGAAGAATGAGACAAGGTAGCTCTGTACCCAGGATTGGCATGGAGTCAAAGGAGGCTCCCCGCCGCAGGGAAACAGTGAATGCGTGACAGCCCGCAAGGACCCACACTTCTGCCATGGACCTTTGTAATCCTGGGCATGAGAGCTCCCCCTGAGGCCTCCAGACTGACATGGAGAGCTGTGTGGAGACTGGGCAGAGCCACTGCTCAGGCCCATGTGGAGTCCCAAGGGCCTTGGACCTATGAGCACCTGGGCACCAGTATCATAGCTCCACCACCAAGAGAGGCCAGGTTCTCTCACATGCCCTCAGGGTAGAGACCACATTTACGGGGCTGAGGAGCAGATGGTTTGCAGACCTCACCTCTGCTACAACTCGCTAGACAAAGTTCACTGGCCTGGGACCCCAGCACAGCCACCCCACTGCTGCCTGAGCACTTGGGCCAGTAGCAGCTCTCCATTTCTCTGGGACAGGGCTCCCAGGGGTGACAGACAAGCCTGCTGGGTTTTTTTTTTTTTTTTTGCCTCCACAGGTCCCACTCCTACTCCTCTGAGGCTGGAGAAGGAGAAAAGAGCATAAGGGCTATCACTGGCCCTGCTTTATGGAACACACTGGATCTGCTTTATGGAAAAGCAGCCAGACTGTTTCAGCGTGGGTCCCTGCCCCGTTATTCCTCACTGAGAAGGACCTCCTGACCTGGGCCCCCGGCACAGCTGCCCTACCCCCACTTGAGTTGGTGGCAGTTATGTGTTTCTCTGGGGAGGATATCCCTGGTTCAACCCACAGCCTCTTTGCCATTGCCACTGCAGTGGTACTGCCCTTGATGCCTTCAGGCTGGGAAAATAATAAAGACCTTGATCACTTTGCTGGCACCTCCAACACACTGCAACCACCATACAGAAAGGAGCCCAGACTCACTTCCCTGTGGGCCTCCTAC